>NC_090440.1:770290222-770593252 GCF_031143425.1 Pleurodeles waltl | reverse complement strand
CAAAGGAGCTGATGTGGTGGTCACTAAAGTTTACAGGAAGGATTCTTGTTAGTGCGATGAGCCCTGGCAGAAGAAAGATTGCATCTAAGTAGGGCAGCAGAGTGTGAAAGAAAGGAGGGAAGGAAGAAAGAAAGGAAGTAAGAAAGAAAGGAAGAAAGAAAGGCAGTAAGAAAGAAAGAATGTTTTCAGTGATGGACAAAAGGTCCGGTTTTGAGTCTGAGATCTGGAAGTGGAGAGCAAAGAGGTGTGAAGGTGGTTAACGGTAGGGGACAGAGGGCAGGCATGTATGAGGGGTGCAAAAAACAGAGGAAGAGGAAGTGGAGGAATGCTCATCATCTGTCTCCAGAAGTTGGAAGAGGATATTCACAGGGTTATAAGTGGGGGTAGGAGCAGTGAAATATGGTTGGCTAATAATGGAAAAAGGAAAAAGGTTTTAAAAGGTGTGGGCCTGTAAATTGTGAAGAAGGCATAGTGATAAACAGAGGCTAGGAAAGAGAAGTGTACAAAGAGGAGGAGACGGAGGAGGGAGAGGCCATCATCTTCTTTTGTTAGGAAATGTATGGAGGCTGTAGTACATGTTGCTGGGGATTATGGGTTTGATATTTTATGAAGTGCCCAATAGATTGTAATAGTGGGACAGGGGAGAAAAAAGGGGGTCAGAAGGGTTAGACAGACCAGGAGGCTATTTGATTGGTAGTATCTAGTGGAAAGTGGGTGTAGAGGGATTTTAAGGGCTTAGGAATGTAGAGGTTGTAGTGGCTAAGAGGTGGATCAAGTTGTAATGCTAGAGGAGAATCATTGGGAAGGGCTAGAGGGAAACAAGTAGTTAGAAAAGTGACCATTTTTGGTCGGGAGGTTGGAAGGGGGGCAGGTGGGCTAGGCAAGGTCAGAGGGTTAGGGAGGAAGAAGAAAGGAGATTTTTTGGGTAGGAGTTGAGAAGAGTAAGAGGTATTGGGGAGTATATTAATAGGATGAAGCGGTTATTAGGGAAAGGAAGATTTGGGTATTTTATGAGGATGTGGACAGAGCAGTAGGAGGATAGAACAGTGAAAGATGAGAGGATAGATGTGGAGTTTTCAGAAGCAGAGTAATAGGAGGGCACAGGACTTTGTCAAGGAAGGAGCTCTTGGGGTTAGTGGAAGTAGCAATGAAATTCATTAGAAGGGAAGTTAACTATAGTACAGAAGGTAGGTAGGAGGTGCAGTACAGTGAACTGAATATGATTGTGAGTTGACATAGCGTGTCCAGTGGTGAAGAGGGGGTACTGGATAGAAAGACTTTCCTGTTAATCGTGCAAGGATGTTTGTACATGGAGGTAACATACAGAGTATAGACACCTTTAGATTTCAGCTGCTGTTAGATTACCTTTTTCTCTGGTAGTTGAGGCTGTTTGTGAAGGAGGGAGTTGTTGCAAGCTACCTGGTGGTGTTCACTAATGTCCCTGTAATTGTAAGAGTCTCTGAGTTCTACCAGCAAGGGCATTGCCACAATCCTCCAAGAAGAAATATCTTTTAATAACCAATGATGTAATTTAGGAATCTATGGCTCCACCTAGAAATGTCATAGACGCAGCATGCAGAAAGTCACAGCTTTCAAAACCACTAGTGAAATTAGCTCTCAATGAAGTGCACCTCTAAGTGGTTTAAGCATAAGCCACAAGAAAATGCAGCTTTCAAAATCACTGGCTATTTGTGTTTATGTTTCAAAATGATGATGCGGGCCTCTGGGACCACTTAGGAGTGGAACAGGTAGAACCTATTCTAAGATTCCCCTACCAAAGCATCAGACATTTAGGGCTGTGTTTCACAAGATAATTAGGAGACTATGAGGAGTCCGTGTGCAGGTGGTGTAGGCACAACCCATTGGCTGGCACAGCTTCAAAACCACCAGGAGAGTTACGAGTATATTGGGTCTTCCTAGAAGTGGAAGGCATCTTCCAAAAATTGCCAGATAGTTAAGAGTCTATGGAGTCCACCAAGTTGTGTAGGTGCATTCCACAGAAAAACAGAGCCTTCATGAAACAGCAGTTAACTTTCTGGATCTAATAGATGCAGGGACAGTGTCTGTGAATTAACTGGTTACCATTTAGGAATGGTGGTGAAAGGTTAGGGAGTGTACTTGAGGTAATTTAAAAAGAGCACCATAATACGCTTATGGTCAGTGAGGGACAAAGATTCTGTCGGGTTACAAGACATGTTAAAGCGCAGGATATTGGGAACTTGGAAGAGATGGCACACAGGACACTGGAAAATACAGAGTTATATCTATAAAACTACAGTTCCCAGATGGAGAGGCACAGCCCCAGCCACTAGAGGACCAGCGCAGTCAGGCACACTTCTGGGTCAATAGAGGCAAACCAGGTTTTTAGACCAAACCTGTACAGAACTTCCTTTTTTCAGTAAAAGCAGTTGTTGTGACTTGTTACTACTGGCTTTAGATCCCACTCTTCTTGTTCCATCTCATTACCCTTGTAGTTTTTAATTCTTTTTTGGCTCCCTTCTGTCCTCTTGTTATTTAATGTTACCTACCTTATGAACCTCTTGTCAGTTTCTCTGCTTGGACTGGCCTCCCACCACCCCTGCAGTTATAACGTGCATTCGCTTGCACTGGGTAAGATCTGAGCTCTCTTACCTTTAAGTATAATTCCCTTCCTATTGTATCAAACTCTTGGTAACTCATGTTCTCTCAGTCTAGTAGAGCCTTTGACATTCACAGTTTGGCCTTGAGACGCTGTGTCCTAGGAATACAGTGCAGATTTTCCAAACATCATCCTGCAGGAATGTGTATATATCTCTTTAGCCACGCCCCTTTTCCCAAAATTTGGATTTTCATTAACATTTCTGACCTAATACAAGGGGTTGAGTCGACCATTAGGGAGAGACTGAAGGACTGAACTCAACATTTGCATGCCAGCATAACGTTGGCCATGACAGGTTTTGGCCCTAGGCTCTAACATATACAAATAGGGAAGACCCCACAGAAGATGGCTTTAACCTTTCTGCATTCACTTGGACAGCGTGGGAGGAGGAGATGTATCATATATGAAAGCTCTCCTTAAAGGAAAGGGTGACAGCTGGAGATGGAATGTGAGGGGCCAAAACCGAGGAAGAATCCAGCTCTGCCTCTGGACTGGAGAAGGAGAAACCAGAAGGAAAAAAACAAAGCTCACAAGCTGAAGCACTGTGTAGGTTTCAAAAGCAAATAAACAAACACTACAACAATTGATAGATTCATACTTACAATCACAAGTGGGCAGTTGATGCTCTGTATGCAGTTAATTTAAAGAAGGGTAAATACCAGGAGATGAGTAAAGTGGTGGGTGCCTCTGCTCGAGAATGGGTTGGGAACTGAAGTTATGTTTAGGATCCGGGGCGGGGAAGGAGATCCTGCCTCTGATAGTATGTCTTTCCATGGAAAGATAGCAGGTGATTTAAGAGAGGTGGAGCGGGTTGTTTGCAAGAATGGGGCAGGCCTATTAGGTGGCATAAAGCTGGGGCCAGGACCAAAACCTAGAGGAGCCTGAGCCCAAGCCTGTGAACCGGTGCAGGAGAAACCTGAATGAAAGCAGCACAATCTGCAAGCATGAAAATCCTTTTTCGTAAATGAAGAATAATTGTTTACATTTTTTTCTGTCATATAACTTATTACTGTCTTTGACACCCATGTTACTTTGCTTATCAAAGTATAATATCAAATATTAGAACAAAGTAGATCTTAAAACAAAAAGATTGAAATTTAAAATGTGAAAAAATAGTTTAAATTATCATTTTTTAGAAAAAAAAAGGCAAACTAAAAAAGTTTAAAAATATTAAAAGTTTTAAATTGCACTAGTAGTAGGTGAAGGACTAGGTTAGCTTTTAGATGAGGTGTAAGGTTATGGGTAGGGTTGTATGATACGAGTATGGTTAAGGTAAAGGTCAGGTTTAGTGTTAAGCATAGGGATATGTGAGGGGGGTTAGTACTTCGGGTTAGGAGATTTGGGTAACTATAAAGGTACATAAGAAAAGGAAATAAGGGATGGGGTTACGTCAAGGGTTGATGGTTGTTTGGGTATCTTACAGTATGGGTAAGTATGTGTCAAAACAAAATATATTATTTGAATATTTCTATAAATTCAAGCTTTTAGCTTTTTAGCTCATTGACAGTTGCCTAGACACACTAACTTTCAAACATTTGTTTGATACAAACGCTTGACTTTTCTATCTTTCAAATTCGAACTCTAAACTAAGGTAAGTTTAGGGGCTAGTGTAGTGGCCGGTGATCTGTGGCTCATTAGGTCACAGCTGAGACAGTGCATGCGCTGTCGCTTGCTAGCTTGACAGTTTGTTAACTAACAAAGGCTTGGAGCCCACACATTGTTTACCACTCGTTGGATTTCACTGTCACTCCTATTTGCTGGCCCTTGATTGGTCAGAGCTTGCCAGTTTCATTTTTTCAATCTTCTTTTCTCCCTTTTGTGGTGTATGGATCAAGTACTGATTGATTCCTTTTGATCAGTGTTTTCTGTGGCTTACGCTGGGAATTTTTTTCTTCTTCAACATCATCCTTATAATTATGTCCCCTGTCCAGACTTCTGCTTCACTATGTGTACCACCCCTCCCTACTACTACCATACCCACCACCCCTACCATCAACACCCAGTCCCTTCAACCACCATCATACTACCATGCCACGCTACCTACACCACACCTCACTAGCATAACCACCACCCTACCACCTCTCTAATCCCCACCATCCCTACCCTAACCACTACCATCACCAGCCTAAACACCACCACCCTACCCTTAACATCACCACCCTTGCCACTGCCACTCTACCACAATCACCACCACCACAAACACCTTAACCACTATCACCATAACCACCACCACACTCTTATCACCACCTCTCTACGATCACCCTAAACACCACCCGAGCCAATAACCCTAACCTCCACCCTCCTACCAACATTACCACTCTACTACTTTAGTACTATCACCCACCCCCACCCTAAACAGCAGAATCTTAACCACCACCACCACCTTACTCACCACCACCCTTTCCTAACAACCACTCCCTACCCTAGTCACCACCACCACTCTTGCTAACCACAACCAACCCAAACCACCACCTTTATTAATATGACCTTTGCAACCACCACCCTCACCCTAAACATCACCAACACCGTACCCACCACCATGACCTGAACCTAACCACCACCATCCTTACGACCACCATAACACCACCACTGCCCAAACTATGATCCTAACCACATCATCCTAATCACTACTTAAACCACCATCCTCACCACCACAACCCTAACCACCAACATTCTAACCAGCCTACCATCACCCTACCCACACCACCCTAACCACCACCTTAATAACAAGCACCACCACCCTAAACACAACCATAGACAACATAACCACCACTGCCACCCTACCCTACCTAACACTACCCTCACATAAGCACCAGCACCCTACCCAGGCCTAACCATCACTCTACCCTAACCACCACCACCACCCTTCCCATAACCACCATCACCCTATTCTAACCACCACTACCCAACCCTAACCACCACAACCACCACCTACACCTTACCATAACCACCACCTTATTAACCACCACCACTATCCCCTCCACTACTCTACCACAACCACCATCCTAACTACTAGCACCACTCTCACCATCACCACCACCCTCACTAGCACCACCCTCACTACCAACCTCACCACCACAAGGCTCACCACCACCAACATTCTAACCACCACTACCCTCACCACCACCCTCTCACCATCCTCACCACTTATCACCACCACCCTAACCACCACCACCATACTACCACCACCTTCAGCACCACGATGCTCATAACCCTCATCACCACCATTCTCACCACTTTCACCAGCATCTCTCTCACCGTTCTCACCACCACCATCCTCACCACTGCCACCATCCTAACCTCCTTACCCTATCCAACACTACCCTTTCTCTCAACATGGCTCTCAATTTCTTTAGAAACTCTTCAATTTTCACAGCATTTTTAACTCATTATTTGATTGTTGTTTTCATGGAAAGTTGTGGCCTACATTACTGTTTGCTTACACTTGAGAGACTTGTTCTCTCTGAAAGTATGCATCTCGGTCGCCAGTAAAGATAAGTCATATCAAAGATTAAGAAACATTTCACATCATCTATAGCTATCTCATGACTTGTCCGCCTTATCCATGGAAATCAATTTGCAAATGTTTAGAGGGAACTCCATGATAGGATGTTGCTGTAAACCCTAGGGGGGAGGAGGGGTGCTCGCTGGGCACGTTCACATTTGCAAAAACATCTAAGTTGATTGCCTTGTACATTTTAATTGCTGTGCAGTGGGAATAAGAAAACATAGTCTTCATCAGATTATGTGGCACTCTTTTAATGAAGGAACTTTAAATGCATTCAGTCATGTTCGAAGACTGGATGCATGGGTTTTCCTTCCTCTTTTAGTGTTTTCCCTCCCCTGAAGCATGCCCTTGTGGTTTGTGTCCTTGCACTGCTTACTTTTCAGATACCTTTTTTTTCTTTTTGGTTAAGCACTCCATGACAGTGCATGTATTTTCCAGCTGTTTGCCTCCTGTACTTTTCTTCACCGATCTACCATGTTCCATGTTGCATTCACGCATGAGCTTCTCCCTCACTCACCCTTGTGTTGTGCTTGTTCTTGTGCTTCTCCCCCACTTGGATGTCACACTGGTGTGGTTCTCCTCCGTTCCATGCTGCACTCTCTGTCACCAGTGGGTTTTTTTCACCTAAGCTCCACATTGCTCTCTTTTGATCATGCTGGATACTTCTTTTGTCACCCTCCAAATTGTTTTGGAAGGTGACACCCGCAACCTCAGTGTTGCTTCCACCACACCTCTCCCTGTCCACCTCCCCCCCCAAACTATTTGTTTTTAAGAAGCTTTGGGGAATAACTTTTTTATTTAACATTCCAACTTGAATCAGTATATAAAAAGAAAGAAAAGCCCCCACATATTTGCACTTGCTGCATGGTGTGCATGCAGACAAAATGATACAGACACTGCAGCTGCATCATAGCACCTTTTTTTTGCTTTCTTCTTTAGCAATTGGGTAACAAAGGGCCACAGCCCCCGTGGGCTGGGGGCGAAGTCCCAGCACATTACCCTGGTCTGAGAGCTCCTGAGAGAGTTCGAAGCGGGGGGGGGTCCGTGTACTCTGCAGGGGAGACCCATCAAGTTTCGTTACGCCACTGCTCTTTAGCTGCAAAGCACAGCTAAAAAACATTTGCAAAGCTAATAGTTTCTAAAGGTCAGACCTTTTGGCCTTGCCAATGCTTGTTTTTCATGTATACCGCGAAGTCTTCACCAGTTCTCACTCTTTCACCAATACCTGTGGTCAGTTGATCGTATCATGTTTTCTAAAAGCAATTGCGCGTTTGGTTCCAAGATCCTCTGTTGTAGTAATTAGTAGTTGTGAGCAGTGAGTTTGATCTGAGCTGTCATCGGACTGGCAGCTTGCCCGTACTTGGACATATTTTCTACTCTATTCTCCGCCACCACAACATTCAATAGCCTGAGCCTCCAGGTGATAAAGCAGCCTGTCTATTTGCACAGGAACAGCAAAGGCCCAGTGGAAGCAGACAGTGTACACACACTTTGACAGTCAGGCAAACATACACTAAGGCAGAGGCACATGCTCACGACAAACGCACAGTGATAAACTTAGCCTGCCCCCACAGTATCTGCCTTTGTGAATGTTTTCTGAACTGCGCAGGGCCACGGATGCAAGCCTGAGAGGCCAACGCTTAATTTGAAGCAAGGCTGACACTATCAAGAGTGGCCAAACACACCACCAGAGAGTAGACAGGCTGATACAATACCAGGGTGGAGTGGCAGGCTGGCAAACCAGACAGCTGAAAATGAGTCAGGGTGATAAACTGTCAGAAGCATGTGGATAGCCAACGGAGGGGAATGTGCAGGTCGGCAGCACCCATCAGAGAGGAGGGAGGCTGGCACACCGTCGGAGGATGAAAACAATGCTGCCACTCCACCTGAGGAGCGATTGAGGGGACAAGCCGTCGCACTTTCACCGCGTGGACAGGCTGGTACGTCATTAAAGGGGCGAAGACAATTAACATACCCCGAAAGCAGGCAGGCCGATGATTCTCAGACAGTGGACAGGCTGGCGCGTAGTACAGCACAAAGGCTGGCAGACACACCGTTGATAAGGTGACGGGTTGACACCACGTGCGGATAGTGGAGAGAATGACACATGAGAACGTAAGCTGGAACAACATAAAAAAAAGGCCGACGCACTATCAAGGAGGGTTCACAGGGTAGACTGACAGTATCAGAAAGCACACAGGCTAGCAGGGTATCAACGAGGGGGCAAAGCGACTCTCCGAAGAAAGTGGACAGGCCGACATACTGTTAATGAGAGAGACATGCAGGTACTCCATCGGGAGAGTAGTCAGGCACGTAGACATAAGTTCCGGCAGTGGACAAACTTGTCCCACTGCGAGAGAGTAGACAGAAAGACTGATACACTATCAAAGAGCAAACTACCTTTCACACCATCAGCGAGTCGAGATGGGCACGATCTCGGGTGAGAATGGAAAAGCTGACACTATTAGTACGTTGACCTATTAAGAACAGGCAAATGCTCGGTTAGACATCAAATTAATACGGGCAATCATTCCCCTGGCAGTCTACTGTAAAAAGGACAGACGGACACTCCTCCACAGAACCGACCCACTAACATAACATCAGCAACATGAGAGGACAAACCAGCAGAAAACTGTTTGCAGAAAGCTGATTTGCTAGAACACCTGAAACGAGACTGCCTGACACTGTCGGAGAGCTGACACTGCCAATCCACCCGAGACCCAATGGCTGGTATGAGGACACTCCGTGAGGGAGCAGACAGACCACGATCGGACATTGCCAGAGAGGACTGTCTCAGCTCTCAGCCTGACTCTCAGAGAGACCAGGCTCTCTGCCGTTGATTGTACGAGCTGAGTGACTGACACCAGGCGGCTGACAGCCAGGCAGAGAGGTATCAGTAGGCACGGCGTGGGGCGGGCCCTGGGGAGTGTCGACCACGCCCGACTCTTGATTGGCCCCGCCCCACACTGCACGCCTGGGCTCGGCGGAGAGTGGAGTTTGGACGGCCCGGGACAGAGTGCAATGTGCGCTGAGCCTCCAGCCCCGGGGTCCAGGAGAGAGCGCGGGACAGGGGAACAGAAAGAAGTGACAGCTCCCCCCGGGGGCAGGACATGCCTGGGAACCCCATGCCGAACCCCCCTGATGCCACAGGTGTGTGTGTGTAGACTGGTAAGAAAGCGCGTGTACCGGGTGTTAGCTATCGCTGCTGTCAGCCTGTGAGCAGGAAGTGCTTCCCGTACCCTGCCTGCTGTGTGCTCCGTACAGCCGGGTGTGACCCGCGCCCCCTGCGGCCCGGTGTCCCGAGAGCAGCGGCGGGACGGGGTTCACTGAGCATCTGTTCCACCGTTGAGGGGGGCAGCCCACGCCCACCTGTGGAGCCGTGCATTTGGAGCTACGACTGCTAATTGCTGGTGACTGTTTAGACAGCTGACGCTGCGTGTGATCTTTGGTGGTTTGGGTTAGAGCCTTTGCTATCGCAAGTGTGTGCGCCATATAAAGTAATTCATTCAGTTGAGGGTACGTCTGTGTTTATGAGGTGCATTACGCTGTCTATTGCATTGTTTACTATACCTTGTTTTTTGTTATTCGTATGTATATATAATGTTTTCTCCTGGAGTGTTTCTTATCGTTAGTTGCACCTCCTAGCCTCCCTGCCCCGCACAGTAGTTCTCAACGTGTTCCGTATGAATGAGCTTTAAGTATTCTCCTTGTTCTCTGTGTCAGGTGTCTTCCCGGTGCATTGGCTGCAGGAGTACTGTTTTCTATATGTGCGGGACCTTCTTCAATAATCCAATGTTATTTTTTTCTTATGTATATTACATATAGATTGATACTGAGCGCGTTATATGTCATGGTTTCTCCCGAATTGCCTTTAGATGGTTGTTTTCTATATTTAGTATTTTATTTAATTGTTGGTAATAGTTCCCTGTTTTCTATATTCTCTGTGTGAGACATGTGAACTGCCTCTTTGTGATTCCTTAAACTCAGGGTGACCTTTTGGTTTGGGTGTATGGCATTTTCAGCTTCTTCTCCAACTGGCAGGTGTTACTTTCTTTCCTGAAGCCTCAATATGTTACTTATTGCAAGACCTGCCCTTTTCTACTTTGGAAAATCAGTGGCTACCGAACAGAGGGCCAGATGTACCAAAGGATTTGACCCATTCTGTGTCTATGGAAAAAAGCTTTCGTACATATGGCCCAGAATCCGTTGTGGGTTCTGTCATTTAACATTGTATCCCAAAGCCACGGATATTGAGACACATCTGGGTAACCAGTTTACTCTTTTTAGGTACTGGGTCCTCCAGGACTTTAGACAGTCAAAGATTACACTATGATCTTGAAACAAACATGACAAACGAAAAGCACCCTAACTAAATATCCCGTCAGAGTTTTTGCTTTCAAGAAGAATAGTTTTATTAATTTACAAGTAAATCAAATAACAATATTGGAAAAATAGAAAAAAAATGCAAACCGCAATAGCGCCTGCTGCGGCTAAGATACACGCCTGCTCAATTTGCAGCTTTTACGCACTAGGCACCATATTTATACAACATGTGCGCTTTGGTCAATTTTAATCCATGAAGCTAGAGGTTTGGGTGCTACTGGCAGCTTTTAAGGAACTTAATTACTCTCATTTATGTATATCCAGCAGTCAATTTATTTTTATTTCTTTATTTATTGAGCACACCTCTACCTTCAGGATTCCTAGCTCTAAACCGAAAAAAACTAAAAAGACCAACAGAAGAAAGCAAACCAAAAGCCATAGCTAGGCTTGACATAAAACAACCACCCTGCACGTGGTACTTGCTGATAAAAAGATGTAATTTAGCCCCCATGAAAGGGTAGCTAGATTTCCCGTGCTCTCAAATCGAGTGGAATTGAGTTCCAGAAGCTGGGAACTGGAAAGTGGATGGTGAAACCGCCTATGTGTGCACTCTTGATGCTGCAGGCAGCAGCCAGGCACGTTTTCTGGCTAGGTTATAAGTATTTAGCATTTTGGAGATATTTTATTTCTCACGATACAGGTGCCAGACAGAGAAATGCAATGTGCACACATTTTGTGCTAATTGTTGGTGCAGAGCGGGACAGTTCAGTGCCCTCTTGTATGAATGTCTGAGTTTCCTGCAAAAGTCCAAAAAATAGCAAAAGCCCAAGAGCCACGACCCAAACAGGTACTGGGAATCTTCCAAATACCAAAGAGTTAAGTTTGGGTGCTACAGGCGAGTTCACATAGTAGTTGTGGCTAGTTAAAAGGGCTGCTGGATATCCGCTAGATGAGGGGGAAGCTGTTGTGCTGCTGTTTAGGGTGGAGGCCAGTTAAGCTCCTAAGTAGTTTCACTTTCACAAAGGGGGAGTTCTGCAGGAATGAATTTAGAAACATAGAGGTGTCCCCCCTGAGGCATCTCTGTTTCAGGGACCCGTATTATGGTGATGGTAGCTGTGGTAAAAAAATCTTCTGCATGACCCTGGCCCTCTAAAATCAGGCAACAGTACCTCCAAAGTTGTGGTGGTATCGCAACATTTGAAGACAGTGTAGACTCACAGTTTCTGCAGTTCTTGAAAGGATCCTCCAGCTCTATGACCCTCAGGTTTAGTTTCAGGATTGTGGTCTGTTCTGCTCACCTGGGTAGAAACATCAATATTGGTGCTTTGGCTCATCCAATACGTTCTCCATGGGCCTTCAGTCAGATGGGCCTAGCAGTGATCCTCGTGGCTGAGTAGCAGCTTATCTCCGCAGGCATGGCAGATGACGTCCAGCTCCCTCTTCACTTGGGCCACAGAAGCAGGCTTTATCCCGTTCCTGAAGTTTGTTTAGAACAACAGCAGAAGTTCATCGTACATCGTAAACGTAACTAGGGTCTGGTATGCGTAATCTCCACAAAACCAGAATATGAATAATTTGCTTGCAGAGGCCAGAATTAATCCTACTCTGGGCACACTGGCAGAAAGCCTATGCCAACTAAAGTGCAAATCATGTTCAAAGTGTGAAGACTCCCTTCAAATAGAAGGAAGTACCTATTCTTGCTTAGCCACGGTATTCTTCAATTTTCCATATGCAGTAACGTACAGGCATTGTTTTCATTAATTTCTAAATTGTGGAATTAAAAGAAAGAGAGACATAAAGTAAAGGGAGTATTTTTTAGGGGTGGGCGAAGAATTCTGCTCCATTCGCGAAGTAATGCGGAGCAGAGTTTTTTTCTCTTGTGCGGCTCACCATTGTTAAGTTGGCGAGTGCGAGAAATTGCTATGTTGGCAAGCGTGAGTGAGAATTCTGAATGCATGTGGTCATGGCAGGTCACACACACCCGAGAAAGCTGCTGCTCTTGTTGAGGAAGCTGACGCTCGGCTAGAGAATCTACTTGAGCTGCAGAAAGAAGTTAGCGCCCCCTGGTGCTCCGTGTGATGCCATTCGCTTTGATTTACCGCATGGGACAAACCCCTGGAGCTGAAGATCAGTGCAAACAGGGCAACTTACCCAAACTCCACAGCTCGTGGAACTCTGCGTAGCACAGCAGAGTTTTTTGGCACGTTGCGGAGTTCCACATAGCAGAACTCCACAAACTCCACCCAGGCCTAGTATTCATTCCTCTTCAATCCACCTGACACCTTTATTTTCTGTCCAGTAAGATGAGGAACAAAGGACATGCAGGTTGTCACATCCCAAGAGGATGGGATCACTCTCTTGGAAGCTACCACCTACTGTAGACCCTTACATTGTCCTCTCTATATGCTAGCCACCTTGGTGCTACTTTGAACACCACCTCATGGTACCACACAATAGCATGTACCACAACACTCTGCGTGTTTGCTAAGGATGGCAAGCGTCCTGATTTTGAGGGTGCTGTTGATATTTTACATAGGGAGAGCTTGCATGGAGCTCCCTCACCAAAAGTGCTTGTGAAATGGCCTGTGCTCTTAATTGGCTGCACCAAGTGCCAATCACTTCACAAGCTGGAGTTAAATGATGTATCCACCCTTACCATTGGGCAATGGTACAGTTTGGGCGCACTATCTGACCAGTAGAGTCTGGGCTCTTCTGTTGACTTTCAAGGGAATCAGGACAGATCTCCAATTAATATGAAGGTTATCGAGTCCAGTGGAGAGGGGTCATTAAGCAGGCCCGAAAAAGACACAGTGCATAGCTGCTATTAATTATAGGTCATGCTAGGACTTCACTTCTTACACGTGTCGATTGGCTGTTAGTTAGTTTTTTCTTGTATTTACTTGTTGCATTGCACTAAATATTTTTTGTTTGTTAATGGCCCTCTTAAAACTGCGGTTATATTTTTTGCGAGTTTTGTATATGTTCTATATGTGATGTATAGACGAGTGTTATGTGTGGTTGTATATGCATTCACTGTTTCTGTTTCATTGAACCTGCTGTGTTATTTTCCAAGTTTTCTGTGCACACAGCCAGGACTGTCTTTTGATGTCTCTCTGTATATAAGCTGTCTTCTTGAGACGCCTCTTGCCATTTTTTATGTATTGTGTGTGCACACTGTGTTGCATTGTTTTGGTTGGTCCTTTGTGTGTTTTTATATATTCACAGGCTTTTTGAACTCGTGTGAATTCTTTTCTAGGTATTTTGTGTGTACAGTGCATTACATATTAACTTTCCCTTGGTATCTTATTTGTATTTGTATTGTCCAATTGAAACTGCTGTTTTTTATTTCTAAAATGTGTGTTACATATGGGCTGGCCCTTGGTGTGCATTATTCACCGTCGCTTTAAACTGGCTTCTGTTACTTTCTATGTAGGCTGAGTGCAAGCGTGTTACATAGTTACTGGTATTTGGTGCGTTCTTGTATATTCACTGTCTACTTGAATTGGCCGGCTTTTGTTTACTGAGTATTCCGTGAGTGTTGCATGTGGACCTGCCACTGTTGCGTTTTTGTATATCCAGTGACATATGTTATCATTTTCTTTATATTTTGTGCGCACACTCTGTTGCATGTGGAATTCAAGCTCCTCGTGTGTTTCTGCATAGTCAGCTTCCTCTTGCACGGTGTCTTGGTATTTTTAGTTAGTTTCTCCGGTTCCCTCCCTGGGGTTGGGTTTCACAGATGCCGCTGGAGAACTAACACCAGACAAATCACTAAATAATGTAGCCAGGAGTCGGTAGGGCCTGCAACTGCTCGCTGGCGGGAGCTCGCACTTCATGACGCTCTCAGCAGGGCTGGTGCATATGCGCCCCACTATCAGCACTGTTTAACGCAGCGCTGTATCTCCGCTGTCAAAGGCCACGTTGTGGTGCAGTGGGTGTTTTACTGTACAGACCGGGCGTGTGTGTTTATCTGCAGAGCTGCCTGCTGGCCTGAGGGCCACTGGCCGACGGAGTATACAGAAAACTACGTTTTTATCCTAACCTTGGGACGGGCACTTGGTGGACCCTCTCAGATACAAACATTTACGCTGGAGCCTCTTGCTGCCTCGTGTGGTAAAGCGCCGCCGAGAATGTTCAAGCAGATCCCTGTTGCGTCTTGAAACGGCTGTCACATTGAAATGTATGTAGCGCTTCATACCCGAAGCTCTTAAACCGATGGGGTGCGTGGATACCCCCCTCCCTCCCTAGGGGAGAGCGTGTTTGGCGGAGTCTTGTATTTCGTTTGATCCTATGTGGGAGGCTTTTTGTACTTGAGGTGACATGTGAGTTACTAAAGAGCGGCTCTTACCTTGTCTTGGGGCGCAGCGCCTAACAGCGTGTTGGAGGACGAGGCGTGACAGGTGGGCAAAATGTAGTTCTAATTAGCAGATGGTTACAGTTTACTCTAGGCAGCTACACGGCCTAGCCAGAGGGTAACGGGGTGCAGTGTGCATGCACTGAAAATGAGGGGTAAACTGAAAAGACCCAATAGTCCATATGACAACATGAACAAAGCAGGGATACAGTCGAATGAGTAAAATGATGCCAACAGGGTAAGAGTGGAAGATGTTGAGATGAGCGGTAGCCAGGCACCTTTTTAAAGGCCTGGATACTGCCTACAGCTTCACAAATACCCTTCGTGAGCAAGGTTGGAAGTAGAAGAGGAATCAAAGTTTCCAACTTGAGCAGAAACTAACTCGTCTTTAAAACCCCTGGATTTCACCTACTCCTGCGAGCTTGAGGGAAGCTAAAATGCTGATTCATGGTGTGCGGCCAAAGTCCCTCTTATGCCCCTGAAGGCTCCCAAAGGCTCATAGGCACCAGTCAAGCTCTAATCAGGTTGTGGCATAAACTCTAACTTCACTGGCGCACTGCGGGTTCAAAGTTATCCCAAAAAGTGGTTGCTGCCCTGACAGAAGAGGAGCCAGTCAGCTCATCCTGTGCTATCCTTCTGACCTTAAGCATTCTGTGCTAGCCCAATCCATGTTCTTAGATCCTGAACGGCCTTGCTCATACTAGTTTTCACAAGGAGGCATTCTCCTGCCCTCCTAGAATTTCCTTCCAGACAACTTACTTTTTTATTATCAATAGGGAATTGTATTTCCGGCTAAAAGGGAGTATGCATTTGGTATTACTATAGTGGAATCGTCGACTGGAATCAGCAAAATGTTGCTCATGATTAGAAGTAAGCATTAAGTCAACTAGAGGAGGAAGCTGTAGCTGGTTTGTAGACTGTTGATGTATTGTAATGTGGTGTTATTTAAAGTGGATGTCATTCCAGATCCAGTGTGTGTTGATGGAAAAGGCATACAGCCTTGATTTCTGCTTTGAACACTTCTTGTTCTGCAGTCGGATTGTGTCCTGGCTGTGACAAGATGGTGAATTTGTCTGCAAGATAAACAGGGGTGGTGGCCATGATGGATTTGTAAACAATTCAGCTGGTTTTGAAGATGGTGTGGACCGGCAAGGGAGTCAATGGAGTTCCATCAGGATAGGGGTGATGTGAACATATTTCATCCAACCCTGGCTTACTGTGGTGTGTAGGATGCCCTTAATCTATCACACGGTCTATGAGAGGTCAGTGAGGAGGGCGTTAACACCATCCAAATGTGAAAGTAGAGGGCTTTGATTAGCAGTTCTGAAGAAGTGGTTTCACCTTGTTTAGAACAGAGATGACTATGTTTATCTTGATGGTGAAATTAGTGTCCAGGGAGAATGCAAGTGATTTGGCAATCAGCAAAAGTTGGAGTTTCAAGGTTTATGGTGTTGAGGGTGGCTTGTATTATTTCTTCTTTGTTGTTCTTGGCAGATAACTAATTCTGTGTTGGCTGGGTTGAGCTTCACGAAGGCACTGGACATCCTGGTATTCATGATGAACAGGCAGTGTCTATGTGACTGGATGTCTGAAACAGAGGAGACTTTCATGAAGAGTTGTGTATCATTGGCATATTGGTCAATGTTGATATTTTTATCAGCGAGTAGACCACCAAGTGGCTTTATGTAGAGACTGAAGATGACAGGGGACAGTATGGAGCCCTTGGGGATTCTACATGCACTGGGTGCCCATGTGTGTCCAACTGGTGTTAGTTGGTAAGGAAGGAGGAGAATGAGTGAAGGATATTGGAGGTGAATCTCATTCAGGACTCCAGGGAGAGTATGAGGATGGGATTGCTGACAATGTAGAGGGCAGCAGAGAGGTACAGCAACATCATGTGACAGAGTCCGTCTTTCCATGCATTAAGTATGAAGAAAAGAGACTTAACCTGCTTCCATTTTTTTGGGTAGGACCTCACTGTGGTATGGCTGTGGTGAGCCTAATTTTTTCCAATCTTAACATACCTTTCTTTGGTCTGTAACTCTTGTAAATAGCAGCTTTTACATGTCTCCACGATATCTTTCATTCTGAACTACTTTGCCTGGTCCCTTCCCACTCACATGAGCGCTGCTCTCACTTCTTCCCAGAAACCTCTGTTTGGTGTCTCATGTTTCCATTGGAATATTAATTTAAGCAGCAATTTGATTTTTGCAACGTGACAAATATAGTTAACTGTCCAAAAACCTCTGATTCAAACAGGGACTGTTTGTAGCTGGTATAGTGGACTTTCTAGTAGGGTATAACTCCACTTTGCTGGGCCTGGTGAAGGATCAGTTATGTGCTCCATATGACTTCCGCAGTTTCAGAATCACTAAAAGTGCTGGAGCTACGCAGTTCCATCTAACTGTGAAATACAACATATGTTTATTTCCACCCAAGTACGATTGTCCTCTCTAACATAGATTTTTTTGTGAGTTAGTGGGACAGCTCTGGGTTGAGACATAGGCAGCCTTTTCTGCACAAAAGTTACATTGTTAGTAAATAAAGCCAATGCATGGCTTTGAGTTGTATTTGTGTTGAGTGTTGTGCTCTTGTTTCCCATGCACCTCTCTGGTGTAGCAGCAGTTCTACCATAGGATATGCCGCCCACCCAAACCTCCCCTCCCCTGCTTGTATGGCATATACCCAGGTGATAGTGACAACATTTAAAGAGCTTCTTGAAAGATAGGCTGTGTTGTCTGCCAGGCCTACTAGAAAAGTAAGTTATTCATTTCATTGGGTCTGACTATCGTAGTTGCCAACAGGCCCCCTATCATGAAGGTGCCCTTCAGCCACTCTGATAGCTGCAGCACGATGAACACTGTGGACCTGTCCTCCTTCCATGACAAGTGCAACTACAAGTCATAGAATTCAAATCCCTGTTAGATATAAAGCCAGGACTGACTGAAGGCTATTTCCTCCCTCCCAGACATTCCCACAGACCCCCATGGAACATGTCACTATTTTTAAATGTCTCCATCCTTTTCACATCTGACTTTCTCCCT
Organism: Pleurodeles waltl; assembly: GCF_031143425.1. Classification (NCBI taxonomy): domain Eukaryota; kingdom Metazoa; phylum Chordata; class Amphibia; order Caudata; family Salamandridae; genus Pleurodeles; species Pleurodeles waltl. The sequence goes on along the minus strand of NC_090440.1, from coordinate 770,575,385 downwards.
CTTAATTGTTAGTATGCTGTTTGAGAGGAATGTCGAGTGCGGCCCATGCCTTAAAGTCGATTGGTCTCCAACTAACAAATACATCTGCACACTTATTCCAGCGCTCTGAAGTTACCGTGAGGTGACATATAGAGGTATATGAAATCCCGAGGTTAGGTGCTATTCTCTGAATAACGTCTGGAGAAGCAAGAATAGATTTTTTCCACCTGTAATTACCCAATTTAACCCTTTTCCGTTGGCCGTATCAAGTCGCAAGCACTCGTATGCCAGCAGCAGTGGTTTTATTGTCAGGATCAGAAAGGGCAGGCAGTAGCTGTATTATCTGTAGTTCTTAGTTTTCTTGCCAGTTATGTTAATGCCACAGTAGCTATTTCTGCTGAATTCATCGATAATAACTTGATATTGCTTAAAGGTCGCCCAGGTTGGTATGTTGCTTTAAGCCACCTGCATGGCTGGTAGATGGATTTCATAACCACACAGCCGCTGACATGTTGAAAACCGAGTGACTCACTTCCGCTTTCACGGCACAGCTCTGCTCTTGTGTGCCAAGCGCCAGGTTCAGCAGCCAGACGAGGAACGGCAGAGGAGTGGCGATGAACAGCAGAAGTTGTGGCCACCTGGGCATATGATGTCCCGGGCACAACGAACTTACATTTTTAGCACGTGGCATAATGAAAATATGTGCTGGGGCAAGCTGGAAAGAAATAATCACTTGAATGTTAGCTATGAGGAACATTTCTTTATTTTTATGTAAAGCGCCACACTACGCTTATATTTTCTTTACTTTTTTTCTCAGTTTTTTTTCCATATTAGAATTTTGCTTGGTTTTTTTGAAACACGTTTACAGCTTACCTTTGTTTAACAGGAAGCACTATTTTGCCCCCTAAAACTGTTGCTGATAGTCGATAAAGCGGTGACTAGGTGAGTCTTACAGGGCCACCAATAAGCATCTCTTTGTGTTACTATGAAATCTAATGAGATGCCTTTTCCAGTGTGGGTTTAAAATAAAGGCATTGTGGCTCCTCGGCATAGTGATGTAAAGAACCTTTATTCTGGGGGGGGTGGGGGTGGGGAGGGGGTTCTGTATATCTTGGATGCAACGGGAGGAGTTTGTGAAAGGACTGTATGACAATATCATTTGTCATACAGGTGTGTAATGTGTGCAGTCCAGATCAGTGCAGTTTCCACAGAATGCCCATTTCCCCCTATAATACAACCCCTCCACATTAGACAAGGGCATCTGCTTAGTAGTGTCACACAATGGACACTCATGCACATACATAGGCTAAGCATGTATCCTGATTTGACGTTAGTGCTAGTGGCCGCTTGGAGGAAGGCCTGTAAAGAATAGCTGACCTCTTTTCCAGAATACATTGAGATGCTTACAAAATCACAGGCCTTAGAGGTTCTATTTTTACCACCCAATCTAACAAGGTTTTACCATTCTTATTAATGCCATGATATAATTTGGCGGTCCCATGAGAAGATGGTGTTCAGAGGCACTGCCATATCGCCTCCGCATGTCTTTTCTTTACAAATATACAGACTCCATGAAACTGTGGCATGTAAGGAAACCCTAGTTCGCCTTTGACCTCCCAGTGGGCAGGGATAGGAGGCGACATATATACATAATCTTCTGGTTTATAGACCCGCATGTGATTTGGAGAGATGAGTGTTTTATTTCTATTGCATTCCTTTGTGTTGTGAAGAGCCAGGAGATCGGCATATTGTGCCTGAACACCCATAAGCGATATGAGAGAGTTGTGTTGTACCAAATCCCAATAGATGATGCAAAGTGTTGTGTCCCTGACCATGTAGATGGCTGGCGGTCTGATTCTGAACAGTGCTGACACACAGAAGTCCTTCATACCTAACTTCCTGTGCCTGACCTCTGCTAATCGGCCCTGAGGATTTCTACTTTGCCTGTTTGTGCTGCATGCACTAGCCTCCCTGGGTGTGTACTCGTGAACTCCACAGCGTCTGTCTTCTCCTGAGGTGTGAGATAGAAGCTGTCAGTACCCACACATGCACGGATAGGCAAAATGTTAATTGCTCCTCAACCTGAAAAAAGCAATGAGTGTGAAGACACAAAAATTTAGAAGTTCCCTCTCCCCAACCTTGTTACATTGGAGCGCAGTAATGCAACTGCACTCTGTGCTTGAATCCTGCTTTGCACTTGTGTGCTTACATTAATTCACATTATGCAGTGTCTAGACATTGTAGGAGGAGTTATAGCAGATCTAAAACAATGGGTGGTGTTTGAACAAGGATCTCTAAATATTGTTGTTTCTGTCCACTTCTTCCACTCGCACAAGACACACCAGACTCCCTCTTCAGAACTCTGCATTGTTAAATGTACACAACTGCCACTGACGCTGACATCCACCCTACTTAATTAAGCCTGTCTCCATGCTCAGTTGTGATGGTTGCTTGATTTTTTTTTTTTCTTTTTTTTGTACTTCGGTTGTAGATAGGCAGATTTTTTTCTGTTTCCCTCTTTGCCACCATGTCACTGTACACTGAAGCATTTTTTTACTCTAAAGATTGACAACTATGTGAATACCAACCCGACATAGTGGAGTCTGTGACTCTGCCTCCTTCTCGCACTCTCACAGCCTAAAAAAGCATCCACTCTAAGCTACCCACGGAGATGGCCATACATGACATCTACATATCTAGGGAAGTCTTCCTATATGAATGTCTCAGGTGCTTCGCATAGTTCAGAGTGTGGCACCTGCTTACTGTGAAATGTATTATTTTCCAGAAACTCAGACCTTCACCATCTGCTTTGGTTTGGAGATGTTTCCACGCATAGATTTATTTGACCACGGTAGCCTATCTATATATCTCTACAGGGAATTAACCTTTGTCCTGAGGACCTGGTTGATTCGCAGTATTATTGGAAGACTTTGTACCCAGGTTGCCGGAGAAGCAGTACTCGCCATAATGAAGGATCTCCTTACCACCGATGGTGGATAGGCCTCAGCTAGTGTACCGTCCTTGGAGAAGGCTTGCCACCTAGCAGAGACCCACGGCTCCTGGATTATCCACCTGACCAGGGCTCTCCATAAGTGTCTCTTTTTGTCTGATTCGAATATTCCTGACTTCATGGTTGGTAATACTGGTCACTCCTCTGTGATGTAAAAATGCCATGGACACAGGGCAGCTCTACTTGACTAGAACAATCAGCTGAGCTTTTTTTTTCCTTACATGTTCGGTAATATATCGATGACGCTTTGTAGTGCCGTAGGCTTCACTAGGGTTCTCCTCACTCAGATAAGAGCCAATGGCATTTTTTCCACTGATTGAGGCGACTGCAGCTTCTGGGAGTTTATGTTTTTATAGCCAAACCCCACGCTTTCATTGGCTTCAGATAACACGACTGTAAAACAGGATCTCTGTCGGGGATTGCCCTTTATTGTTCTAATCAAAGGTGGAATGGAATTTGTATGTCCCACAATAAGCGAGCTTACTTTCATGCGACACAATCATAATAGACACCGAGCACACAGAGTATACTGTCATGTAAAACATGGTGATTTATTAACACAATTTTAAAGCGGCTCGAAAACCCGGGAACAGCGCGGGTGTACAGTTGGCACACTGACTCGTGGCACTTGGTTTGCGTGACTTTGCTCGCCGAGTGCTACATATTCTGCAGTCAATACCGCGAGCCAGATCGGAAATGACATAATTTGCTTCTTGTCTTTCAAGTTCGCTCGAGTCTTTGGAGGCCAGCAGTGTGAAAAGGATGTGGTGTGTGGTCACGGAGCAGCTTTGATGTTGATGCACTGTTGAAACGTGGAGAACGCAGTCTTAAAACCTGCTTTTGTATTTAAACAGACGAGAGCATCTGTTGGAACGAGAGACAGTGTTTTTAAGGACAGGTGCTGAGTACCTGCCTCACTTATTTAGTCAAAAGGGAGAGTACCTGCACTTCACAGGAGGTGTGCAGTGCTTTGTGAAATACCGGCCCGCAACTTTTCTGTATCATACGTACTCTGTGACAGAACCTTCCTTCTATTCTGTACTTCCATTCCAAGCACCGATGACAGGGCAACTTTAAATAATGCAAATCAGGTTTTGCTACAAAGGTCAGAGGGTAGCGTCAGCCTCCAGAAGGCGCCACGGTCTCCACCCCGAGTCTCCTCAAGTCTTAGTTTTCTGGAGTACTAGTTCATTTGAACTAAATCTAGATAGACTGAAAGTCCCAGAATGCACTAGAGTGACAATGAAAGCCTAGGACTGGAAAGTTGATGATCTCATGACATTAGGGCCCCGTGGAGAGCAGGACACAGTCCAGTCTCTCCACAGGACCTTTCGGGCGGATGTAGATGGCCGAGTTAGGGATAGGCTGGGGAGGGTCTAAGGGGAGGTTTATATGGGGGGCTGGTTTAGGGATTGGCCTCTTCTGCGCCAGCTCGTCGCGCTGCGCTGAGGTTGCCCGCCCGCCCTACATGGAGGGAAAGGAAGAAGCGCTGGTTTAGGAGAGAGTGTGTCTAAGTTTTTTTATCAGGGGGTGGGGATTTCGTGGCCAGTTTTAGGGCAGGTTGCTAGGTGCGGGCAGGAGACGAGGGAGGGCAGAGAGTCAGATGTGGGCCTGTCCACCCTTCGGGGGGAAAAAGAAGCAGGTGAAGGATGACAGACTGGGCGAGGACCGTGTCAGACAGAGGATAAAAGGAAAAGGGGGATGTGTGGGAGAATGGAAGTGGAGGCTGGGTGAGCAAAGAATAAGTGGGGGATTGAAGTGAGAATGGAAGACGGAAGTTCCAAGGTTAAAAATGAAAAGCTGTTAATTTAAAGTTCCAGTTATGTTAATGTAGTATCAGGATAAGCAAGCCTGTCCTAATAATTGGCCGCCTACACTAGTCAAAGGGTTTCGGAGTCTATGTCCTGATAAACCATTAGGCAGCCTTAGCAGAGGAGAAATGGGTTTACAGCAATCCCATCAGTTTCGCTTTCGGTTAGGATTTTGAAACATGTTGCTGTGTAGAAGTCGACATTAGATGGTCCAAGTTTTGGACATGCGTATGAAATGCATAACGGTGGAAAGATAGCTGTGGTTCGCAATGTATTATTTTTTCTTTGATGTTTAAAATGTTAACATTGTGGACAACTCAAGATGTTCTGGAGCCGAGCGACAGGAGGGGGCAATGTCCAGCTTGTGAAATCTCACATAAAAACCCTAAAACGTTCAGGTTTTGAGGCAACACGCCAGAGATACCATTTGCACGATGAGTGATAATGGTCTGTTGGAAAGCGAGGTCCAAAGTCTCCACGAGGTTGGGGTTACGCCGAGGACATCATTAATTGCACAAGTTGTGTGTACTTGTGCCCCTGTCACTGATTGACTGGCTGTCCAGGACTGCATCGCAAACATTCTTTGCCCTTCTCAGAGTACAAATGGTTTGAGCTCAACTATGAACATCTGGGATGCAACATCCACGTGGTTTCTGGGCAGTTCATTTCTTTGAAACTACCTCAACACAGTTTTTAGCTTTGTGGAATTTTCCCTCCTGCTCAAGGGCCCACTCGTCCCCACTGCAGGGTGTATAGCTTCCTCTTCTCACAGGAGAAACACTTCTTCCAGAGTCCTACAATTGGTCCTGCCTAAAAGGAAACAGCAAAATGAGGAGGCCTATTCCTGTAAAACGTTCCTCTTGCTGGTGTTAAAGAGCCTCTCCTTGAGTCCAATTGCAATACAGCCGAATGGCACAAGCAGGATAGTATTGATTCTCATCTGGGGCACTGGTGCTAAAGTGTACCATATGTGAGCTTTATTTAATATTGGACTTTATCCCCTATCCTGGAAAAGTCGATCTCTGCAGCTTTCATCCCAGGCATCTGTAAAGAGGGAAGGAGGCAGTTACCATTTGGTTAGGAGGTGTGGTTTTCAGCAGTGGCCTCTTCAGGCCAGGTCTTTCCTTTGCTAGTGATAGTTAGCACCATATTTATAGAAGGGTCAATTGGGCCAGTTGCTGGTCTTGCGATTGGTAGTATAGTGATATTTCTGACACACCCCACTCAAACTTCTGCAGGGGCTCTGAAGAGGTGGCCCCAGTAACAGCAGGGTGTAGGCTGTCACATGTGCAGAGGCCAAAGAGAACCTCCTGGGGAAGCACCAATGGAGTAACTACACTAGAGGAGCCTGAAGAATGTTGACACGTGCACATTGATGAAGCTTTGGCATGCAATAACATTCGTCCCTTCATTTCCTGACCATGGCCTTTTAAAAAAAATGCTTCACATTCGGGCTCATCATCAAACCTAGCATTGCCACTTTAAATTCTACTTGCTGGTTAATTCACTTATAATTCACATTTCCTAATTGTGGTAACCATGCCATGTTTATAGCAAAGACACTTCTGCATTCCAGCACCACTGATCTCAGGTTCTCCATAGTGGGTTTCCCTACTCTGCCACCTCTTTCATCTGCGTACTGGGTTACTTCAGATTCTGGGTACATCTCTGTGGATGGCCAAGTTGATGGCATACACACCCATGAATGAACAACATGACAGGCTATGCAACAGTTCTTGGCTCTTGCTTCAGCATGTTTACCTTTTGCAGAATCACTATGGATAGCAGAGTAAGTCCACAATTGGAATGTATTTCCAATGTGTGGCTTCCATAGGAATTCATTCGGAGATTACCAGATTCAAAATCTGATTTAGATTCTCTGGCACCACAATAGTGAAGATCAAAACTTCTTTTCCACTGTTGTGCTACTTTCAAGGGAAGAGCTCACCTCCCATTGTGTTGCCCGATTCACTTGGACTCCAGACACGTGATCAAAGTGTGAAATGGCAGATGACAGTCTCACCCAGCTTCTACCACCTCACTTTGGCACTGGGGAGAGGAATGCAGCAGGCGCTGCCACCCCACCCACGGTCAAGTGAGGGACACCTCTCCACCGTGCTGATAGGAACTGTTTTCCTTGCTAATTGGCTTCTCTCCCAGAGCCTAGTTTTTGAGAGAATGTAGATCACTTCTGAGCCACTCTATGCCAGATGTGCTGTGGGGACTCTCCTAATGGAAGGTTGGAGATCCGTTTCTAGAGGTGACCTTTCTCTGCAGTGCTGTGCCTGCTGGTTTATGGAGTTATATGGATACTACTGCTCTCAAATCAGTGATGCATATGTTTCTTCAAACAAGATCTCTTTGCAGTGGTTTACGGTTTTAGTGCAGTTGTAGAGGTTTAATCCGTATATTGATGACTTCTTTCAGCGTTGAATGTTGTTTCAGTAAGTATGTTGATAAAACGAAATCCTGTGATGTGTGGGCAAGAGAATTGACCTATTCCAGGGTGGATTCACTAATATAGTAGTGTCGAGACAAAAATGACACACACAGTGAAAATAGGAGAAAAAGCCAATGGCCATGTGAGAACAACAATAAAAAGAACATGGTCAGAAAGAATGGTTGAAAACCCTGTAGCTCCTTTTACCACTACTCATACTCCTCCATGCACTATGAGTCACGGCTGTTCTGTCTCACTTTGGGTCCCACTGTCCTGAAGGAATCTGGTGAATCAAAGAAGCGCTCCCGAGGTTGGGGTGAAGGCGAGGAGACATGGGAAGAGAGTGCTGGTGTATTACAAACCGCTGTGCTATTTCCATGGGAGACTCTTTGATGCCATTGAAGTGACTGATTGTGGTAGCAAATGTGGCGTCTGCAACGGAGTTGTCTGTCTGAGCCCGTTCCACAGAATACCTCAAACCTTTTACAGTAATTGGCTCAATGCTTTTTGTCTGAGATGGAGCAAGGGAGTATTGTTCGTTTCGTTTGCATAGTCTGTATTAAAAATTCAAGTGCACAACTACTTCAGGTTTCTGTTTACCTTACAAACGAGTGTTGGCAATGACAAGTGCGGTGTGCATTTTTCTGAAACGGGCAGATAATCAAAGCACTAAATCTGTAGTAAAACAAAGTTTTAGGTCTTGCTTTTGCACAGATTAAGCTGCGTGTAGTTGAAACCCTATTGTCTCTGTTGCATTAAAATATATACATATTGTGGGCTTTGGTCTTCATTTGATGGCTTTCTTGTCTACAATTTCTTGCTTCTTCTTCATTGGCTTTACTCACTATTCTTTCTTTGTCCTGCCTCTGGTATAATTCTTTTTATATTTGTATTGGATGACTTGTGTTACTCCAATGCTTGCATCCAGGGAACTATATTTTTCTTTTTCTTTGAGCACTTCATGGTAGTTCCTGTGATTTCCTGCTCTCTCCTCCGTGTACTGATTCATCTCAAATCTAACCCCTTTTCTGCATGTTGCTTCCCTGGTCACTATCAGGCTATTCCATTGCTACCATGTGCCTATTTGTTCTGATTTTGTTTAACTCTTAACCACCCCCACACTCCTTTGTTGCTTCTCCTGTCCTGGGTGCTTGTGTCACTCAGCGGTGTGAACTTCCTTTCCTTATCCCTTCTCCATTACTTACATGTCCCTCGCTGTTGCAATGTTTAAAAAAAATGGTTATCTTTATTAAAGAGCCTGGCAGCTTAAATTTGCTACTGGGCAACTCTTTTCTTTTTTCATGCCTTATTACGCATCTTTTTTAAAATATACCTCTCCAAGATTGGCATCCTCCATCACTGAACAATAAATAAAAATAAAAAAAATAGCCACTGCATCTTGACATATGGATGTGTAATTTTACATGCACCTGTCATGTCATCACTGGGAGGCCCATAGCGACATGACATATATGCACATATGTGGTAATGCTCATTGTGCATGTGATCATACACTATTGCGCATATTATGCTCTGTCTTGACAACATAGCTGTTTCCATACAATTATGCGAAAATCACCAGGAAAGAAGCTTTGGCTCCGCCCACCTGTTGGGAGCCAGGAATACATATTTATGGGCATATACTGTGTGCTTCCACAAAAAAGTGCCTGCACTCCACAGAGATGTGATCATTTTATTTATCCAGCTGTTGGAGGGAAACACACATGACATTGTAATGCTATTACAGTGTCTTAGATAACTAGATAATTTCTGGTGTTTTTCTCTGGCAGCACACAGATGGAAGAAAGGCAATCATTAGCCTACATGAAGTTTTAGGTCTGGCTTGATAGTCACATGACCTTTAAACCTACACTAATATTATTCAACAGTTCTTTGCTTCCACACAAATACATATCCATTCTCATGCTATCTACATGCAATACTTCATATTACCACACAGCATTCTTTTATTGCCAGACCTATTGGCATTGAGGAAACACCCTTTATCACGAATGCTAAACAATGTAAGGCCTTTACAACAAAAGGTTTACAATGAAAATGCCTTTTCACGAAAGGCTTTTACAACAAAACTATTTACAACGATTATGCCTTACAGCGGTTGCCTTTTACAACAAAAATTGTGGTTAATGTAGGTATATTGCAGGTAAGTAAAATGCTTTAAAATATATATGTATGTGTGTGTGCATGTGTGTGTGTGTGTGTGTGTGTGTATATATATATATATATATATATATATATAATAGTATTTTTAGGATTTAGGTGGGTTTTTAGGTGGTAAGGGAATGTTTAGGGTGGGTATGTGTTTTTGGGTTGTTAGGGAAATTTTAGGGTCTAGGGTGGGTATGGGTTTGTGGGTGGTAAGGGAATTTTTAGTTTTTAAGAAGGGTATGGGCTTTTGGGTGGTAAGGGAATTTTGAGGGGTTAGGATGGGTATGGGCTTTTGGGTGGTAAGGGAATTTTTAGGGTTTAGTGTGGGTATGGATTTTTGGGTTGTAAGGGAAATTTTAGGGTTTAGGGTGGATATGGGTTTTTGGGTGGTAAGGGAATTTTTAGGGTTTAGTGTGGGTATTGATTTTTGGGTTGTAAGGGAAATTTTAGGGTTTAGGGTGGATATGGGTTTTTGGGTGGTAAGGGAAATCTTTTAGGGTTATGGGTGGGTATGTGTTTTTGGGTGGTAAGGGAATTTTTAGGGTTTTGGGTGGGTCTGGGCCTTTGGGTGTTAAGGGAATTGTGGGGTGGTAAGGGGTTTTTGGTTAATATATATAAATTAATATGAATTTATAATGTTAATATATAAATACCATTGGCGGCCGCCAGCTTTAGGAGGGAGGGGGTGGGCGGAAAGCACACACACTCACACTCATTCTTTCTCACACACACACACACACACACACGCACATCCATTAACAACACTCACAGCATTCAAGCATGCACACACCAAACATTCATTTTAAACGATCACACACACACTCATTCTTTCACACACACACGCACGCATGCATATCCGTTAACAAAACTCATAACATTCAAACATGCATGCATGCGCCAAACATTCATAGAGTGGGATGGGGTCAGTGAGACTGCTGACCCCACCCCACTCTGTGACGAAGTGTCACTGATTGACACTCGCCCTGGGCGCTTCAGGGCTTAAACCTGGAGCGCCCAGGTCGAAGTCTATGGGTGACGCTTTCCTCATCACCCTGGGAAGGGCCTTGAGGCACCTTTGCTGAGCAGAGGAGGTCACGCCTATAGGAGCTGTGACCTCCTTAGCCCAGCAAAGTTCAGCTCAGTCAGCCAGGAGTCTGCGCAAATTGCGCATGTCTGCTCCTGGCTGCCTGACCTGAACATGAAGAGTGTCTGTCAGGCTGACCTTTGTTCATCCTGACAGAGACTCTTCATGAGGGGCAAAAGGTGGGGGCATGGCCCTTCCGCCCTGAAGGACGGTGTGCGCCTGATAAATACATGCCCTTACCATATGTAAGTATTTTACATGTAAAATCAACCCATTATACATATAAAATATAAAGGGTTTATACTTTCTTGTTAAATACTTACATTTTGTTGGTAAAGGCTTTTGTTGTAAAGGCATTTTCATTGTAAAAATTAAGTCGTAAAAGCCTTTTGTTGTAATGGTATTTTCATTATAACGTTTGCATTGTAAAGCCATTCATTTTAATGGCATTAGTTATTCTGTCATACTTCCATTGGCATTGCCATGCTTTTTTTTTTTTTCTCTCAGTGCTGTTCAGCATCACCAGTGACCATGTCTTTCTGTTTGTGATGATGCTGTCCAGCTTTGCAAAAACAATTGGCGAAGCCTATATACGGCTGCATGGGCTTAGCCAAAAGATAGGACCCATTTGCTTTGCCAATGCTTGTTGGCTCTTGTGAATTCCTTCTTTTTCTGCAACTATAGATTCAGAAGGTCATTTAGAGTATTGTGGATGTAGGAAAGCCACTGCAAGCCAATCCATGCCCTTCATCTGCTATACTCTTGGTTCCCCCACATTATTTATAGGGGTACATTCTGCTCCACTGGTGGAGTTCATGGAGTTTTGGACTCTTTCCATGCGGTGGAATTTTTTCTCATGTGCGACTTATCAACGGTAAGTGAAAATGTGTGTTATAGCACATATTAACCTAATTAAGCTGATTGAGTTATGTTCACTACAGTATTGACCCAACACGTATAGAACAATTGGACATTTACATCGTAACTTATTAGATGAATAAATGCTGTCTAATTGGTTGCATTAACTTGCATTGAATATTGAATGTCTGCCAATTTTTGGTTCATATTCTTTGCATAATTGGCAGCAGTTGTAGCATTGCTATGCAGATGTGTGACCCGTTTCTTTGCCAAAGATGCCTTTAGGTGGCCAGGTTACACAGACCACATTACAAAGAACTGTGTTTTATTGAGGTAATACTTACTTATGAGGAAATATTTAAAAAGACTGTTTAGATGAACCGTTAATTATTCTCCACAATAGAGTTATGAACTAATCTTCAATATTCAAATTAGAAGAACACCATGGAGAAAGCTGCAAAAATAATAGCATACAAATTATACGTCGGTACATTGTTTTGTAGAATATATGCGGTAAATCAGAGAGAGCTCAAGCAAAACACACGTGCTCAGTGAGGAGTGATCACACAGTGCCATAAAATACGTGTTGAACATAAAGGGTGCGTCCTTTTAACTGGTGTCAGAAGAAACCAAGGTACAGAGCATTCTGGAAGGCGCAAGAATGGGCCGACCTACAGATCTATGCAAAAGATGAGTATCTTAGCCTAGATTGCCAAAGACATTTATGTCTTTCTGACCTATGAGTTACTGAAGGGTCGTCATCAGGACATATGCGAGTAGGGCAGGAGCACATATATTACTCTTGGAAGGTTGTGTAGTTATCAATTTTAAATAGATCGGGTCTCTTAAATACAAAGTCCGAAGCTAATTTCAGGTAGTTGGTCGAGATAATTTGCTCATAAAATCAAATGTAAAAAAACATAGAGGTCTGAAAGGGCCTATAATCTGTTGATATTCACTAAAAGTGATTCGTTTGATGAGCATTTAATTATATGTAAGGCACAGAACATTCCATGTTCAGTCTTGGTGTTAGGGTAAGTTAGAGGAACATAAAACAACAGACAGGGTAATAGCTAAATTAGCCTGTTATGCCTAGCTGTGGCATTTGCTCCGATCCCTGTTTTGTTTAGGAATATAGGCCTAATGTTTAGATTGCTTGATTATTCGGAAGTAGTATTAAAACCCAGAAATAAATTATGCACAGAATAGTTCAGTTGCTCTTCCACAGGATAATGGTTATTGACCTGTGGGTCTAGATCAAAATACGTGGCCTGTGCTGATGTCTTTACTGTATGTAAAGAGCAGGGAGAAAAGCAAGAAACAAAGCGACTCCAACAAAAGCAAAATCAACATGTGCAAAATCCCTTTACTTCTCAAGTAGTCAAACTAGAATGTTATTTTCAAGAAAGGTACGTATGCAACTGAATTAACAGTGGATATCCCATCCATTGCTGAAATGTTGTACGTATTTCTGAGTATAATTAGTGGGACTTGAAGCAAACAGTGATTTATGTTACAGTACTATAGGATGTCCAAGCCTCTGCTCCCTGTCTGTAAGGTACTCCATTCAAGGGGCATTAACTATTTCCACTTTAACTGGGTGCATTAATGATTTACAATGCTCAAGACTAAACGAAGAGGATGACTGTCTCATTTCATTCCTTCTTGTTGGTCTTTTTTAAGAATGTTTAAGGCTATGTCTGTTTGACTGATCATCCGAACATTTCCACACTGGACCTGCCCATCTCAGCCTTTCCATTTTTTAGCCATCAGCTGTCTTCCACTGAATATTCCTTCAGCATCTCGAACCCTTTCTGTTCTAAACACTGATTTGTTTATGAGCTAATGGTGTATCAACTGTTATAGATGACTTGTATTGGAATACAGTATACTGTTGGTCTGACTTGGAACAGGAACCCTGCTTGTTCTGCTCAACTTCCAGATGACCAAATGTCCATCGGTACAACTGTTTTCCCTTTTTGGCAAGGTTCTTGGACCAAGCCTGGGCAGTCTGGTGGGATCTGTTCTTTCAAATAATCCAGTTTGAGTATCAGTTTTTCTTCTTCCTTTAGTCTTTCAGAGGCCAGGTAATTGTTATGGGTTCAAAGGCCTTCCTATTGCTGTGCTGTAGATGAAAACAATCTTCTGTTTTTCTGTTCTCTCAAACGTAAGGAATCCACATATTAGTTTTGAGCCACCATGAAACATGGCGGCGTTCATGAGGCTATTTTTATTGCACTTTATCATGCCACTACCTAAAAGGGAAGAAAGTACTTGTCTTGCAGTGCATTTGTACCGTCTTCAATATTTAGCAACTGCCTCACATATGACCTGATTGTTTCAGAATTCCCAGTCTCGAGTATCTTTAAGTCTTGAGAAGCACCACTATCAGACAACAAGGAATTGGAGCAAGATTCTATGAAGGCCTTCATACCACCAAATCACCGTGTTTTTTCCTTCCAGAATATGTAATGAGACTTCTCCTCCAGGTGTTCTAGCTAGAACCATCTGTAGGAAGCCTTCCTCATTCAACTGAGGTTCCGGTTTCAGATCTCAGTCTGGAGGGCTATTTTCATTTCTGTTGTGTCCAAAAAAAAAGTACTTCTGATTCAGACTTCCTAAAGGGCTAACAAATTTTGTAGGCCCAGCACAGGCACTATTATTTGTTGCAGTTCAATAGGTAGGACTGAAACCACTTTATGGGGCAATGTTCCACTAGACATGGAGGCCAAAGTCCAGAACCAAGCCTGTAGGAACATTGGGCAGTCACACTTTCAAGCAAATGCATACACAAATCATTGCAATCTAAATGATGCCCCTTATGCACTTGCATTCATCTTGAGGTGCAGCAGCTGCAATAGCGTCTACCTTGTAAAACAGAGTTTCAGAACAGTAGGTTTGCCGCACAATGCATGCCACCGCCCTCACCTCCACTTCTCAGGACAATGTAGTGCAGAGCCACTAATGAGTTGGGGTATATTTATTAGTTGGCCGGGTGCACTGTAGAGCAGGAAATATGTTTGCCCATCTTTGGTCTAGCATATCAGATGTTGACCTTACTAAGAAGTAATTGACTTATAATTTCATCAAGTTACTTGACTTGTGAGTCCTGTGGAAATTTTCAAGCCCTGCCCCAGATAACAGGCCCCTTCATACTACCAGTAAAGACACTTCCTCTCTGGCTTCATGCTGTGGTCAAATTGTGCCTATAAAAGGATGTTTACCTTCTTGGAACTAATGGTGAAATACAGAAGATATGCGGAAGTGTTGGGTGCAGGGCGTTGATGGCATACTGTGCACTCATGTTTCTTTGCTCCACAAAGACTTTGACTTACAACCATTTGTGCACAAAAGTCTGAATTAGATGCGATTTGTGCTGGATTTATAGCTGCAAGGCAGTCACGAAAGGTGATCAACGCTTTTACTGATGCACGTTAAAAACACATGGATGTGTAATATCATGGCTGAGTAAATCTCACTGAAGAGGTCTGGAGCAGGCTTCCTAAGGAGAGGGTTGGGTGGAAAGTTTGTTAGCACACACAAACCTGTGGGCTTGTTGGTATTTACAAACTTCTCTCCGACACCTTCCCACCCTGGAAAGGTACTCCAGTCTCTCATGGCACACTTAAGTTCCTCTTCCCACACTGAAAAGAGTTTAACATCCTTAGGGAAAGGCGTTTATTAATAGCCAACATATTTTCCCACTGAAGGATAAAATATGTCACTGCATAAAACCCCTTCGTTTTTTACCATGCATAATTGTAAAATTCTTATAACTGTGAATTGGGGAAATGCCTGGACCAAGGAGGTAAAGGAAATTTCTCTTGCTGCCCCACTCAACGCGAATGAGTGGTGATAAAATGAAGGAGCATACAGTTGGGGAGTACAGTGACGAGTACCTCACCTGATATTTATTTGCCCCTATTTAAAACAAAATGAACCTGTATAATTAATAAGCTGTACAGTTGCTGCAGGTATTTTTGTCTTTGCACTTACACAATATCGGTGACGTTTTAATACGCTTTTGTTGTGGGATAAAGAAAAGGCTTTGTGCTAAAATGATTTAAATGGACAGGGTGCAGACCGAATGTAAACACCAGCAGGAAAGCAAGAACTCAACACGTTTCTTTCCTTATCTTTAAAGGGAAACAGCGGGCGAGATTCCCTATGACCTCAGCGCCTCTAATCACTGCTTATCTGCCGCCGACATGTGAGCCACACTTGAGCCTTGGCACATGCTTGATTGGGGTGGAATAAATTGGGGCGGGAGGTGGAGGGGTGGTAGAGAGTAAGTGGGGCGATAGAGGGGTGTGGGGAGAGTGATTAGCATTCACAATGACCGACTGCTTCTAATAAAACTCATTAGCAAACCGAGGTCCCTGGCTGTCCAGAAGTGGCAGATGACTTCACCAGTGGGTCATCGTGTTTTCAGGGGCGCTCGCCAGTGTCCAGGACTATATGTGCAGGAGCCTGAATTATTTTTGAACTGTTTCCTACGGCCGCTCGAGACATGTTCATTCATAACTCGAAGCCTGGTATCCGTTGACCAATCAGCGCGGGGCGGCACACAGGCCTTGCTGCGCGCTGTCCATGTTTAGTAGCACCACACACTGCTGATGCCAGCAGGACGGTATTTGCGTCAGAGGAGGACTGATTCAGCGCACATCCCTTACCAGAATGTCCCCTTTGCCGGCTTTACACTTTACAGCGTCCTCTCTGCCGGCTTTACAATTTATGATGTCAGTATGCTACATTGGGCTTTTTGAACTTTCTTGTGTACTTAAACGCCACAAGAGTAGTTTATATTTTTAACTACGGATATTTCAGTTTACCTTGGGACTATGTTCATGTAATATGATGCTTGAAACTCTGTTTTTTAATATGTTGGGCTAAAAGAAAATTGTTTTGGATTCTAGTGAAGCACTTTCTAGAATGTACTGTCCTAAAATCAGCATTACTGTTTAGTTAAAATAAAGCAACACCTTGGATGCCACGCGGAGCCCTTTTTTCTATCTTTGGAATTTGATCATAGTATTTTTTTGAAAGTATCAGCTTTTATGTATGTGTTTGTTTGGGGAATAAGGGATCACACTGAACTGTTTTGATTCGGTGTGTCGAGAACACACTCGCTTCTTTGGCGACACAAAGATTTTGTTTGGTTTGGAGTTCAGTGGTTGAACAATACGCTAGTGCAGACCAACAGTCCGAGCGGTGTTCCCGAGTTTCTATATCTAATTTCTGGCGACCACAGAAGATGGGAGGTCTCATGGTTTGGCATGACTGGCATAGGTCTCACCTCTTGTAACCTGAGCGATAGACGCATTGCTTAAACGTACAGCAGTCCTATTCCAGTGCTCTGGATTAAACGGGGTACATGGTTTATAAAACATGAGCACCAAAACTATTAGCATACCCACTGAGCTGCAACACGTTGCCTCATGAAGGGGCACCTTGTCACAGGTCACTTCAAAGCAGACTTGCAATGTGGTGCAAAAATAAGCCACCTTATTAAATAGCATACTTTAGAATGGGGAATAACTCACCACCAGCATGTTACTCCACATTCCGACGTGGAGAAAGCGAACTTGAGTACAAGTTGCATTTCTAATCAGTACTAATCCGTACTAATCCGTGTTCTCTTGGAATTGCATTCTATGCAGATGTTCATGTAAATTTTAAAAAAACGCAGCCTCGTTATTAAATCCAGCTTCAAGCAGCAAAGTATTTTAAGATCATACCTGGAGAAAGGGACAGTGAGTGAAAGTCAGCCTTTGAACTTTGTTATTGTATTTTTTATCAGTTGTGTGTTTAATTATCTGCCAGCACCCAGATCATTCTCAGTTTGCTGGTGTGCAATCTCTCCCTGGTTTCAGCTACTACACCCTTTTTAATGGGAGCACCTCCCTGCTTGCTTTCTGCTTCACCCTGGGTGATGGCGAAATTTGTTACATTGGTATGTACAATACAACAAGTGTTGAGGAAACGTGAACAGATGGGCCAAAAAGAGAAAATGCCTGTGCTTCACTGATGGTCAGTGTTAGAAATTGGTATTTAGTTGGCAGAGGTTTGCACTGTGTCCAAGTAGGGACCACAATCCTAGTCAAGGCAAGTAAGATACACAGTCAAAGTTTACCTGTGCTCACCCTCTGGTAGCTTGACACAGAGCAGTCAGGCTAAACTAAAGAGCCAATGTGTAAATTATCTGTGCACACACACAGTAAAAGAGTGAAAACACCACAAAAGCACTCCACAACAGTTTAGAAAAATAGACAAAATTTATCGGTGCCAAACAAGACCAAAACGACAAAAACCCAAAATACACAGGTCAAGTTATGATTTTTTAAAGGATAAATCCAAATGCAGTGCTTAGAAGACAGTAGCTCCAACCAGAGCTAGCTGGTAGCTCTGGACCGGGACAAATTTAAAAGTGCAGTCTGACCGCGATGGAACGCGGGATGAGTACAGGAGTTATGCAGACCAGCTGACAGTACTTTTGTTATGTTGAAGTTCAGTGATATGATGCATTGATCCAGAGGAGGGGATGTGTCGCGCATACAGGTGATGCATCGTTTCCTGATCGGACAACGTTGTGGATGCATTGATGTTCAGAAGCATTGAATACTGGTTCCGATGTGTAGGCACTGCATCGGCCAAGCTGGGGCTGCATTGTAAGTTGGGGTCTTTGCGTCGAGCAGTCAGAGAGTGGTGTCTGCGGCTTCGGTGCAGGAAGGGACAAAGCAGCATTTCTACAGTGTGATGCATCAGTCCCAAGTGACGCGCCGGTGTTGGTGCGTCAATTCTTGGGTTGAAGCACCACACTCTCCCCAAAGGGCCCAGGACTGGATTTGGCACAACTTGTCATAAAAGGACTCATAACAGAGGAGCCCAGTGTAGGAAAGTACCATCCTGCCTGGCATGTTACCCCCATATTTCACTGTATATATGTTGTTTTAGTTGTATGTGTCACTGGGACCCTGCCAGCCAGGGCCCCAGTGCTCATAAGTGTGCCCTGTATGTGTTACCTGTGTTATGACTAACTGTCTCACTGAGGCTCTGCTAATCAGAACCTCAGTGGTTATGCTCTCTCATTTCTTTCCAAATTGTCACTAACAGGCTAGTGACCAATTTTACCAATTTACATTGGCATACTGGAACACCCTTATAATTCCCTAGTATATGGTACTGAGGTACCCAGGGTATTGGGGTTCCAGGAGATCCCTATGGGCTGCAGCATTTCTTTTGCCACCCATAGGGAGCTCTGACAATTCTTACACAGGCCTGCCACTGCAGCCTGAGTGAAATAACGTCCAAGTTATTTCACAGCCATTTTACACTGCACTTAAGTAACTTATAAGTCACCCATATGTCTAACCTTTACCTGGTAAAGGTTGGGTGCTAAGTTACTTAGTGTGTGGGCACCCTGGCACTAGCCAAGGTGCCCCCACATTGTTCAGGGCCAATTCCCCGGACTTTGTGAGTGCGGGGACACCATTACACGCGTGCACTACATATAGGTCACTACCTATGTGTAGCTTCACAATGGTAACTCCGAATATGGCCATGTAACATGTCTAAGATCATGGAATTGCCCCACCAATGCCATCCTGGTATTGGGGAGACAATCCCATGATTCCCCGGGTCTCTAGCACAGACCCGGGTACTGCCAAACTGCCTTTCCCGAGGTTTCACTGCAGCTGCTGCTGCTGCCAACCCCTCAGACAGGTTTCTGCCCTCCTGGGGTCCAGCCAGGCTTGGCCCAGGAAGGCAGAACAAAGGACTTCCTCAGAGAGAGGGTGTTACACCCTCTCCCTTTGGAATAAGGTGTCAGGGCTGGGGAGGAGTAGCCTCCCCCAGCCTCTGGAAATGCTTTGATGGGCACAGATGGTGCCCATCTCTGCATAAGCCAGTCTACACCGGTTCAGGGATCCCTCAGCCCTGCTCTGGTGCGAAACTGGACAAAGGAAAGGGGAGTGACCACTCCCCTGACCTGCTCCTCCCCTGGGAGGTGCCCAGAGCTCCTCCAGTGTGCTCCAGACCTCTGCCATCTTGGAAACAGAGGTGCTGCTGGCACACTGGACTGCTCTGAGTGGCCAGGGCCAGCAGGTGACGTCAGAGACTCCTATTGATAGGCTCCTTCAGGTGTTGCTAGCCTATCCTCTCTCCTAAGTAGCCAAACCTCCTTTTCTGGCTATTTAGGGTCTCTGCTTTGGGGAATTCCTTAGATAACGAATGCAAGAGCTCATCAGAGTTCCTCTGCATCTCTCTCTTCACCTTCTGCCAAGGAATCGACTGCTGACCGCGCTGGAAGCCTGCAAAACTGCAACAAAGTAGCAAAGATGACTACTGCGACATTGTAAAGCTGATCCTGCCGCCTTCTCGACTGTTTTCCTGGTGGGGCATGCTGTGGGGGTAGTCTGCCTCCTCTCTGCACTAGAAGCTCCGAAGAAATCTCCTGTGGGTCGACGGAATCTTCCCCCTGCAACCACAGGCACCAAAGAACTGCATCACCGGTCCTCTGGGTCTCCTCTCAGCACGACAAGCGAGGTCCCTTGAACTCAGCAACTCTATCCAAGTGACTCCCACAGTCCAGTGACTCTTCAGTCCAAGTTTGGTGGAGGTAAGTCCTTGCCTCCCAACGCCAGACTGCATTGCTGGGAACCACGTATTTTGCAGCTACTCCGGCTCCTGTGCACTCACCGAGGATTTCCTTCATGCACAGCCAAGCCTGGGTCCCCGGCACTCTAACCTGCATTGCACGACCTCCTGAGTTGTCCTCCGGCGGCGTGGGACTCTCTTGTGCAACTTCGGGTGAGCACCGATTCACTCCACTTCGTAGTGCCTGTTCTGGCACTTCTGTGGGTGCTGCTTGCTTCTGAGTGGGCTCCTTCTCTTGCTGGACGCCCCCTCTGTCCCCTCACGCAATTGGTGACATCCTGGTCCCTCCTGGGCCACAGCAGCATTCAAAAACCCTAACCGCGACCCTTGCAGCTAGCAAGGCTTGTTTGTGGTCTTTTTGCGGGAAAACACTTCTGCACGACTCTCCACGACGTGGGACATCCATCCTCCAAAGGGGAAGTTTCTAGCCCTTGTCGTTCATGCAGAATCCTCAGCTTCTACCATCCGGTGGCAGCTTCTTTGCATCCACAGCTGGCATTTCCTGGGCATCTGCCCACTCCCGACTTGATCGTGACTTTTGGACTTGGTCCCCTTGTTCCACAGGTACTCTCATCTGGAAATCCATTGTTGTTGCATTGCTGGTGTTGGTCTTTCCTGCAGAATTCCCCTATCACGACTTCTGTGCTCTTTGGGGAACTTAGGTGCACTTTGCACCCACTTTTCAGGGTCTTGGGGTGGGCTAGTTTTCTAACCCTCACTGTTTTCTTACAGTCCCAGTGACCCTCTACAAGGTCACATAGGTTTGGGGTCCATTCGTGGTTCTCATTCCACTTCTAGAGTATATGGTTTGTGTTGCCCCTATCCCTATGTGCCCCCATTGCATTCTATTGTGACTATACATTGTTTGCACTGTTTTCTATTGCTATTACTGCATATTTTGGTATTGTGTACATATATCTTGTGTACATTTGCTATCCTCATACTTAGGGTACTCACTGAGATACTTTGGCATATTGTCATAAAAATAAAGTACCTTTATTTTTAGTATATCTGTGTATTGTGTTTTCTTATGATATTGTGCATATGACACTAGTAGTACTGTAGGAGCGTCACTCGTCTCCTAGTTCAGCCTAAGCTGCTCTGCTAAGCTACCTTTTCTATCAGCCTAAGCTGCTAGACACCCTATACACTAATAAGGGATACCTGGGCCTGGTGCAAGGTGTAAGTACCCCTTGGTACTCACTACAAGCCAGTCCAGCCTCCTACACCCAGGTGCTGGTCGAAAGATGCAGGTGAAGTCTTTGATATCCCTGAGACGTCAGAAACGGGAGGCAAGCTGCGTCAGGCACATAGAGAAAATTTAGATTGCAAGATGTAGAGAGTTAGATCCAGTCCTCTCACTTCCAAGCAAGAGGTAGCAGGCAGCAGGCCAACACAGCAGAGCAAACAGCAAAGGGCAGTCCCTCCTGACAGCATAGCGGTCTTTCTTCCTGGTAGAATGTCCTCAGTCCAGAAGTGTTCTGAATATATGGTGTCAGAGTCCCAGTACCTATACCCAAAAAGGCCTTTGATGTAGGGGTAGCTCCAAAGGAAATCTCTGAAGTGCACACGGATCCCTTTCAATTCAGCCCTGGCTCCAAACTACCAGGAGGGGTAATCAGAATGTGACCTCCTAAAGATGAGTAAAAGTAGGGAACAGTTGGGATATTAAAGGGTTGTGTAGGATCTGGTTGAACTGACTGGTTCTTCCACCTATCTCTCTCATTTGATGTAAATGTACAAAAGTAGGCCAACATTTCTCCCTTTAAAAGGTTGCAGCTCTACAGCTCATGTCACCAAATTTAACTGCTGCTCCAACAGGTATTTGTTTAGTATGTTGCTATAATCACTCATTTGGCCTTTAAAATACTCTGTTTAGCCTGCGTTACTTTGACCACATGAAATACTGGTTCTGCTGTGATTATAGTTATTGAGGTCAACACACACAGGCCTTCTCTGCAACGTTTGCTATATTGCTGCTATGTAGATGTCTACAAGCATGCAAGAAACCAAAGCCCTCCTACTTAGTGGTAGTGAATGCTTTGGTGCAAGTAGGAACAGACACTCAAACTTCCAGCAGAAGATATTAGATATATCACCTTGCATACATCCAGCACAGCAATGATATGCTATGTATTTCCTTGTCACCGTGCCTATAACATCACTTGCCACTATGACATTCCACACACTAACATCCAGCAGAACACATTGGACAAGAAGTTCGAGAACATTCCCTGCATAGCCCATAAATGCTACTTAGTTTGACTAATGTTATACCAAACAGAACTTTCCACTTCGACACAAAAATACTTGCCAAACAACACCTTGCTCATCACAGTTATATGCCTTTCATAAATGAAACACGTTAGAAATACCTCCAGATATCCTCAAATGCCAACACAGTACCAAAACCATATTATTGACAAAGATCTGCCACCTCAACAGGATTTCCCGCACCATACCAACAAATATCTTAGAAACACTTCAGGGAATGTTATGTTTAAGAAACTGTCCTCATGTATTCAACATTCCCTAACATTATCTACTGAGAGTGGGAGCTGTGAGGCTCACATAGAGGACACTTTGTTCCAGTCGAGCAATGGACAACTGACCACCCAACAAAACAGAAAAATAATTTGACATACCTACTTATCCACATAAGACTAATTTCTAAGCTAAACATTGAAACAACTCTCTACTAAACCTACTCAACCAAACACCAACAGACACATTTGATCGATAGCCTTGCCAGATCTGCATGAAAGGGCATCCAGATAGACAATAGGCTTCAATGTTATAGCAATGCTAGTTATAACATTGAATACAAAATATACAATACACAACACAATACATACAATATACAACGCAAATAACATAACATGTCTCCATACGTGGTCTGGTTTGTGTTATTTTGGTTAATCACAGGTTTGAGAAGCAGATTTTATACCCCCCATACAGTGACCATAGGTTCCATTGGTTAGGAACAGGATTAGCGTATTAGGATAGGAGTGTGAGAATTCTCTTACAGGTGACAATTTGTGTTTTCCAGCCTTCTCATATGTTACAGAAGACTGGAACTCCACTGGTTTACTTCTGTCTTTGACAAATAGCAGCACTAAGATGAATGCCCAAAGCTTTAACTTTCACAAGCCTATTAGCTCAATGCTTGTTGGAGGAGGATTAGATAGTGGTTTTGCCGTTTGCCACCTTATGCCTTCCAGACAGATTCTTTCTCAACACTAGATTATTCCTTGTTCACTTAATTTCCAGTTTTTACTTGTGCCGCTGGCATCGTTTATCGGTCCAGTCCTTGGGCTCACAGAAGAACCTATGTCTTTGATCATGGCTTTGTAACCATACGTTGTAGAATCTCATTACAACATTACACTAATAGTCATGGGCTGTCTGCTTCTGCAACTGAAGTAAGTCTCCAGCTAGAACCCATATCCTCAAGACGTACAAAGAGGCAAATCCATTTCTGTGCGAGGAGCTCATCTTTTCGCTTCAGCCTCCTCATATTCTGGGAGTATTAGAAGACTGCAGATGTTTTGCACCCAGAGGACCCTTCTGTGGAATGTGTGCTGTACAAACACACTAAACTAAACTGAAAGATTTTGCATTCTTATAAGTGGTGAGGATGAATTAATCGATGCTGAGCACCATCACTAGTGTCTTTAGAGATGTCTTCTTAGTTTATCAGGTATTGAATGCAAACCTGAATGCAAGTTTCTTTCTGAAATGCAATATAATTCTTGATGCTGCTTGAATGATAGTGGCAATAAATAATTTGTTGGTTTTCAAATGAGTTTGCATGTCAAAAAATAAAATAAAAAAATTAAAAAAGGGAATGCCTTGTTGGAGGTTAATATCAAGCCCTAATTTTTTAAAACGTGACCGACTGGTTCATTTTCTTTGGTCTAACCTGCTGTCTGGGTTGAGGACTGACGTTTTAATGAAATAGCCATTTCATGTAAAAGCGTTAACACCTTCTTCAAACATCCCCTTGCTTTCAGGAGCCTAATGCAGACCAGTGCAGCCCTTGAGGGGTGGGAGTGTGTGCATTCCTTTAGAGGTCCCCTCAGCACTTCAGGGAGCCCCCATTGAGACCAAGGCCAACGGATATCTGTGAGACATGGGAGACTCAAGAGGCTCTCACCATATTCTGCAGGGGGCCTTGTGTGTTACGCCACTGCTTGCTTTAGTTGGTGAGCTGGTATGTAGTAGTACATCTTTATACTACCTCAGCTTTTCACTTGGGAAAGCTTCTGGCCATACCTAAGAGGATGAAGGGGTTATTCTTACAGGCCATAGATTTCTGACCATACCTTTTTTCTGTGCTCTTATTCTTAAGTGCTGCGCCTGAGGCATAGTGGCGAGGGACTGGCCCGCGCAATGGTTAAGAGCTGACTCTGGTCTGAAATGCCCGACTCCATGCTGCAAATTTGTACTTCTGCCAGCAGCTTGTGCCCTCTGATTCAAGTAATTGTGTCCTTTATCCGCTCTGCTAAGGGCATTTCTAATAGCATTATCCTTTGATCCACCTTGGGGCTTTGCCGTTGTTCTTTTAATTATCTGCATGAGAGTAAGGGTCATAGATGTAACATTATAAATCCTTTCCTCCTGTGCATATGTTCACATCAGGACTGTGTCTACATATCCCTTTAGCCTCTCAGTTCGCTCCTCTCCCCACCACTTTGAGTGCTGCGCTGTCAACAAAATGCAAAAGTGTTGCTTATCCAAGACTTACCATTCTCTTCTAGCATCCATAGGCTTCTACAGAATGGTCAATTGGTCGTCTGCTCATTTGATGAAAGCATGGGTTCTCTGCGGGTCATCTACTTGCTGTCGTGAAAACGTGTCACTGTGTTGGTTGTTAAATTGCTCTAATGGCAGTACGTATCCCTATGCTGGTCATCACATCGCTCTAATGAATTAAGTCATATGTTCCTGTGTTGGCTAAAGTTGTTCTAATGAAGGTATATATCCTTATGGTGTTTTTTTTCTTTGTTCTGATAAAAGCAAGCCCTTCGTGTTGATTATCTGCTTGCTTAAGTCCAATCATAAGTTCAAGTATTGGTCTGTTTTTTGTCCCTATGGAATGTTTTACTTCTGGCTGCACTGTTATCTGCTTGTGAAGAATGTGTGGGTGGGATTCTCTGTCCATGCCAATGTACAGCTCGAATCCATTTATTAGCAGGTTCTTTCTTGGGCTCTTTGTAGAAGCAATATTCCCGTAAAATCTCATTAGTTGACTAATGTCAATAGAGACGTGTGCAATGAAGCAGTAATTAAATAGCCAAGGGAATGATGGACACCGCTTGGATTCAGTCACCTGAGCCCACACCCCTTTAGTAAATTCGGCCTTAATATCTTTTATGCAGATCTAGTAGGGCGTAGGCTGCAGTTTTCTCTCCACCCATATGATTTACATGCTCTGTCGGGTGAGCCGCGAACACTACTGCTGGTGGATGCATTGTGGGCTGTGGGGCATGCTGGTCTGCCAACACTGATTCACCGCTTGATGACAAACTTGATATGTAACTGAGAGAGAGCAGTTGAAGCTTCCTTTAAAGAAGGGATACCCTGGGCAGAAGCACAGGCGCTGCATAGCTACGTTGTATGTATTAAGAGAAAGTACGTGGGAAATTGTGACAAAGTGCCAGCTGCTTACCTCCAAAACAGGGCCGGCTTTAGCGTTGGTGGCGCCCGGTACGACAGTCTCTTTTGGCGCCCCCTCATTACTCCCTGTAAAAGTGCCCCTCATCTCTCCATCACTCCTCTCTCACATACACTTCATTTGCTTTAAAGCGCTGGTAAAGGCTGGCTTTGCTAATCCACACAGCTATCGAAATGTAATACAGATCTGTTTTTTTGCAGCAGGCATATTAACCCACTGGGCTAAATTATGGCGAGTCTACTGCCTCAAGACAAAACTCTGATCTCTGTCTCTAGCAGGAACATTAATCACAAGAGTTATTGTGAATTATTTATTGATGCCTGAAAGCAGAATGCAGAAGGAACTGTGGAGCAGGTGCTTTTAAATCGTAAGGTTTTGTTACACAGCAACCCTTCACCCCCCCGCCCCCCAGGTCATTGCCCCCACTCTAGGTCAGCGCCCTGTGCGACCGCACCAGTCGCAACTCCCTGCCCCAAAATATAGCCTAGTTCTTTTATATGTTAATGTTTGGTAACTAGAGGGCTTTACATGAGCACCAGGTTCCTATACACATGGTAGTGGTTCATTTTATTTAGATAGACACAGGAAGATTAGTGATTTTCTCAGAATGTTGAACCAACACCCAGACTCGAACCTGGATCTTCAGCTACAAAGGCGTCAGCTCTGGTTGTTGGGTTACATCTCCTTCCATGAGGATTAGTGGCATAACGAAACTTAAGGGGGGGCCCTGCAAAGTACCTGTGAGGCCCCCCCACCATCCGTAGGACCCAGTCAGGGGCCTGCCTCCCGTGTACTGTCCCGAGGGGGCCCGCTGAAGCTCACTCCCCCCTTGTTACCCCACTGTTTAAGATCTTGAGTACGATTCAGTAGTATTTATTATGATGACAAAATCCAGAACACAAAATATCCAACACACTGAAAAACGTATGTAAATAAGATAAAGACAATGAGGCTCAAAAGTGGAAACTTATGTTCAGAAAGGTGACCCAGGAAACGAAAAAACAAGCCACATTACGCGTTTATTTACTTGAGCAGTTTAATAAAGCCTGAATCTTGCTAGAATGGCTAATGGAGCGCTGTACGCCAACTAAAAATGTATTACCATATCACATTACAAAGAATAGTGCAAAAAACCAAAACAGATACAACAACATTCACCTATCACATCATAGGAGGCAGCCAAACAAAGAGTTACAGGAAAGGCGGGGGACAAAAGCTTGACCTGCCATGGAAAAATCCTACAGCGTGGTACTTACCTTACTGGTCCTTGGGTGTTCTAACTGGACAATCCTTACTGTGCATTAGGCCAGCTCCTGCCCCAGAAGCCCAACTTTACTTACCATTTGGTTTGGCACGTATAATGCATCACATTTCTATAATGGTTTAGTTAATAATGTCCAAGTACTATCTATGTATGCATGACTTTCACTGACACACATTTTGTGTGTTTCAAAGTGATGCATTGATAGGTTTTGTAATGTAAAATATTCTCGTTTTTATCTGATCCTTAATGTAATCTACTTTTATGGGAGTTTCCCATATTAATTTCATTTGCTGATGTGCATTGCTGTGTTAGTACCCTATGTTTCTTTAATATAAAGGTTAGGAGCATGCGAAACAAAGGAGAGATGTGAAATCATCAAGGGTCTGCGCTGTGCATTCGAGGCCTAGATTTGAAGACTCAGTATATTCCTTCATATTGCATCTGCTGATTTGCTCATTTTTCCTACTTTCTGTGTTTCCAATTGGTAAACGTTTGTTTTTGCTCCCTGTATGTATCTGTTAGTAGCTACCGTGTTCAGGGTCTCCAGATTTGTGTACTTGACCAATAAAGGTCAATGCTGAGTAGAGAAGAAATACAGAGAGTCCTTCCACTTTTTGTATGTTTTTGAGTTTTTGAGATAACCTTTCTGTTTACACGCATTTTGTATCGTTGATAGCTGTGCTCTTTCCAAGTTAAGGCTAGTTTTTTTTGTTGTTACATGTGATAGAAACAACAGCAGTATTTTTCCTAATCTCTTAGTTATTTCGCCTTTCTCTAAACAAACAATTGAGACTAGGAGTCCACCAGATTTTTTCAAAATAAATATCCTTTTGAAATAGCAACATTATTTCATTCTATTGCAACGAATGCACAAATTTGTCTGTTTTCGTCGGCAAGCTGAATATTTGTCTTAATTTCTCCTGGAACTGAGTGTACTATAACTATGTATTATTTTGGATGACGGCGAAAAAAATCTGATATTTACTATTATTTTGTTACACATTTCTGTTCCAGTAGGATATATTTAGTATGATTCCATGTTCTGTTTTAGTTTAGGCATTTTACGGACCTAGTTTCAAGGAGCAGCCAGAGAACGTTACTGCAGAATAGTTTATTATCTGCCTCTCAAACATGGTGTGTGTGTGGGGTCCGGTTGACGCTAGATTCCAAAAAGACTTTACCAAAGCCAAAATGCCACGCCTTTAACAGGTGAGTGTGAAATATTGACTTCGCCAGTTATTTTTTCAAGGGTGCTAATTGGTGCCAGGATGCTCGCTTTCTTTTTTACACCCCTTGCAATTTATTTTGTTTTTTTCTACTGTACCATTTATAGGGGCCTTTGGCCACTTGTAAAGGTAAATTACAAAAAATACATCCTGTGCTTTGCACGACATGTGCAGACAGGTACAAGGCAGCACATTTGAAATGGTTTGGTTCCAAGATGGCCGTCATGCGCCTGGTTGCATCTGCAGGTATCACAACGTACGCGCACTAAGCCTGTGTTGCCATGCAGCAGTAGAGATCATTTCCTTTTTTCCCTTTGCCGTTCCCACAACACTGATGACTATTTCAGGATGGTAAATAAAAATAACAAACAAAAGTGTGCAGGAGCTGAAAGATGGATCCTAGCAGCGTGAAAGCTTTCAGTAGCTGCCGGAACGTGAACGAAAAATTAAATAAAATACATGGAACTGGAGAGAGCTGGTGAAGAGGACACACATCAATGGATCAGCTGGCAGGAGGTAGAAATACCAGAAGTGACCTTGGGGCCGAAGTCCTTCCTTATTAATGCAAAAATAATACCAACATATAGTGCAATTGATGGCAGTGTGTGCAAGGACCACTTTTCGAAAGTGTTTGCTTCTGCAAAATTCATCGTGTTGGTACCAGTGGAACAGCCACTGGACAACACTGTAAACCAATGCTTAAAACTAGCTAAGCTACATTAGCCAGTGGCTATATGGGGCTTTTCAAAAGCCACTTTGGTGTATCAATACGTGTAAGTTGTGTGTTGTGTGATGACATGAGCTGTTGCCTGATAGCTACAGCTTTTTCTGTACTAGAAAGCTGTGAAAATGTACACATACCATAGCTCTAGGCGGTGCGTTTATTTTTGGATCTCACCTATTTATACATCACACACATATACATCATAATAGACATACTTGGAATTTGAAGGGACTTGTTTTTGTACTCCAGGTGTGTGAGAAGAGACCCCGCTTGACCTCAATGTGAATTTTCATGCTGAGTGTTTAACATGGGGTAGCCACTGATTATTTTATTTTTTCTGAACTTCTAGACAACATTTTCTGATTTTAGGTAATTAAGATGAAATGATTGTAGAACTAGAAAGTACATACCTGCATGTGGTCTGTACAGGCTCGGAACCATACACGAAGACCGTGGAACATACAGATATCATCCAATCTGCATCAAGTGCACTTGCTGTCAGCATTAAGGCACGTTTATTTCAAGTGTATTTTAACTAGTCACAAACCACTACGTACAAACAAATCCGATGATCGAGATGAAATCGGGGCCACACTGGGTAACTAATAGCATCCTTCAGTTATGTGATCTGTTCAGGCGTAGGACCATGTACAAAGCTTTTGAAACACACAGATGTACATTTGAACATTAATATATGCAGACTTGAGGTTTGCCACCCCATTGCCAGTTACCCTAGGGTTTACCCATAGGGATAGCATATTTGGTGTCCTGAGGAAGGTGTACAGCCCATTGTCTATTTTGCACCGAAACACGTGTCAGTACCTTACGACATTCTGGCAAACAAATGACACCTAAAGGCATTCTCACTGACATTAAGGATTACAGTTACAATATGTTGGTACTAATAGGTGCTTTTACTGATATCAAAGGTTGTAGTTGTTCTGTGTAGTTGCAGGTCTCATCATGTTTTCTAAGCACATTGAATATTATCAAGTCTAGAGGTGTATAGATATTTGTTCTAAATACTAGCATGTTTTGTAGTCTATAGAGGCCTATTTCAATGTCCTCACCTTTAGGATGTTGACTGTCTTTTTAAATGGTGACAATGTGAGTGATGGTGTTATGGATGTGAGTGAATGTTTGTGGAGGGGGTAGTTGGCATATATTTTTGTGTGAATGATGTACTGACATAGGTTTGCTCTATTATGACATTGAGAAAAAGTATACTAATAATATTATATGAAAGAGGGTTTCAGTATACAAATTTGTATTGGTGATTTAGTAATTATGTGTTATTTTGAGGTTTGCTTTTGGGCTCTGCATTTGGTGCTGTATGTATTATAATTTCTTGACCCATTGGCACGTGTAAATTATATGAGGTTGGTGATTTCCCATAGTATTATCCATTATGAATATGCTTTTTAATGGATCCTGCCTTTTTGGCGAAAGAGCTGCTTCTTGCCCTGTGGGGCTTCAAGGAAAGCTGACCATGGCACTTTCTCTGGGCCTTTTGATCCCTACCAGACAGTCTCCTTACTAGTTTTGAGCCTTCACAGGCTACTTCAGAGGTTTGGCATATAGGCAATGACAGGCCACCTTCCTTGTTTCAGTTACCTCTCTCCTTTTCGGTTGGGTTTCAGGCAGGCAGTATGCAGGTCACAAGGGACCCTGATCCTCCAAGTCCCCCTCCCCTGCAGCGTCAGCCTTCAAGTCACTCTAGTTGGCCCTTAGCAGCGCACAACCACCCTGTGGGAGGCAGGATCCAGCATTTTCTCCCAGGGTGGCAATCCAACACATCAGACAAATGGGTCCTTCAGATAGCTCAGAGAGCTATGACCTTCCATTTCTTTCTGACTCACCAGAGCTTCCTCCCACATACATAGAAGCGGCTTTCAGAGGAACACTTACTTACTGCAAAAGGTGTGAGTTCTACATTCCATAGGGGCTATGGAGAGGTTCCTACCTTAGAAATAGTGATGGATTTGTACTCACTATTTCCCTGTTAAATGAAGAATGTTGAAGGCCTTTGTCCTGTTTTCAGATCTTTGCCAGCTGAATGCCTTTCTGCAGAAGGTAGCCTAAGCTCTGTATTCCCTTGATCTGGGTAACTGGATGGTAGCCTGGGACCTGCAGGACACATACTTTCATGTGCCCATCCTGCAGTCCCACAGGGTTGCGGTTCAGGGGTTGACCAAGAGTATTTTCAGTTTGCTGTGCTCCCTTTTGGCCTTACCAGTTTCCCTCTGGAGTGATAGCAATGATTGTGGCCCCTCTTTGGAAGTTCAGGATATCAGTTTTCCCCACCTCAGTGACTGGCTATTGGTGGTGTGCTCGCCACAGTCAATCGTAGAACACTACCAGACAGCAGCGAACCTTCTGACATAGTTGAGGTGCTCGGTTGACAGGTCAAAGGCAAATCTGACTCTTTTGCAGAGGTTCCTTTTTTCAAAGCTGTTTTGGACATGGTACATTTCAAGGCCTTTACTTCATATCCAAGAGTCCAGGACATTCAGGCTATGATCCCAATGTTTCTGCTGTGGTCCAGGATCCAAGTGAGAGCAGCTCTTAGGTTTCTTAGCCTGTTGGCCTCATGAACCCTGCTTTTCTACTTCGCCAAGTGGTGTATGCGAGCTCTGCAGAGGGATCTGAAGTCTCAATGGTCCCAGCACCAAGGAAACCTGTTGGATGGCATCCAGGTTTTAGAGGAGACTCTAAAAATACTTGCCATTGCAGCTGCACGTATGCAACCTAACGAGCAGAAGACCCCTCTCCTTTCCTCACTCAGAGCTGAGGGTGGAGACAGATGGGTCAGTGTTAGGTTGGGAAGTTATATGAGAGTGGCGGTGATCAGAGGACTCTGGTCTTTGGTGGAACACTGCATAGATTTGAATCTTTTGGAGCTATTCACCTGGCGTTGAAGGCCTTCCTATTGGCCATCAAGGGGAGGCTGGTATAGGTTGTTACAGACAATACCACTGCCATGTGTTATTGCAACAAACAGGATGAAGTTCGGTTCCTGAGTGTTGTGCCAGGAGGCTGTATTCCTGTAGAGGTGGTTGGAATGTCTGAGCGCCACCCTGATTGTGAACCACCTGGTGGGATCATTGAATGCCAAGGTGTATGAGCTCAGATGGAGGTACCTGACGGATCAGTAATGGTAGCCACAACTCAAGGTTGTACACAGCTTTTTCCAACAGTTTTTCCGACTTGAACTTTTCACCATACTTGAGAACAAACCATGACCACAAACATTTGGGTTTTGGCATCCCCACAAAGGTCCTCCTAAAGAGATGCATTTCAACTGTGGTGGGACAAGGGACTCCTGGATGCCGTCCTGTCTTTGCCTGTCCAGCCCTGAGTTCTGAAGATGATTGCTAGTTGGAATGACCGGGCCTATGATATCCTAGTAGTCCCAGATTGCGCTTGGAGAATGAGGTTTCCAGAGCTGCTTAGCATGAACACCTCTGATTAGGAGCAGCAGCAGTGCAGGCTTCTCCACTTAAACCAGCACAATGTACACCTCAATGCGTGGAGATTGAGCAGTGACTGGGGACTGCGTTTGACTCGCCACCTAATGTTTTCAATATTGTCTTGGCTACCAGACGTCCTTCTACAAAATCTATTTACCCTCAGGACAAGACCCTGTGTAAGCCAAGTTGTTGGATATTTTTTTTCTGTCTCAGTCC
This sequence comes from Pleurodeles waltl, assembly GCF_031143425.1. Taxonomy (NCBI): domain Eukaryota; kingdom Metazoa; phylum Chordata; class Amphibia; order Caudata; family Salamandridae; genus Pleurodeles; species Pleurodeles waltl. Next base: position 770,542,802 of record NC_090440.1, on the reverse strand, counting down.
CAGCAAGTCCTTGCAGTGGGCACTCTTAAAGGTTGTTTTTGAGCCCTTTCAGCTTTTCTGCATTTACTGGAACGACTGTCCTTCCGATCATGTGTTGTGATGCTGTTTCCGAAAGGTTTAACCACATGTTTCCTCCAAAACCAATTGTGAGGCCACAGTAGGAGCTAAACTTGGTCCAAGATGTTTTTCTTGGTGGTATGTACTTGTGGTGGTATGTACTCCTTTCAAGCTGTTGCAAAGCTCCTTTTTGCATCTGCTGACAGTAAAGACTGCTTTCCTTGTCACAATCACTTCAGCTCGTCACATAAGTGAACTCCAAACTTTATTGGTGCAGCTGCCCTACGTCACCTTTTTTCTGGACAAACTGGTGGTGAGGACCAGGGTGGCCTACTTGCTGAAGGTCATGATTCTATTCACAATAGCCAATCTACTATCCTCCCAATGTTCTTTGCCCTGTCTTGCACCTCAGAAGAGGAGAGACTCCTTTGGCTGGAACCCAAAAGAGCTTTAAGCTTTTACATCAATTGCACCAAAGACCATCGGGTGGATAATCTGCTTTTTGTGGGGTTGTCTGGGGCAAACAAAGTTAAGGTGGTGCAGAAAAGGGCTTTATCAAGGTGGATGGTCCTCTGCATTAAAGCCGGCTATGCAGTAGCCAAGAAGCAGCCACCAGACGTATTGAGGGCTTATTCAACCAGGCACAAGGAAGCTACCACTGCAGAGTGCTGTTCCTCACTCATATTAGGTGGCAATTTTGACATGATTGCATACGTTTGAAGCACTACTGCCTTAATAGCCAAGTCCAGTGTGAGGGGCATTTTGCCAGTTCCATCATGCAGGGCTTTTTTTTCAGAGCCAGCTCCACAGACTCTTCACCATGGGAGTTACTGCTTCGGTGTATATTCTAAAGCTGAAAAATCTGCAGATAGAGGTATCCATCATAAGAATAAGTTAAGTTAACTTACCTTTGTACCTTTGGTAACGTTGTTTTTCGTGGAAACTCTAAGTTCCGGTGCCCTCCCACCTCCCCGTTTTGTGGAGTGGTCTCCTTTTAGCATATAAAATGTCCCAAATAAGTTGTTTCGGACTCCGTATCATAGGGTGTGGAAAAAGTCAAACAATAAACAGACGGCCCACAGGTCTGGCACTTTTATGCATCTTTGCTCCTTCACTTCCACGGTGGAACAAAGTCAACATGGAGCCACAAGGCGTCACATAGTGGTACACAAGAGCACTGTGGTGAAAATCTCAGGATGTAGTCTGGCACATGGGGAACACTCTGAAGGTGAGGAATTTATGTTTAGGTAGAGCAGGCTTCTCCAATGAGTAGCTCGTGAGCTACTGGTAGCTCTCCAGCTACCCACAAGTAGCTCCCCGTGTACATCCCAGCCCAACAAATTAGAAGCTTTTGCTTGATTGAAAAAAAATACACATATGCCAAAATTGATATGGGCGTATTTGAGACAAAATTGTGTGTATTTTCAGAACTCAAAAGGTGGTTTTTGAAGGGACTTAATATTAACTTGGTGCCAGGGACACTGCAGCTTGGATTGTTGTGTATTATCCACGTAGGGGCATTCCACATTGACAAAGCATTTTTTTACATTAATGCTAGCAACCATGCCTGATGCACTAAGGTGATCACTGCTGGCAGGCCCTCATATGGTGGGTACTAATGTAATCTTTCCTGATTCTGTCAGCATTAAAACTCTAAAAATATTAGTAGTTCAGATTGATTTTTATGGGACATAAGTAGTTCTTATTACATAAAAGGCTGGAGACCCCTGAGGTAAAGTATCCACCAGAAAGAACATTCCTGAAAGTAAGTTACTTGTTTGTTGAGCATCGCTTGTCTCATGTTCGCCTTATGATACCTAGTTCATAAAATTCATAATTAGATATCCCTCAACAACTTTAGCTTCTGCACTAAAGTTGACAACTGGTATAGGACTTAAATAGTATTTGCTATTATGTTTTGGGTTCATGACACATCTGCAGAGTGCCTTGCTTGTAGACTTTAAGATACATGATGTGCTCCCATACAAATGTACTTAATTTCTTCGGTTGATAAAGAGGAACATAATAAGCTAACTTAATTCGAGCTATGGTTTCATAAAAATGCTATATTTTGCATAGTATGCCGTATTGGAAAAGCTGGTCTTGAACTTGGGTCTTGCTACTTTCATGTTTCGTTAAACAGTTTAACATGAGCATGGGCAAGGTCAGTATACCTCGGCTTTAAATGCCTGAGCTCTTGGCTTTGCTATTCCTTCTTTGCACTGACTTTGAGATGCATGCACCAATGCATATGAAAATGCATGCCCGGCAATCTTGGAATGGGTTTCTTTTTAATGGTAAAATAAAAAAAATAAAAAAAGAACAAAATGTGCATGAAAGTGCATTTTAAGAAAGAAGCTGCCCAGCAGCAAATTGCAGCTTTCGAGCCTTACAAAAAAGTAATATATATTTATAAATGGCACAGTGGGGAGGGGCAGGGAGCAATAGTGGAGTGACTGGAAAGGTAATCACGACTGTATGGAGGGAGCTTGAGGGGGAGTTGTATCTGGGTTAAAACAGTAGATGGAGGTGAGAGCTAGGAAATACATGCACACTCATGGAGTGTTTAAAGTGAAGCAAAAATAACTCCCCCCCTCCCCCCACACCCTCATCTGAGCAGTGGAAAGATACAATTCATCCAGTCAGAACAATGTGAGACCAAACTCCTTCTGGATATGTCACCCACAGGAACAGTGAGGAAAACCATTAAATGGGGAGCAGGCTAGTGAGAAAGACAACAATGCCGTCAAATCATGAGCAAGTGGCTGACCCAACCCATCCTGTGTACATTGGAAACAATAGATCTGGCCAAGAGACAATTAAAGCTTTCATAAGCCAAGACCTGAAAAAGAGCAGGTGGTCTGGCGGCCGACCTGTGCCAGGGCAATATCAGGAAATCTGCCTTCTTGGGAGCAAGCAGGCTGGCTGCAGAGTACATTTATCTTCTCTGCAGTATAGAATTACCTTCTCTGGAGCAGGTGTGTGGTGTGTCCGGAAGTCCTGATAGAAAACGGGAGCCTTTCAGATCTGCACATCTTCCTCAAACTGCCTCCAGCAATTTCTTTGTGTGATCTCCCCTGGGGTTTGGACAAGTGAACTCCAGTGATAAGATGGGGGAGTAGCAGTAGCTTTCACTAAAATGGATCTGTTATATCTGCTTGTCTATTACAGGAGCCAGCTATGACTAAATTACACTGGTTTTCAATATGCAGGCATTATGCTGATTACTGATTACTTAAGACTAAACCATAATGGAAGACATTAATAATAGCGCTTGTGGGATAACTAATAGTCATTAAAAGAAGAAAACATAACTCGTCGAGGAACTTTATCAGCAAAGAAATAAAGAACTCAGTTATTGCAATCATTAACCAGTAGTATAGCAAAACACCAGAATCTCTATCTGTTGGGTTTAATGCTAAGGAACTTTGAGGTGTCAGAAACTTCAGAAGGCACATCAATGAGATAACTGGTGATGTTGGGTAACGCAGGCATTGCATTACACTACCATGTAGAGGAATGGGCAATTTCTTACTGTGTGTTGGAAATGGCCCTTTCTTCAGGGTTTCCTCTTGCCTTTTTGCCTCGGACCTCCTGTTTTTTTTTTTATCCTGGGCTGAACTTCGTTTTTTGCTGGCTTTAGGACTCTGGGCCCTTTATCACTGCGGGCCACTGCTAACGTGTAAGTGCTACCTGTTTAAATTGTATTGGTGATTGGTTTATCCATGATTAGCATGTTTGATTTACCAGTAAGTCCCTCGTAAAGTGCACCAGGTGTGCCTAGAGCCTGTAAATCAAATGCTACTAGCAGGCCGGTAGCACTGATTGTGCCACCAACATGAGTAGCCCTGTAAACATGTCTCAGACCTGCCATTGCAGTGTCTGTGTGTGCAGTTTTAAGTGCCAGATTGACTGGCAAGTGCACCCCCATGCCAGGCCCAAACCTTCTCTTTTAGAACATGTAAGTCACCCCTAAGGTAGACTCAAAGCAGCCCCCTGGGCAGGGTACAGTGTATTTTAAAAAAGTAGGTCATGTCCTGGTGTGTTTTAAATGTCCTGGTAATGAAATACTGCTAAGTTTGGTTTTCACTATTGCAAGGCCTACCTCTCTCATAGGTTAACATGGGGATCACCTTGAAATATCTTTAACGTGTATTTTTCCATTGGGAGTAGATAGAGATGTGGAGTTTTGGGTTTCTGAACTCACAATTTAAAAATACATATTTTGGTGAAGCTGGTTTTTAAATTGTATGTTTGAAAATGCCACTTTTAGAAAGTGGGCATTTTCTTGCTTACCCATTCTGTGCCTCTGCCTGGCTGTGGGAGACACATCTGGGTCAGGATGACAGTTGGGCTGTTTGTGAACTTGTACTAGACAGTCACACAAAGGGAGCTGAGGTGTGTCCTGAATATCCTGATGGGTCTTTCTGGCCTAGAGTGGTGGGAGGAGCTGACACTTGCACCTGAATAGGGCTGTGCCTGTCCTTACACAAAGCAGTCTCCAACCCCTTGGGCTGTGCCTGGGGCCAGGGCAGGAAAGGCAGGGTCTTGTGCACTACAAAGACTTTATTTTGATGTGTGACTACTCAAAAGTCAGAAACAAGTATATGTAATGGGCCTCTGAGACCACAACTTTAGAATTTTTTTGGACTGAGGACATTCTGTGAGAAAGAAGAGCTAAATGCTGTAGGAGGAGCTGCCACTCTACCTGTTGCTTTGCTGGCCTGCTGCTTGCAGCATCTTCCTGGGAGTGAAAGGACTGGACCTTGCTTTCTACAGCCTGCTTTTCAAGGTTCTCCAAGGGTTTGAACTGAGCTTGCCACCTGTTAGAAGTCCCAGAGTATTAAAGGCTTCATCTGCCAGCACCGTGGCTCTCTTGCTGAGAGTTCTGACCTGCCAAGAGGTGCAAAATACAATCTCTGGGCCATTGGGAATGAATACTGGTGTAACCAAGAAGAAACCAAGTGCATTGATTCCAGAGCGACTTTGGAACTGGCGCTGCTGTCTGACGGTGCACCGCTGCCAGCACCAGGAGCCATGGTCCCGCTGAGTGCAAGAACCGCAACTGATGCTGCAGGTCGGACACTGCTGCAGTGCCTCCGAAGTCCTGCCACAGTGTGAGTCCTGAGTGCCATGTCCCGACATCCAGAACTCTCGACTTCGCTGCAGCACCTGTTACCCCGTGGTGTGATTGTGATACCATGAAGTTGACGACTCCTATCTTGAATTGCTGATTCATCAAACCCACTGTATCGTAAGGAACCGCCACCTCGCCACCAATGCCACATCACCTGCCCTGTTGCAGTAAGTAATCAACGTCTTACCTCCCTTGCCTGGCAGTAAGGAACCGATGCCTCACCCACCCCCGTTGCAGGATGGAACCGACGCCGCACCAGCTCTAAGGATGTCTCACCTCCCCGACTTCATGCAACATCTTTGTTTCATGGTTTACCAAAGGTACTGTGCCTAGGGTCCGTGTGACTCCATTAGCAGCCCACACTCCATTGCGAGTTGCGCCGGACTGTTGAGTCCGACTCAGTCACCAGTGTCGTGATAGCCCCAGTTGGAGCTATTGGGTTTCTAAGTGCTTTTATTGAGATTTACCCTTCAATAATTTGTTTCTTTGCTGGTAGATGTTGGATTTTTGTCGTTTTGGTCATGTTTTATTCAGATAAATATTCAGTATATTCTAAACTGGTGTGGAGTCCTTGGAGGGTGGGGGAGGTGTGTGTGTTTATTTGTTTTGCCACAGAGGTAAGCCTGACTGCTCATGCCAAACTACTAGGGGGTGAAGAGCAGGGGTTATTTTAGCTCTGTGGCTCCCTTGCTCTGTCTAGAGTGAGGGTAAGGGTGAAACCATTTCTAACACTGTGGAACAGATTGTGATTACAGCTGTGTATATAGAGACCGGTAACAGCAAAGTACATGTGAAATCTAGCTACATTAGAGATACTGACTCATTTCTTTGGCATAAAATGTATATACTTAGAAAGTGTGGGCGAAGCCTATAACAGTGTCTTGCCACAGTGGCATGCTACTTGCGGACAGTAGTGGGGCCCAGATATTAGCAATGATGAAAGAATGAAGACGGCAACAAAAAAAAAGCAATGCATGCCTTCAAACCAAGACACATTGCGTGTTAGAAGTGCTTAGAATTACAAGTAGCAAATTCAGAGGTACTGTATGCAACATATGAAGGTCTGAATGATTGAGTGATTGATTGCACTCGGATATCACATGGTAACGACAATTTAATTGTGCCATATTGCCTACACGGTCAGGTGAAATACACCTTATGCAATAGGGTAAGCCTAAACCAAAAGTTTTACCTATTTTGGCAAGGAGTTACAGAACTTAGTATCTAGGTAAGAAAACTCCTAGCCTCAAACCTCTGGCGATGGAAAATAATAGTAAGAAATTCATGAGTTAAATATAACCAACTCTCAAAATATGGGAAGTGCCATGAAACAGGTCTCCACAAATATCAAGACAGCAATAGCACGCACTTTTCTTTACTGTGTCTGTTCCATTTCTGCTCCACTGTTTTATTCTACTAAACTTGACAGTGTTTTTGGAACATCACAGCGAAGCTTGTGCCAATTGATCAGGCAGGTTGGAGTTCCCTGAAGAAATATGTTATGGAAAAGAGTTCCTTCCCTAGCACTGCAGTTTTTGCAGCCAATAGAAGCGTTAAACAGTGTGTAATATTTGAAATCTTCAATGAGACTGACTCCTATGTGCTCAATATATGTAGAATATTTTCCTTTCGTAAGTATCTCATGGATATCGCTTAGTTCCTAAGTGAGAACTGTCTCACAGTTGGGCGCTACACACATAGGGGGTCATTCTGACCCTGGCGGTCCATGACCGCCATGGCGGAGGGCGGCGGTAGCACCGCCAACAGGCTGGCGGTGCTTCCTGGGCGATTCTGACCGTGGCGGTAAAGCCGCGGTCAGAAAAGGGGAGCCGGCGGTTTCCCGCTGGCCCAGGGTATCCGCCATGGCGGCGCTGCTTGCAGCACCGCCATGGGGATTCCGACCGCCTTCCCGCCAGCCTGTTTCTGGCGGTGTCCAACGCCAGAACCAGGATGGCGGGAACGGGTGCCCTGGGGCCCCTGGGGGCCCCTGCACCGCCCATGCCACTGGCATGGGCAGTGCAGGGGCCCCCTAACAGGGCCCCACAAAGATTTTCACTGTCTGCTTTGCAGACAGTGAAAATTCCGACGGGTGCCACTGCACCCGTCGCACCCCTGCAACTCCGCCGGCTCCATTCCGAGCCGGCTTCATTGTTGAAGGGGCTTTCCCGCTGGGCCGGCTGGCGGTCGCCCGCCGGCCCCGCGGGAAAGCCAGAATGGCCGCCGCAGTCTTTTGACCATGGAGCGGTCTTTCGGCGGGAACCGCTTGGCGACCGCCGACCGCCGCGGTCAGAATGACCGCCATAATGTGGGTGAATCTGGCTGAGCCTAACATAGTTCTTTTTGTTACATTTGATTTTTGAATCTGTCAGTAATGTGGCTCTTCTTGTCAAGTAGCGCCCCCACTGCTAATGCTGTTCGTCTATAAAATGCAGCACATATGGTCAGTCAGCACTCATTCATTGCATCTGAATGCGTAGGCGATCTAGGCAATGGATGAGTGCATAGTGACCGGCGATTATTTTCCGTGTAACCATTATTTTCAGAACCATGTGTATTTGCGTACAAAGCATGATGCAGCTGATTCTTCACCAAATGGATGGCCACTTTTGTCACATTTCATCCCTAACCGGTTCTGATCCTTGCCTCCTCCTTCATTTACATATGGGTTTGTACTTGCAAGTGGTATTTTGACAACCTTGTGATGGGACACCATTAAGCCTTCATAATGCACCTGCTCAGTGCCAGGATCCGTGGGACTCCTTGCCTGATTACTCCCATCTCTTGGCCTGCCTCTGTCTTGGCACCTGTGATCTGTGGAAGTCTGGTTGCAACAGGATAGCGAATCCAGAGCCTATAGAATGAGTGACTGCAGATGTCCCCATTGCACGTTATAAATCGATTGTCTTTAGATGATGTAACCCATTTTGTGCAATGGACTTAACGAATGAATATACTTTTGTTAATTTTGATTCCAGCAGAAGTGTGATAGGCACTGGTGCAAGCCCATGAGGCTGTGGTGGTGCATCAACACTGCAACATTTTCCTGTTCCCATTGTCAAATCTGCAAAAATGTTCCTTGTTTGTAAAGTTTCTGGTTGTGAATTACTCTGGTCTCAATACTTTGTTGGTGTTGAAATATCAATCGTCATGTCCACTTTTCTTAAATGCTGCGGTGTTATTTAAGCCTCTTGCAAGTAATAGCTGTTCTCTTGCCCCAGCTGTTTTTCCCTCATATTTAGGTCATGCCTACAGAAAGCTTTACCTATCCCTTGGCAAACAGACCTATTGTACCAAGTGTAATCTTAGAGTAGGCTTTGGCTGTACACTTGGATCAAGATTCAATTTCTTTTTAGCCTGTGACAGTTCCCGTCTCCTGATCCAATTACTTTTCTCTCTGTTCTCGTACTTGTCTCACCCAAGCAGCATTGTGACCTCATTGTGTTTTCATTGGTTGAGTTGTATCCTTCCCCTACTAATTTCAGGACCTTACATTACAGTTCATGGGTATATTATCTCTACCTCTCTATATTGGCTCTCCTTGCTCTCCCTCCACTTTCACCCGACCCACAGTGTTTGTATGTTTAATTGTTGGTTCTCTTCCAGCATCCACTGACCTCACCCAGTACTTCACTATATTGGCAGGGGGGCTGTCTTTACGGATTTTTATACCATTCCAAGATGGCCGCCCATTGCGTGCATGTGTTCACGGGGACCGCTGATACCGTGAAATGCTTTTTCTTTATTAAAAACTATTTCCAGATGGCGTCATGTATGCGCTCTCCTTTTAATGCCAGGAATGGTTGCCATCATCAGTTATAGGCCGCTTTGGCATGCAGGCAGTTGATTGGCTGGTTAAAGATAATGTTTCTGTGTAAACCAGATATATATTATTGATTGCACTGTCTGACTCTATTTAAACGGAGTCAAGTGGGTTGTTTTTCATGCTTTTCTTTTTGTAAGTCAACTTTCATTAACAGCATGTAGTGTACTTATACGGATCCGCAGTCTGCATGGGTGCATAATGCTAATTGGCTGAATGAAAACAAACCAGGGCTGCATCTCCCAGGACTTTAGTATCAGTCATGGTGTCTTCTGGTAACCTTAAGCTTCACAGTCATCTGGATTTCAGAGCTGGGTACAATCCATCCTTACTCACCCGCGGGACACACTCGTTCTATCCTTACAGTGTACTAGCAATATTTCTGTGTTTCAAACGTATGAATCATAGTTTCCAAGTGTGTCCATGACTAACCTCGTAACTGCTGCCACACACCCTTGCCTGGAATCTGCCCTCCTAGGCACTCCTCATGTGAAGAGTATCTAGAGCACACTCTTATCGGTATCTTTGCATTACGTGGAGAACATCAAACTGGTATACATTTTTGAAGCAAAGTTCGCTGTATTATAGGTTATTTTTCCTAGTATTTTTTAGCAATTAGAGCAAGTTGCACTTATCCAGGCTGTTCACAGGAACCCCGATTTCTAAACACCCATCCGTTCCTTTAGAGAAAGGGAGTTTTTGGTATTTTGATATTCAACGATAACTTACTTTATTCAAACCTAAATATGTGAATTTTCTAAAAATGTTAAGCACTGGCTCAGACTTCCATGGCGATTCCCTGCCAATTGGCCTCGTGAAGGAGTTGTGCCAGCAGTCAGACGATACATTACACTGTCAATGCCATTCAATTGTTGACTTGTCTTACTGAGGAGAGTAGGGTGCCAGAGAAGACATTTTAGGATGAGGATTTCGGTGAAGTGACCCTGACACCCACCAACACGTCACCTAACCTGTTACTGCATGCAATTGATTTTTGTTATTAAGAAGTGCTGACAGGTCATGATTAAATAGTGAAAAAGGGAACATTGCATGAAAGCTCGCAGGTGGTGTCTGGCGATGATTGCTTTGAACCGAGACTCGGTCTAATGATATCTTGTGAAGATGGCATTTATACTGGCCTAAGCACATGTTATTTCGGGTGGAAGATGTTTCATACAGTGCCTCAGGCAGTGGTGCAATGCAAAATGATGGGTCCACCATGCATAATGTGACGAGGTGCCCTTGAGTCTCCTATAGCTCATAGATTTTCATTGCCTTTGCGCTTAATGGGTGCCCCTGGAAGATTTGGTAATCCCCTTAATTGTTGGGGCGCCACTGCACCACAGGCACTGCAGGGGCCAGCAATACACCCCTAGTCTGTGACAACATAAGCAAGGCAAATTACTTTTCCCCATTCTGCTACTGCTTGTTGTTCTGCACAATTATGTATTTTCTGCTCTTGCCCCATAATCCACCATCCGTTGCATAACTTGCAGATTTCAACAAAAATGTCTCTAGCCAAATGGACTGTAAGTTACTAAAAGATGTACCTATCGCAAGTGGTGCAGAGCAGTAGCACAATGTTTACCACTGTTAACTTGGCATCTTTCAGTCGTTCACTTCTGTATTCAGGTGTTAAACTGGCACTAATGATGTGATTTTGTTGCCTAGACAGCCATTATATGTATTCAAATGACAACATAATGCAATAATGCTGCCAGAGGTTGCACTGCCAGAGGTTGTGCTACATTCTTTCTATTTTTTAGCCTGGACCTGAACCTAAGTGATCTCTGGTAAAGATCAGTCTTCATACTGAGCCTTTGGCTGGAACCCATGTGATCATTCGTGATAATTGGACTTTATATTGGGCCTCTGTCTGGAACCCAAGGAATCTGTGAGGAAGCTCATCCTCCATACTGGGCCGACATGGACACTGCCTGAAATACAATGTAATTCTGGTAAAAATCACATTTTATACTGGGCTTCCATGCAGAATGCCTTTGATCCCCGGTGAAGACCAGTTTATAATGTGCATCTGTTCATTACAGAAATGATCTCTAGTTATCAGCACAGGTTTTACTTGGCTACTGTCTCTGGTGAAGATTGCACCTTGTATTGGGCCTCTGTCCTGAACACAAGTGGTCTCTGCACTGTCCTATGTTCAGAGTGCAAGCGATCTCAGGCCCCACACTTTCACTTTCCATCTCAGAGGAATTCCAGTGATTTCTGGTGAAGATCACATCGTGTAGTAAATGCAGAGGACAAGTCATCACTGGTGTAAATCACGCTTTATAGTAAGCCTCGGTGCAGAAGTTATTTCTGGTGAAGATCACACTTTAAGCCTTTGTGCAGAGGACAAGTCATCACTGGTGAAGATCATAACACATAGTAAACTTCAGTGCAGAGGACATGTGAACACTGGTGAAGATCATACTTTATAGTAATCTTCAGTGCAGAGGACAAGCCATCTCCGGTGAAGATCACAGTTTAAAGTAAGCCTCAGTGCAGAGGACAAGTCGTCACTGGTGAAGATCATAACACATAGTAAACCAGTGCAGAGGACAAGTCATTGCTGGTGAAGATCACACTGTATAGTAAGCTTCAGTGCAGAACAAGAGATCACTGGTGAAGATCACAATGTATTGTAAGCCTCAGTGCATTAGACAAGTCATCTCTGTTGAAGATCATACTTTATAGAATGCCTTAGTGCATTGGACAAGTCATCTTTGGGGAAGATTACACTTTGTAGAACGCCTCAGTGCAGACAACAAGTGATCGCTGGTGAAGATCACACTTTAAAGTGTGCCTTAGTGCATTGGACAAGTCATCTGTGGGGAAGATTACATTTTGTAATAAATCTCAGTGCAGAGAACAAGTGATCACTGGTGAAGGATCACACTTTATAGTTGTGAGAAAGTAACCTCTTTCTAGCATGGTTACCCCCACTTTTCGCCTGTTTGTGAGTATATGTCATTGTGTTTTTACTGTGTCACTGGGATCCTGCTAGCCAGGACCCCAGTGCTCATAGATAAAAACCTATATGTCAGTGTGTTTTGCCTGTCTCACTGGGATCCTGCTAGCCAGGACCCCAGTGCTCATAGTTTGTGGCCTAATGTGTGTGTCTGTATAGTGCTTGACTGTGTCACTGAGGCTCTGCTGATCAGAACCGCAGTGCTTATGCTCTCCCGGCTTTTAAATTTGTCACTGTAGGCTAGTGACTTCATTTACCAATTTCAATTGACACACTGGACCCCCCTTATAAGTCCCTAGTATATGGTACCTAGGTAACCAGGGCATTGGGGTTCCAGGAGATCCAAATGGGCTGCAGCATTTCTTTTGCCACCCATAGGGAGGCATTGCAGCCTGCGTGAAATAACACACACATTATTTCATAGCCATTTTCACTGCACTTAAGTAACTTATAAGTCACCTATATGTCTAACCTTCACTTGCTGAAGGTTAGGTGCAAAGTTACTAAGTGTGAGGGCACACTTGCACTAGCAAAGGTGCCCCCACATAGTTCAGGGCCATTTCCCGGGACTTTGTGAGTGTCGGGATGCCATTACACTCGTGCACTACATATAGGTCAATGCCTATATGTAGCTTCACAATGGTAACTCTGAATATGGCCATGTAACATGTCTAAGATCATGCAATTGTCCCCCCATTCCAAATATGGTTTTGGGGAGCCAATTCCATGCATCCTGGGGGCTCCAGCATGGACCCTCAGTACTGCCAAACCAGCTCTCTGAGGCTTGCACTGCAGCTACAGCTGCTGCCACCTCACAGACAGGGTTCTGCCCCCCTGGGGTCTGGGCAGCCCAGTCCAAGGAAGGCGGAACAAAGCATTTCCTCTGAGAACAGGGTGTTACACCCTCTCCCTTTGGAAATAGGTGTTACAGGCTGGGGAGGGGTAGCCTCCCCCAGCCTCTGGAAATGCTTTGAATGGCACAGATGGTGCTCTCCTTGCATAAGCCAGTCTACACTGGTTCAGGGACCCCTTGTCCCCTGCTCTGGCACGAAACTGGACAAAGGAAAGGGGAGTGACCACTCCCCTGTCCATCACCACCCTAGAGGTGGTGCCCAGAGCTCCTCCAGTGTGTCCCAGACTTCAGCCATCTTGCTTTGCAAGGTTAGGGGGCACTCTGGAGGGCCAGTACCAGCAGGTGACGTCAGAGACCCCTCCTGATAAGCCCATACCTGATAAGGTAGCCAATCCCCCTCGCAGGGCTATCTAGGGTCTCTCCTGTGGGTTCTCTTCAGATTCTGCTTGCACGTTTCCTTCAGGAATCCTCTGCAACTATTTTATCATCCTCTGACCTTGGATCAAATGCAGCTTGCTCCAGGAACCGCTGTAACAGCAACAAAGTATCCACAAGGGATACTTTTCCTCTGCAACTTCAGCTCCAGCCAGCAACTGCAACAGTTTCCATGGTGTGCATGCTCTGAGGACTCCCTGTTTTCATCCTGCACCAGAAGGACCAAAGAAATCTCCCGTGGGGTGACAGAGTCACTCCCATGCTCCAGCAGGCACCTTCTAAGGCGACGACCGGTACCCTTGGACTCCTCTCACAGCGACGAGCATGCTGCTAAGGACACAGATATTGGAACCCTTTGACATAGACTGTCCTGAGGTCCTGCTGACGCAATTTGGAGGGGGTAAGACCTTGCCTTCCCCGAGAGTGACGGTACCCATGTGTACTGCGTCTTCTTCACATCCTGAGGCCTCTGTGCACTACTTGCTACATTCCTTTGTGCGTAGCCTGGCCCAGGTCCCCAGCACTCCATCCTGTGATGCTCAACTTACTGAGTTGTTCCCGGCGCGTGGGACCTTCCTTTGTTGTGCTGCACAACCACGATTTGCACCTTCTTTGTCAGAGTGTCCTGGGACTCCCGTGGGTTCTGTCAGGCATCTTGAGGATCTATAAAGTGCTGAGAGCTCCCTCTTCCTCCTCACACAGAGTTGAGGCCCCCGAGTCCCTCCTGGGTCCAGTCAGCGACATTTTGATGCAAAACGCACTTTTGTCATAACCAAGGCTTGTTGGTGACTTCTAACACGAAATCACATCTGCATCCATCTTCACGTCGTGGGACATCCTTTGCATCATGCAGGGACCTGCTGGCATCTTCCTAGGGTGCATTTCTGCAGTCTTTGACTAACTGGGGACTCTTCTTTTACACCCTCTTCTTGGTTGGCAGGGGCTCCTGTCCTTCCTGGAACTTCTTTCAACTTCTGGACTTGGTCTCCTTCTTTTGCAGGTCTTCAGGTCCAGGAATCCAGCAGTTGTTGTTTGCAGACTTGGGTGGTTACTGCAATATCCCAATCACAAGGTGTAGTGTGTCCTAAGGAAACTTGCAGTACATTACTCCTGCTTTTCTGAGCTCTGCAGTGGGGTAATTTACTTACCCTTACTGTATTCTTACTCTCTTAGCGATTCTTGAAACACTACAATTGTCTAGGGCTGAATTCATGATTCGCATTCCACTTTCTTAGTATATGGTTTGTGTTGCCCCAGATCTATTTTCTCCCATTGTATTCTATAGCATTATCTATTGTTTGCATTGTTCTATGACTATTTACTTGTCTAATTTTGGTGTCTACTGTATATATTGTGTATAATACCTACCTCCAGAAGGAGTATTGCGTCTAAGATATTTTTGGTACTGTGTCACCCCCAAAAAAATACCTTTATTTTTGGTAACACTTAGTATTGTCTTTACTTGTATATAAGTACTGTGTAACTATAAGTGGTATTGCATGAGCTTTGCATGTCTCCTAGTTCAACCTAAGCTGCTCTGCTATAGCTACATCTATCAGCCTAAGCTGCTAGAACACTACTACTTTATTAATAAGGGATAAAGGTACCCACTACAAACCAGACCAGCCTCCTACAATAGTCAGCCTCTGTGCAGAGGACAAGTGATCACCGGTGAAAGATCACACTTTATAGTATGTCTTAGTGCATTGGTCAAGTCATCTTTGGGGAAGATTACACTTTGTAGTAATCCTTGGTGCAAAGGACAAGTTATCACTAGTGAAGATCATACTTTATAGTAAGCTTGTGATGAAGATTACACTTTACGCCTCAGTGCAGAGGACAAGTCATCCCTGGTGAAGGTCACACTTTATAGTAAGCTTCGGTGCAGAGGACAAGTCCTCTTTCTCTGGTGAAGATCACACTTTATAGTAAGCCTTGCTGCAGATGACAAGTTATCACTGGTGAAGATCACACTTTATAGTCAGCTTCTAGTGATGATTACACTTTACGCCTCAGTGCAGAGGACGGGTCATCCCTGGTGAAGATCACACTTTATAGTAAACTTCAGTCCAGAGAAAAAGTCATCTCTGGCGAAGATCACACTTTATCGTAAACTTCAGTCCAGAGAAAAAGTCATCTCTGGCGAAGATCACACTTTATCGTAAGCCTAAGTGCAGAGGACAAGTCATCGCTAGTGAAAATCACACTTTACATAAGCCTTGATGCAGAGGACAAGCCATCGCTGGCGAAGATCACACTTTCTAGTAAACCTCAGTACAGAGGAAAAGTGATCGCTGGCGAAGATGCCGTCATATACTGAGCCTCTGGTGGAACAGGAGGTTCAACACTTTGTATTCCACACACTTTTGCACAAGTAGGTACAACATAAGTATTTCCAATGAAGGGAAATACCGTTTATAAAGGGTAGACATGTATTCAGCAAAGAAAAATCAATGTTCTACTGACGGATCTATGTGGAATATTAGCGAATGGCCAAGGAAAAGAACGAAAGGTGAGAGAACGAAATCACTGTACTGTTGCGGTGCGAAACTTTATCCTGTAGTTAGAGAAAAGCCTGTCGTGAGGTACAGCCTACCACGTAAGAAAGATTATGGCAGCCAGGCGAAGTTAGAAGGCTGTAATCACGCGGTGGAGGGGATTTACTCCTGCCCCTCGATGAGTTGTATAATGGGAGCTTATTGAAAACGCGCTCTTTGTTTCCTGCTGAAGGAGGCAGAAAGGGCTCAGAAAATGGTTGGGACACGAAATCTCGCATCTACCAAATGAAAGAGGTTGAATCAGTAAGCAGTGTTTATTCGGGCAAAGACCTCGTAGAAGGCCAACATTTGTTTCTAAGTTTAAATTAAAAAGGCACGTGTTTAAAGAGATTGCTATCCGGAGCGCGGTTTGAGATGTGATAAACAACTCGAGCAGTGTACCTCAGCGTGATCACAGAGCCGAACTATTCCGATCCCATTTTCAAATGACCACGTCTAGAAAATTTGAAAAAGAAAGTGTGTGATTGTCAGCGTGATTGTTGTTTTGAGAATTCCTTGGTCTCCAGGCAGTAGCAGGCCGGTCTTCGGATGTGCATCAACCCATCTGCATCAAAAATTTAGGCTTTACATTCCTAGCCAGGGGGATAGCTACCATTGGTGCAGCAGGTGTAGCGGCACCGTAGCCCAGAGCCTCAGGTCCCCCGAGCCCTCATAATTGCTGTAGGCAATACTCCAAACGTAATCATAGGGGCCATTTTCCTTGTTCACACCAGGGTCCATGGCATGCTTGCTATGCTAATGTTCATATCGCTTAATTAGCGCCGGTGGTGGGCACTAATTTTTAGAAAAAGTTACATATTTTATAATCGGGCTGTGATACAAAGAAAAACAGAAGGATAAATAAAAAATAAAAAAATTAAAAAAGAGAAAAACAAACTTACCTATTCCCGTTGCCGCAGCTGCCTGCCCGTTGCTCCTCTGCTCTTCTTCTGGTGTCCCAGCATTCACTGGGACACCACCCCAGCACCCCAGCTCCCCAGCAATCCTGGCACTGCTTTCATGCTAAACTTAGCATGAAAGCAGCTTCAGGATTGGTCTGTGCGGCTTGTTTTGCTGCTCAGACACTACATGGGAGTTTGTGGAGAAGCCTAAGTGTGCATGTGTTTGGCTGGCCTGAGATGACTGGTCAAACAAACGTGCACTCAAGAGCACACACTCCACCCCTCTTCCCCTATTCCCCCTGCTGTGGCCCAGTCCCACCCCTCCCTGATCACGCTGATGGCTGAGCCAGGAACTGAAAGATAAAACAATAATGAAATATTGTTTTAGCTTTCTGCTCCTGGCTTAGCCAGTGGGGCTATGCTCCTTCACCATTGTGAAGGAGCAGCCTCTGCCAGAACAGCTGACATGGTAGTGCCAACTTGGGTCCAGTAGGGGACAATCCAGGGGCACGCCATACGATGTGAAAGAAATCTGCCTCCAGGGAGTGGCACCGTGTACAATTGGTGTCGGTGAAGATCTGTGTGTGGCCTAGTCTCTGGGGAGTTATATAGGTGTGGTGGAGATAGTGCAATTGAATTAGTCCTAGTATGGCGGATATTGCCAGCTCTCTGGGAGCCATACAGGCCTCTCACCAATCAGCTTCATCCAACTCCTAATCTCTGATACCGTGAGTCTAATAACCCAGGTACTTTACTTTCCAGGACCTGGTATAACAATAATCTGGCTTCAAGAGGATTAAAGTCTGGAAGATCGTGCAGATCCTCACTATAAGATTCAACGGCATGTCCTACTTGCAAGTACTAATGAAACTGGGTAATTGAAAGGAAGAACTGTGTTTGAAGTTCAACAAAAGAGCACATGGAGGACCCATTCAAAATGTCAGCCAAAGTTGAAATACCAATCAGATCTCAATAATGAAACCCATGGAGCTGCAACAATTCCACAAGGGGGTCTGCCCTGTCAGGTGCCTATTCCAGCCCATATATCGAAGGACCCCCCTCTATATCAAGAAGACCACTTTGATGACCTCCGGAAGTGAGAGGGGAAGCATTCAGACCTTAGCCACTGAGCTCCAGTTGATATGCTGGGTCACTCCAACCACCTGTCAACCAGTCGTTTGTATCCAGAAGATGGAAGGCCCAATAATATAGGTGAATATCCAGTGCCCCAGTCCCTCCCTCGTAGATTGAACAGCAACGGGTGCCTTGAACAATACAGGGGGGGCGTCTGCACCAGAGGAAGGAGCGAACCCTCAAAGCCACCTCCATAGACCAAGCATTGGGAATGTAGAGCGTAAATGTATGACGGGTGTAGAGAAAGTGGGATAGTATCATCATTTTCATCAATGCATTTCTACCGAGGAGATGTAACGTGAGGTCTCGCCATGCAGATAAACTGGCTTTAGTACTGCTCAAGAGAGGCAAGAAGTGGAGGGTTTGGAGGGAGAGTCGCCACGTGCACTCCCAAGTATTTGAGACTAAGCCGACGTAGGGGGATATCTGCCTTCAAGTTAGTCGATGCATTATCGCCCCACAGAGGAACAAGGAGGGATTTTGCCCTGTTGAGGTGTAGGTCGGACGCCTTCTCAAAAAGACAGAGGAGCTCAGGGACCTGAAACCGCTGGGTTCACAAGATAAAAGAGAACGTCATCAGCATATAACCCAATTTTGTCCTCAAAGGACGTCGCCTAACACCAATCCTCGAGCTGTAGATGATGAATTTTAGAGTGTATGTATTGTGGTGTTGGTAGCGCCCCTCCATGCACTTTTCAGAGTTGTCTAGCTGTTAGTTCAGTTTTGGTCACCCATTCTTGTTTGCCCACAGTTCACCAAAAACCTTCTTTTCTTGAGTTTTATTTGTACTCTTTTCTGGGAATTTATAGACTTTTTAGGACTTATAGGATTTCCATGATGCAAGAAGATACAAATTTGCTCCCATACCTGTAGGACTGATCAAAGCAAATCTAGACCACAAACAGCAGAACCAAGGAAAACTAAATAAAACGTACCAAGCATTTGGTACCAAAAGTGTACAGGTGTCCTTCAAATGAGTAGCATATTTATATGCACCATGTAAGTACAAAGCGATCCCCACAAGCCCTTTAAATCCAGTGGAATTCCTATCTGACCTATTATCCTAATGTAAGTAGTTTTCCCAATGTGACCGTGTATAGATGTCACTCATAATGCTTTTCTTTCCTGTAAACGGACCCTGATGAGGCCCCATGTTATATGAATTCACACAGTGCAGACATCGGAGTAGACAGGTAAATAGCTTGTAAGCAAGGGTGTACAATTTCAGGAGGCCCTGGGGTGCCGAACACTTGTTTTTGTCCTTTGCCTAATGCACAGCTTGCCACCGAACCCGTCTTCTCTGCTAAACTTGCTAGTCTGGAAGTTGCATGCTCCCCGACTGAGGGCATTGGTTCTGCAAAAGATTTACTTATGTACTGATGTATTGAACTAATTTGTGTTGCAAGCTCTGCAATCCCCAAAATGTTAGGGTCTGTGACCTCAGCATGTCCTGATTATACTCATACCGATCCATTAAGAAGTGTATAGAAAGTGTCAACCCCTCCTTGTGATTCAGTATGCTGTGTACCAGTGCTTTAACAGCTTTCCCTTTAGGAATCATGTCAGGAAACATCAGAGGGAGGGATGTCTTCCCAAATGGATGGGGGCGGGGGGGCATATTTTTTATGTAGCACTCGTTCCTTTAATAAACACAACCTTTTAAAAAAAAGTTTCCCCATTGGTAATGAAAACACATGGGTGGCGGTTCGCTATTCTCTGCAGGCCTCAGTCACTGTGTTTGCAGCTAATAACAGAAGGCCGCAAGTAGTGACTTGCATAATTATCATTTATTAGGAGCCCTACTGCATACAGAGTGCACTTTCTCTGTTTGTGCCATGGCTTGCCGTGATTACGAGGATTGTCTTCCTGGAGCCCTACTGCATACAGAGCGCACTTTCTCTGTTTGTGCCATGGCGTACCTTAAAACAGGTGTGCCAGGGGCAAACAGAAAAAGTCTGGCCTATTACATTGAATGTGCTGCCCCCAGGGCAGCCGCAAATTTACGTTGCACCCACCTGTACTTTTAAGGGGGATTAGAAGGTGCAGCGAGTGATAGAACCCCCTTTCCTTTCTCCAGAGGCTGCAATCAGGGGTCACACTGATAGTGCGCCTCCTGACCGCTTCTTTGCCTCTGCACCCCTGTCTATTATGTGGCATGGGTACAGAGGCAAAGGGATTCCCTTGTTTGCATGGGTGGCTGGAGTCGAGGCAAAGTGGCGGGCAGGCACAAAACAAAAAAGACATACAAAAAAACTCCCCAAAAACCTTGCCTGCTGCATTGCCACCAGATCGCCACTCTTCTGGGTCCCTTGCTGAAGGCACAGGCTCTCATCCTGCCCTGCAGCTAATCCTAACGCGTCTCTCATGCTCCGGGCAGCATGAGAGCAGCGTCAGGATTGGCCTAAGGGCTATGATTTGCGCTCCCAGGCAGACTGGGAGCCTGTGCCTGCTCTCTCCAACCTGGCAACACAGAGCTTGGCTGGAGACAGTTCAGTGCACATGTATGTTTGGCCGTCCTGGGACAGCCAGCCAAACACACATGCACACTGAGGGGAGTGCACCTACCACTCCCACTGGTGCCTGTCATCCCCATGGCCCCATCCCTGAGAAATCAAGTTTGCAGCTGCTGATGCTGGTGGGGGTGATGACGCTCCTCTACCATAGTGGAGGAGCCGCCCCTGACCACACCCCCATGCAAATGAGGGAACACCCTCTGGTGATGAGAAGCATGGTCTTTATTCTCGGAATAAGGAGATAAGTCAAGTATCTTGAATAAGGTTCTCTATTGCTTTCACTAAAAAAATTGCTTATAGGTGCTATATTTCAGAAATGCAACATAATTCATATTTTTCTCGTAAGAAGTTATCTGCTTCCCTTTTTGGTGCTCACTCTGTATGGTTCACATTTTCCCCCTTCCTCTGGGTTGGTGAGAGAACTCTTCCCCCATTTAAAGAATGGCATTATCTGGTGGCACGTTTTTTTGGTGCTCCGGTCGGTGTTTGCATGCACCTCAAAAACACCCACAATTTCGAAAGTGTATTCATCCCACCACCAGTTTTATAATACTTGCCTTAGGCCAGGATTTCAGTGCCACTGACAGGTCCTGGGCTTCTCATCAGCTTCGAGTCTCCATATGGTGTTCCTGCTTCCGTGCCAACTGGGCTGTAAAGTATACCAGCTTCCTCATCAGCCAAGCTGTCCTCCAGTGTTTTGGCATCCTCATTTGCTGGCTTCCCCTCTGTGATCCCACCTCTCTCTTCTCTTTTTACAATTAGTCTGTCCCCCTCTCTAAGTTGGGCTCTCACATGCATCTTATTTTCCATCGACAAACCCACGTCTAAGTCTAGTCCTTGTCTTCTGCATGTGGTCACTTGGAGTTCAGAGTTTAAAAAAAAACACCTCACACAGAGG
Organism: Pleurodeles waltl; assembly: GCF_031143425.1. NCBI lineage: Eukaryota > Metazoa > Chordata > Amphibia > Caudata > Salamandridae > Pleurodeles > Pleurodeles waltl. The sequence goes on along the minus strand of NC_090440.1, from coordinate 770,521,545 downwards.
TTGCCCACTGTTGGCAAGTAACACTTCTAGTCTTGGGTACGAGGACATAGATCAGAAATCCACAGAGCCCTGTCTTCTGAAGGAAACCGTGCCTCCATCTACAGTGTCTGGCTTAAAAGTCTGGCGGAAAGGTTTATGAAAGTTTATGGTTTATGAAAGAAAAGTCTACTGCCAATAATTCTCTTCTTAGTGAGGGATGTCCTGTCACATCTCCCTTTTGTATCCTTTGCTTCTTCTGCAAGCTTCCATTGCCTACGCCTTACTCTGCTTGCTTTGTCTGTTGCATTTTTCCTTCTGTTCTGCAGAGTGATACCATGCAAGGTAAAACTGTGCCTTCTCTTTTACTCTTCCCTGTAGAAGGTCTGTCTGCTTGTCTGTTGACCCAAGAGTCTTTGATTAGAGTCTAATTTGTTAGGCCATACACTTTGAAAAACAACTTCACAATTATCTTGCTTTTCTGGACACAGAAAATGGACTTTGTGATTGGCCCCACCTTTGTGGCTTCAAACTGTTTTTAACTTACTATGGTCATTGTTTAGCAGTAGTGTAGTATTCTTGTGGTTGTACTTTTTTAATGTGTTATGGATGACATAAACCCATTTCTGCTTGTATGAGCAGGTAAGTGTGCATGGATCAGGGTGCAGGAGGGAACCAAAGCAGGGATAATGGTAGGTGATGCAAGAAACACTGGTAAAATGGAAACGGAAAGGGAAATAATCAGAGCTAGGAACAAGCTTAGGCGGAAGAGAAGCAGGGAAAACAAGGTATATTGATATTAACAATAGATATAGTGAGAACTATATGAACGGTTATGCTAAGGGTTGAGGAAAGAATAGTAGAAGGTGGTTCAGGTGGAACGTGAATGGTAATATGATAAAGGAGAGACCAGGTAAAGAGTCATGGGAGGAGGCACATATAGGATCAGATGTATTACCATGAAAAGGAGATGAAGGGGAGACTAGTGGCATGTGCATGGGAAGGATGTTTCAAGGCAAATCAAGTACCTAAGGGTGTGGTGAATGGGTGGAGGGGCTACAGGAGAGAATTTCAGTGCTGTTTTAGTAAGACAGTTTTAATTTTTGGAACAGATTCAAAGTTTCAGAAGGGGCCTTGTTTGCATCATGTATGAGACCAAGGGAGAAACATTATCTGATTTCTCGAGCATGTTGGTTTGGGGGTAATGAAGAATATTATAGCATATTTTATTGCAAATTCTTGACTAAAATCTGTTTGATCATAGTTTTAGGCTACTTATGGAAACCTATGATTCTCCAGTGTGGGTCATCGGTTTTGTGAGTGACAACAGTCACTGATAATAGGCGGTGTTAGTTCCTGGCATGGTTTGAATGAGGTGCTGGCAATATGCCGAGGTCCTGCCTGCACACATCACAACATCTGGTACAGACCTAGACACACATCATTCAGTATCTACAAATAAACACTGACACGTGTACTTGCTCAGCCTCAGGTTTTGTGTCTTTCACTCCTGGATCCAGGTATCATCCAGGAGTTATTTTAACTCCTATTGTTTAGAAGAGAAAATCAGTTGACTAGCTGAATCTATGTACCTTACAATTAACAAGAGTTCAGAAATAGACACACCGCGTTAATGAGCAGCTTGTGGAACTGTTCACCTCTTAGCAGCTTAATGCGTGGTTAAATCTAACACAAGTTTCCCTCCTTTTCCCCCTTGCCAGCTTCATCACTATTTTATTTATTTCAATGTTTCGTAAGTGTCAACAAGTCACTGAGGCACCTTTTATAGTACTGTAAATAATTGATATGAAAGTTGTTGCCATTCTGCAAGGGAGGACATTTCCTGCCCAGTCTAAAGAAAATGTATACCAGACATAGAAAACGTATTTTCTTCTAGTTCATCAAGACTTTTTAAAAGTCCACTAAAAATATGAAACATAACCTCATATTAGGACAGCCGTAAACCAGTGCTCTATATATTGAAACGTACAGTATATTATCAGAGGCAATAAAATTAGAGGAAATGTTTCATTCAGTTGTGGAGCTGCCATGTTACCACTGGAAAGCACTCTCACCTGAGAATGTTGCTACAGAATGATCCACCTCAAAGACTTACGCCGAATTCATTGTGTATCCTTACATTGTACAGTCATTTCCTTGGTAGAGTCTATGGCACAAACATTTCCTGTGACTGGAACGAACCTCCGCAGACCATGAGTCACACCCATGTCTGTCTGCCACAATATGTACTACAGTAAACTGTGCCTTTAGCAAATCCTGAGCTTCTTTCTAGTAACAGTAGAGCGTTAACCAGTATACGCAGAGCAATATTTACTTACTTGCTCAATAAGTTTCATCTTGAGCGAACCCTTAATAACTGATAGATCACTGGATGGATTCGTAACTAATTGCACTTTATTTAGGAGGAGTTTATGCTGTAAAAATACTACGGGGGTACTGGAAACCAATAATTTGTGGGAAAACTGTTTTGCTATTGAGAGTTCAATACACTTGATAAGCGGGATGACAGTTTTATGTGGTTAGTAAAACTGTCTGTGTCTGGTTTGCTCCAGTTGCATGTTTGTACTTCCTGCATTACACTTAAGCAAGGCTATTTTCCCCTATATAGTAAAGTACAGCTTCCGTGTTAATGTAGGGCTATCACTGATTAAATTTGAAGCTGAGCAAAAAAATCATTTGCACAAGCATCCTCCTTCTCATAGGTTTGGATTGGCCTTAAACAAATTCAAAATTTTCCTTTTAGGGTGAGCTTTCGAGATCTTTTAGGTATATTTTAGTATATACTTCTTTGTGGGCTTAAAGCCAGACCACTGCTTTTCATTTGTTTGTGTCCTTTAAAAATCCTTACTTGCTAGTAGGCAATCCTTCCTCTTTCTCCCTCCTTTTTGTCTCTCCTTTTTGTCTTTCATTTCCTCTCTCGGAGCAGGGACCAAGTACTGTATCTTTACACTTTGTTCAATTGGGGGGGGCTATTTTTTCCATCTGTTTCTTCCTTGTGTTTTGGTGGGGGCGTGTTCAGCTTTGGCACCTGTAGCTGCTTTAATATCTAGCATATCTCTATGGCTGCATGTAAACCTGGTAGGATAGGCATGCGTCTTCCCATCCTGCATCACTCCTATGATGAAGAACTGCCAGCAATGATTCTTGTGCCTCCCCCTTGCTCTCTGTAAGCCGTTACATGTGGAGGTAAATCTGTGCACTTCAGGCAGCAACAGTAGGCGAGCACATTAGCTTCACATGCCACCTCCTCTTCTTAAGCTGTTTCTCATGCCTCCCCTGCTGCGATCCTTAAGCGGTTCCTTGTGCAGGTACACTTGTGTGCTTCAACCAGCAGCAGTCAGCGGGCATTAATGAATCGCCACGTGCATGGCAGGCACCCCAAACTTCTTTACAGTCACAAAGCACTATCTGTTGCCCCCCAGCAGCGGTACTCACGGTACTCTTCTATGTATAAGCAGTGAATAAGCAATCAGGCAGAAGTCCGTTAATGCCACTCAGAAGCTTCGAACTGCACACTTGTCATAAGTGTATTTTTTGTTTTAATAGACTTCTCAAATGATGCAGTGTATTATAAGCCGCCAAGACCCTGGCGTTCACCCCGACACTCTGTATGAGTATTCTGACCTGCAGCTGCCTCTGTGCTAGGTATGTAGTAACGCCTTCAGAGGCACCACTTTACCAGGAAAACCCCCCTTCTTTCCTAGTTGTTTTTTTCTTCAAACCTACACTCTTCCTGATTTCCCCCTCTGCTTCTCAGCTCCTCTGTTGCTTTCGAGCCCTTTCTTCTTGAGCTTTGTTTCTTTGCATTTCTTTGCTCCGCTGCCGTTCCAGTTTTTTTTTTTCTACAAAACTTAAAAACATTTGTTTTTATATTCTTTTTTGAGGTTCTGGCATTAGCAAGTTGATGTTGCTACTTCAGAAAGCAAGTCTCCACGTCTTTTGTTATGTTGTTTCATTTAGAGCTTCAACACAAGTGTGCACCATCTTGGGATAGTAATTCCAGAACGACTGCTAAAGCATGATGTCTTATACACTCACATGTCAAATGCTGCCTGTACATGTATATATCACTCTGTGTTGGCCATTTTGACTCTGCATCAGCAACCAGAGGATGTGGTGTAACCACTAAATCGGCCAACTTTGGGACTCTGGTACCGGCTTTGAGTCTCTGCGTTGGCTCAACATTCTCTGATTCTGCGCAAATCACTTAATCTGCCTAAAAACATGAATCTATCCTTTTTAGTTCTTGCAGCAGTATGATAACTGTTTAGGTATTTCTTGCATCCCTTTGTATTTCATTTTGTAGTGTTAACTTTGAGGGGAAAACTGAATCCTACATTGATTGTGAATTTCTGCTATATTTGACGGACTTTAATAATGTTATGGGTTTGCCTTGATTTCATCAGTGAAATTCAAATAGGCATTCATGAGAATACTCGTGAAACGGACCACTGAAAGTGTCACAAGAGCAAATCAAAACCTATCCTGCTTGCTTGTCAAAGACCAAGATCAAATGTCAAATGATGTTTTCGAGTGTGCCACCAGCTGCTCCTGGCTTTGCAGTTAGTGAAGGTATTATTTGAATGCTGAATGGCTAAACACCTATAGGGTCCCAAAAGCGAGACCTATTGGCTCTGCCAATGCTTGAGTTGGCAACATTTTCGTTGCCAGCTTAAGGACGACAGTATTGCTCTGCAGGTCTGTCCTCCATTAATCCACATTCCTGACACAACAAAGGTTGTGCCTACGATGTGAATGTGTAATCTTTTTTTTTATCATGTGTAAAACACTTTGTTTATTAATAAGCACACTATGTTCAAAGATATTTGTCACCATAAGGTATTTTTGCAATATGGATTTTATTTGTTAAATCATGTAACACTGAGTTTGGAAGGGGTACGCTTTAAAAAATAAAGTTCCCACCAACATACAGGGTGTTACCAATCACAATGTTGTGCAAATGAGTACAATGCTGTTTGTTTTTGACAATGGTGCACAAGACAATTGTAAAAACGTAGACTTGACCAGTTAGATAGTTCATGAGATATAGGACCAGTCCAGGATCTGATTGTAAGCCACAGATATTGATCCCACAGGGGCTGACTCAGTCTCCAGTTCATTAGACATTGAAAAAGTGCGTTTGGTGATGGTAGGACCTGTTAGTCAAATCCACAAGACAATTCAGTTTATAGAGTGTGTTTGATAGTGAGCTTGCTCTGCCCTGTAAATGCTCTAATTCCTAATTTGTAATCCATCAGTCTGATTTGTGGGTTACGTTTCCTAAAGTACCAGATCTCATTGTGACACAAAGTTCAAGCTTTATAGCTAACTTTAGTGTTCTTCATGCTTCAGATCATGATCAGTATTGTATGTGACAATGTCTGAAAAACAATGGAAATATTGTGGAGAAAAAAACGTAATCTGCCTCTCATGTCACTAAGTTTGGAAAAAGTGTGGTGTAGTGACCTAGAGAGTTTCTACTTGTTCATTCTGGTCGAATCTCCGCTTTCTGCTCAGGAAGTAATCTTGCTTAGGAAGTGGTTTAGTGCCCTTTCACTTGTCGGTACTAAGGAAGGCCAGCCACCTAGGACCAGCCTAACTTTACAGTGGGCGCCATATTTTGGTGATGTGTGCAGTCATGATTGACTTGTTTCTGCAGTAGCTTTGAGAACCCTTAAGAGCATTTTTGCTTGAGCAAACCTGGGATAAAGCTGCCATATCTTTATACTCTCATGGAATGCAAAAGGGTAAGTACATTTTTAAGGTTCATTTTACTGCCTTCGACTTCCCAAGGCTATGATTTTCTATTGGGTAAGACTCGTGTTCATAATTTTCAATGCCTGCATAAATGAGAATTTCACTATGGCCTCCACTAAGTTTGGATAGGAGTGTCTGATGATACTGGACGGACATAGGCTAGATTCCATTTCTGGTAATTGAAGTTTACAATCTGGTATAAAAGACACATTTGTTCGTTTATAGTGACCCTTCAGCTTTAGCCATGACATCCAATACTGGAAGTGCCAGTATAGTTCAACCCAGACAATGACGGATGGAGAAAAATTGAAATAGTCAATTTATAAATAACATTTCACCCCTCAAAAACAAAACTGCAAAAGCAGCGTCCGAAGAGAAGGAATTGAATGCAAACCGATTCAGATATTTGGACTTGGAAGTAGAGAAGTGACAGAACTGTCAGTTCCAAAAACATAAAAATACAGATAGCAAACACAGTGGTACGATTCTAGATTGCTGTACAATTAAGTGAGTTGGATAAACTCTTGAGAAGATATTTGCAGGTCACAGATTGTGTTCCCCGCTGGGCCTCAGAAGATAAAATGAGTATCATTGTGGTGTGTAATAACATATTGTTTTAATCACCTAGAGGCACATACAAATTTGTTGTATGTGCTCTGTGAATACCTATTGTTATTAATATTACTTTGATTATTACAATTCAGGCATGCTATGCAGGATGATTGTGATCCTTTGTGTGTACACAATAATTGCACCACAACTCATTTTGAAATAGGACAAGCTGTTGGCTAATTATATCTTGGTTGAATGAGTTTAGTTGCACTACATTTCTGATTCTGTATATATTTGCATACCTAACCTTCAAAGACATTTTATAGGTGTATAACCTTCACGATGAGTAATTTGCATATCCGGCCAAACTACATATGCACAGTATCTTTGAAAAGTGAAATGAGATCAACAACTTATATTTTTCAGAAAATGTCTAGAACGGTAAATCTTTGTACTCAATGTGTAAGGGCTCTTGCACTGGTCTTTTCTTGTATCAAATACTCTCCAGGATTATATTGACTTTGACTGTTTCCGGCATCTGGAGTTGCTGAAGCAAGAATGGGTATGGCATATTTCATGAAAAGAAACCATTTAACAAATAAGAACAAACAATCTTCTTATCAAGATGTCTCTGTTTTGAACTGACTGGATACCTGCTGTGAGAGTCAGCATGAATTGCATGATCTAGCTTAGAAAAGGCAATTAAGCCAGGCAGGGTTTTTCTAAGAAAACAAGCTGTTTAGGGTACTTGGAACCTGTGTTTCCTCTTGGCACACTCCTCAGTAGTTTCCTAAGAAAGGTTCTGCAGGTTATTATAAAACTGAGTGAGTGGATATTTTTCTTGAATGACATATTAAAAAGCCTCCATAAGGAAACGGAGTGTACTGTCAAATTGATCAGCTACTTACTTCATACATGCTTTGGGTTTCAGTGACATGATATGTGTATGTACTAAGGGGGGGGTGAAGAAATGACGGGGGGAAATAGAAGTACTATCATGCTCCGCATCCTGCATTCTGCTATGCCTGCTGTTTGGGTATCCTTTGCCTCAACAAGAGCCATGCCCCTCCTCCTCTGAGCTACAGAGGTGCTTCCCAGCTTTAATTTTTTATTTCACTTTTCTTCTGGTCTCTTTCTTTCACATTTCAGCACCCCCCCCCACAAATCCTTCCTGGTAAAAGATTGCAGTTGTTTGACCGATAACAAGTCCTAACCCCAGTTGTTTTAAAGCAACCCTCTCTGTATCATTTCTCGCCCTTAATTCCTTTCTCAATAACAACAAGTTCACTGACTTAGAGAAATTGGTAATTTCCCGTTGGCAGTCACTTTGAGGAGTTTGAGGTGCACAAACAATATATTGAACTCATAGCTCAGCTATAATTGTAAAGAGCTGAGGGCGACATGTACAATTGTCAGGTTTTGTGACTCGCAAATTGCGAGTCTTAGCAACTCGCAATTTGTATGACGCAAAACCTGATGTACATCAGTGTCTCAAACACTTTTAGCGATTCCCAAATGGGTCGCAAGGGACCTGCCTCATTAATATTTATTAGGCAGGTCGCAAATTGCACCCCATTTGGAAATGGTCGCACTCACATGGATGGTGGCCTGCTGTGGTCAGCAGACCACCATGTCTGTGACTGCTTTTATAAATAAAACAGTTTTTTTTATAAATGCAGCCCATTTTCCCTAAAGGAAATTGGGATGCTTTTAAAAAATCTGAATGAATAGTTTCAGTTTCATTTTTTCAGAGTAGGCAGTGGTCTGTGGGACCACTGCCTACTCTGAACATATGTTTGCGCCTCCATTCACAAAGAGGAAGTGGCCCCGTGGGGACTCCTTCCAGTTTGTGAATGGGTATACAGCCAATTTCAAATTGGTGTTAACTGCAGTTGTTTTGCTACTGCATTCACGGTCACAAAACAATCATACATACCACTGCGACTCACAATTAGGAAGGGATTCCCTTGGCACGCTCCTTCTTAATTGTGACTTGCAAACATATTTTGCAATTCGGTAAATAGATTACTGAATCGCAAAGTAGCATTTGTACATACCAAAATGCTTTTCTTCTGTGTGCAAACAGCCTGATTCTGCGACTTGGGCCGTTTGCACACAGAAAAAAGCTTTGTACATTTGGCCTCATACCTTGTTTGGTATTAGTGAATGTTACAGAACTATTTGTCAATTCAACAGTATAGTTGGCTGTATTATTAAGATGCTACCTCAAATAATAACAGAAAGTAACATTCCTAAGTTTAGAATTATTTATTCTAAATGATTTCCTTCTGATTACCAGCGCTTTACACTTTTTCTTATTTATCTTTAGTTTCCTATTACAAGAAATGATCCAAAATTGAGTTACCTGATGTTGAGTGCTCTTTCTGTATGTGAGTAAAGCACTGTCTCTTTGAAATAGAGGTGACTTGGTATTGGTGTACCACCTAGATGTGGAACATCACTTGAATCAGGATCAATATTTGCAACTTGATTGTTCATGAGTTTGAAATGTGTTGCAGGCGCCTGATTAGGATGGGGTGTGAGACCATGTTAAATTGAGAGGTCCAGGAGAAGGAGGGCTGCATTGTCTCCTCTGTCAAAGATCATACGGATGCCATCTGTGGGGGTGATAACTGCTATTTCTGTTCTGTGGTTGAGCCTGAATCAGGAAAGTGTGGCATCAAGGAGCTGGTGTATGATGAGATGTTGGTAGCTTAGTTTCTCTATGACCTTGGTCGGGTATGATAGGAATGGGATGGGTCTGTATTTGGGGAGCGTGGCTGGGTCATCCAGTGGTTTATTGAGCAGGGGCATGACAATGCATGTTTCTAAGTGTGTGGGAATGTGGCTGAGTTGATGGAGGCATTGAGGATGACTGATAGTGCTTGGCTGATCGTAGCAGTTCCTTGATGAAGATGTGGTGGGGGGCAAGGATTAGATGGGGCTCGAGTGTATGGTCATCTTGGTACAGGTGGTTTGGACGGTGGTGACTGTTATGGTTCGTACTTTGGCCATGATAGGAAGTTGCGATGATGAACTGATCTGGTTGACGGTCAGAGTTACCATATATGAAGGGGATTTTGTTGCAGAAGCATTCCGAGAGCTTATCGCAAAAGTCTTGTCAAGAGGAGATGTTGGTGGAGGCAGCAGGAAGTGCAGAAACATCTTAGATGATGGCAAAGATTTCCTTGCTTCTTGTACTGGCGACAAAGCAGTCTGCCTTAGCTATATGCTTGGTGTTTCAGTACCTGCTGGTGGTAGCGTTTTAGGGATGATTTGAAGATTTCTTTATTTGTGGTGTTTTGACTTGTTGGCCATTTTTGCTCCACTTGCTTGCAGTGTCGTTTCATCATCCTGAGTTTCTTTGTGTACCAGCTGGGCTAAGTTTGGGCTCTTGCAGTTGGGTTTCGCTTGAGGGGAGCCAGGAATTTGACATATGCAGCGAACTAGCTGATTTTTGATCTCTTTCAGCAAGTTGCAAGTGTGCTATGGCCAGTGCGCAGGGAGAGCAGAAGCCCAGTCTTTTCTGTGATGCTCAGGTTGCTGCGCTGTGAGGACAGAAACCCAGTTCTTTTCAATGATACTTTTCAAGCTGCAGTGGCTTGTCCGGTGGTGTGAGGTCTTTTGGGGTGCAGATTGAGTATGCTGAAACTGGCATGGGCATGGTTTGGCTAGGTCATATTTACTGTCTTTTCGACTGTGATGTTACTGTTTGAGGAGAAAATCTAGTTCAATAACTGTCCAGTGTGGTGGGTGAGTTCTGTAACATGCTAAGTAAGGTTAAGGTTTTCTAGAGGGGCTGGAGAGTTTGAGTCATTGCATTCTTCTAGGTGAAAATCAAGTTCTCTGAGGAGGATGGAGATGCTGGTGTTGATGGCGAGGGATGCGATGAAATCTGTGATGTTGCTGGAGAAATAGATTTGGGGTTCTGGTGGTCTATATATGAGAGTTCCGTGGAGGGAGTAGATGGCTGTGATGCGTATCTTGAACATGAGGTGTTTAAAGTGGCTGGTGGGGTGTCCATGTAGATGGTTTAGCTGATGGTGTCTTCAAATATGATGGCAGCTCTTGTTTTGGGCTTATGCTGATGGTCTTGTGATTTTGTAGCTGGCAGGACTGTAGCCATGTCCAGTGCAAAGGTTGTGTTTAGCCATGTTTCCATGAGGAAAGGGCATGGAGAAAAAAATATGATGAAGTCTGCAAGGATAACTACACGAAAGCAGTAAAAAGATAGAATTATGCAATTAGTAAAGGTATAGTTAGCTATTTGTCCACTAGAATTGATAATGCATCAAAGTTGTCCAAAGATCTTTTCAAAATGGTGAACAGTTTGATGAAGCCAGCTGAGAGTCAGTCTGGCTCTCCTTCTTACGAGGCTTATTGTAATATGTTCACCAGTTTCTTTCTAGAAGAGGTAAATTATAACCTCTTTACATTTGTAGTGGATTGTGCTTTAATCAAGCTTCCCCAGATGCAGCATGTAACTAGCCTGGCTAAGGAGAAATGAAAGGCCTTTCCAGAAAATAACAAGGAGGTTGTGAAAGAGATTTTGAAATCCAATAAATCAGGCTCACCGCCGGACCCATCTCCTCTGGATATAATGTTGAAAGGGGAAAGAGCAATGCAGTCTACTTTGATAGATATTTTCAACTACTCAATAGAGTCAGGGACTGTCCCACTAGCGTGGAAACACACTGTTTTGAAACCCCTGTTGAACAATCCCTCTGTTGACCCTGTACACTGTAAGAATTACAGGCCTGTCTCTCTCATGCCAGGGGCAAGTAAAGTCCTGGAGAAGTTTGTGAATAAAAATCGCTTCTTATTTCTCGAGACAATGGCATCTTTCATTCTTCCCAGACAAGTTTTAGACTTGGAAGCAGTACAGAAACCACTCTGCTTGCAGAGACCGAGGAATTGAGAGAAAACCTGGATCAAGATGGCACTGTGACACTGATCCTACTAGATCTGAGTGCAACCTTTGATACCGTCCCCCATCCTATCTTCATTCAAAGGTCGGAGGAGGCCGGTATCTCTGGGCTGGTGCTTAAATGGCTTTCCTCTGTTCTTGAAAAGAGAACTTTTCAAGAGTGCAAAAAAATCATACTGTCTGGAGCTGTCTCCTTAAAATGAGGGGTTCCTCATGGGTCATCATTAAGTCCCACTTTAACTTGTTTGTTCTACTGCTGGTGGAGATTGTGCGGGCTCATGGCCTTTCAATTAAGTCTTAAAGCAGGGAATAGACTGGATGTTTGCAAGCAGCCTAAAATTAAATGGAGAGAAGATGGAAGTGCTAGTGGTTGGAAATAATCCTGCTTGCTGGTTGAACTAGGCTTGTCTGACAATCTTGGCGCATAGCTTTCCCCTAAATCACAGGTCAAGACCTTAGGTTTTTGGATTGACAGCAAACTTTCTATGGAGATGCAGGTCAGGAAATTGGCATCAAACTGCCTCAGCCTACTCAAGATACTGAGAAAATTGTTTAGATGGTTGCCAGAACTATCATGTAAAGTAGTAGTGCAGGACCAGAGAATATCATGGTTAGATTATGAAAACTCTTTATATCAGGGGATTCCCAAATCTGTGGTGAAAAGACTACGGGCAGTTCAAAATGCTAAAGCCCAGATTCTGTTAATTCCTAAGCTTCAGTACACAAGAAAATCCAGTTTAAATCACTTTGTCTCGCTCACCGAGCAATGCATAAGAAGGGGCCACGGCTAATACAGGGATTGTTAAGGCCCTGCAGCCCAATGAGAACATTGTACTCCACTGACCAGAGGTTGTTTGCAGCAGCTAGGATCAAGAAGACTAGGGATGGGGCTGTTCATTTGCCATCTTAGCATTTAAGCTCTAGAATACTCTTCCAATGGAGCTGAGAAAGATTGAATCAGAAATTAGATTTAGAAATGACTTGAAAACTGATCTCTTTAACTTGTTTTGTGTGTCCAGGCTATGCGGGCAATACAATGTCGGTAGTGCTGGGAGGCCCTTCTCGGTAGCTATCTGGTTTAGAAATTCACAAGAAAAGGATAGCATAGGAAGAGCAGGTCCTTAGCGTGGTCATTCAGTAGGTCACATGTCTCTGGGGAGTATTTGGTGAGCAACCAGGTGTTGAGGAGAATGCTGGGTGCTATTGGTGGGCGTGTAGTGGATTTAGTGTGTGAGAGACTGCAAGAGAACTTGCAGGAGGTGCATGTGAATACTTCTTCCATGTTGTGTGGTGCAATGTGGCAGCAGTGGGCTGAGTGTTGGCCGGGGATGAGAGCCTGGTGGACACTGGCAGGGTAGTAATTGTAGTGGGAGGCCCTGGGTTTCTGGCACTGGATGCAATCAAGGAGTGGACGGGCTTGCCTTTGGTGCTCATTTGGCGCTCCAGCAGTGCATAAGCTGTGCACTACCCCTGCATGTCTATGCTGCATCTACCATTTAATAGGTTCTTCGAGAGAGATGCTGTGGGTGGCATGTAGAAGGATGATGGGAAATTAATTCCTCTTCCGTTGCTTCTTCTTATAAAGGCAGTTTTGGCGGGAAACACGTGATGCCACTTCCTTTGCAGATGCGTAATTGGAAATGCAGTGTTGTCACTTCCTGTGCAGATTGATGAGGGATGTGTCCTGTTTAAGATGCTAATGATGTTTTTATGTACAGGAAGCCCTGTTCCCCAATGTTACATATGTGATTGATTGTCCTCGTATAAACAGAAGAATGTCTGGACATGAAGCAGCTACTGCTTACCAGAGGTGTATAGGGCATTCAGGATATTCGTTTTTTAAAGTTGATTTTATGGAGCTCAATAAATAGGTGATTATAATGTTTGCATAGCGAGGGGAGGTCTGACTAATGAACCTCATTTATTCTATGATTTTGTAATGTTCTGTAATCCTCTTTAAACTACCAGTAAAAGGAGGTATTAGTGTTGGCGCATTATTGCATTTACAGATTTTCAGAAAGCAGCATGCATTCCTTAACTTGGTTTCCTAGAACACTCTAAGTAGCTTGAGAATAGCCTAGTTAAACTCCAGTAGGTCTAAGCAGGATGATCTCATGATGTACCCTTGACTGTAGCATGCTCTCTTACTTGAGGTGTAGAGGCTCTGAGAGAGTGCCCTCTGAAGGTAACACAAACTGCTTTGTGAAATGTTTGCTGACACAGAAGCCACTGTGTTCAGGTAAAGGAACTAGCGACCCGATTAAGCCTAGATTGCTGGTGCATGGTAAATCCTCCATTACATATACGTAAACCTAAGAATCTGGTGTTGTTTCTCAGATGTTCTTCTCAGATGCTCCACAATAGATCACCCCAGTGATGAACGTGGTTTTGAAAAGCTTTGCTTCATCTGTTCTGAAAATTCTTCTTAATCTCATGCTCTGAATTGGAAGATTACAACAGGATGTACATAGCAATCTTTAAGAAAATACTTTAATGCTTCAATTTGTTTAAAATCAAGCATTGAGATCAGGCATATGTATAAAGCAATGGAATTACATAACGCTTGCCATGAAGGCCCTGCCACTGTTGGTGGGGGAGCAAAGTTTATCTGTGAAGATGCTGTGATGGACAAACATGGCAACATGGCCAGAAATTCCCACATATCTTAAGGAAGCTAAAACTTCAGAGATGTACAAAAAGACTGATGTCTAATGTAATCTCTCTTTTGAAAATGTTTCCTGACTGATCCTTGGGAAGAGTAAGCCCAGAGACAATGAATAAGAAACGGTTAACAAGCTGGACGTAGTGCTTTCTTGACATCCGGACCATTTGAGGCTCAAAAATGAACTCTTCGGATGAACCTGTAAAGGCCAACTAATCTAAGTAAGAAGCAGCCACATGAACCTTTTAAAATTGAATCTGCTTTATAAAAGGACTTTTTAAGTTGTAAGTACCCTCCTCTATTTTGTATCTGTTAAAATGGGTTTCTGGTTGGCTGAAGTGTGCACCAAAGCCAGGCAGAACCCATCACTCTAGTCAGGGCAGGTAAGTTACACACCAAAGATAACCGGTGCTCATACCCTGTAGCTTGGCACAGAGCAATCAGGCTTATCCCCAGAAGTCATGTGTAAAGCGTTTGCACAACACACTCAACACCAGTATCACTCTGCACATACCACAAAAGAGACTCCACACAGGTTTATATACAAAATATAAGATATATTGTATATAAATCGTAGACCAGAAATGACATAAATCATAAGTACTGTGCGTTCTATGCGAATCCCAAATCAGTAAGCATTATCTTGGTAAGGCAAGAATCATGATAACATACATTAGACCATCAGTGCATAAAATGTGCCTACTATGAACTCCTGAATTAGTACTCTTATCCTGATAGGGTAAGAATGAAGACGATATATGTTAACATTTAGGGCATGTAATACAGCAGGTAATGTATGAAATGTATAAATCACCAATTATGCTCAAGAGGCCATTAAGATGGTAATTTAGGGCAGTTCAGAACACAGTGGACCTGGTCGCCTCTGTTGAGTCTTCATCCCATGATGCTAAAGGTCCAGTGTCCCAAAAATACAAGACCAATGCTCTCAGATGGCAGATTTCAATGGGGAGACCTAACTGGGTCTCCCCGTGTGTAGAGAAACAGAGTGCAGCAGCCCGGGATCACGAAGTGCTGCCTCATCACTACAAATGCCAATTTTGGTGGAGACCTTGCCAGTTTCCCATGACAAGATTGGAAGGTAGCTGCTTGCCCCCAACAGGTACCTTGGATGGGGGTTGGCAATCACAGTGAACCCTGCGGGCCTGTTCATGAAGCACAATACCCCCTTACTTGCAAGGTGAGGTCGCAGATGTGTGGCCCCTGGGGTGAGAGTGGCTGAACCGAACTCCATGAGCGGCATCCTCTCCTCAGCGCTGTGGCTCCCACAGGAGAGGCCTCTTGGGGGGGAACCCTCAGGCAATGTCACTGGTAAAGCGTAGTGCCTCGCTCACAGAGGACATACGTCATGATTTCCCCAGCTTGGGGGGGTGGGCGCTGCACGAGACAAAGTGTGCTAGAATTGACCCCGGCTTGTGCCCTGGGGGCACTACAAAGTGCACTCTTAGAACACTTAGGAAAATTACCCATAGTCTGGTCTCAGGTGCCTCTAAACGTGCTGGTCCTTTCCACTCTTGGAGGGGATGCAGAGTGCTTACCATACTTTGCAGTAAAACACCAGGAGCCATACCAAGGAATCCTTTGGTTGCTGGATTTCCAATAAACAGGCTCGGAGGAAGTAAGCCCACAAGGCCCTGGGGAGCACTTGGGCATGGGCAGGGCATTCAGGCAGCAGGCCAGAAAATAAGGCAGTGCAAAGTGGTGTTCCCTCCTGCCACCACAGCAGTCAGTAGACAGCAGGCCAACACAGCAAAGCAAATAATCAAAATGGTGGTCCCTCCTGGCAGCACAGCAATCCCTGGCAATGTGCAACATATGGAGCCAGCAGTGTCTGGTTTCAAGTCCCATGCAGTGTCTCAAATCATGGGATCACAGTCCCTGTGCTTATACTCAAAATGTCTTGATCTAGAGGGAACTTCAAAAGAACCTTTAAAAGTGAACAATACCACCTTTCAACTCAGCCCTGGCTCTAGGCGTACAGTAGGAGGTAAATCAGCCCTTTGTGTGAAGATAGGCCACAGCCTATACAAATGCAAGTGTGCCTTGCCTCCCTCTCTCTCAGCCCAGGAAGACTATCAGTACTTAGATGAAACCTTGCTACACCCAAGCCTTCCTGTGTGATGGCTGCCTGGAAAGTATGGCTGTCACCAAGACCCAGATGTGGATTGGAATCAGGCTGCAAACACAAAGAGCCATAAGCACAGGGAAATGCCCACTTTCCAAAAGTGGCATTTTTAAAATAGTAACAAAAAGTCCACCAACACCAGTAAGCATGATTCCAACATACCAAACATGCCCATGTTACTCCTCACAGATCAGAAATTACCACATAGACATATATAAGGGAATTCCTAATGCAAAACTGAGAGGAGCAGCACTCACAGTAGTGAAAAACAAAATAGGCTGTTTGTCACTTCTAGGACGAATGTATGATGGAACAACGAATGCTGGAACCACGCATGCCTGAACAACGACCGCAATGTTACCATGAATGCCTTTACCATGCATGCCTTTACAACGATTTTTCATTGTAAAAGCAGGCCTAGTAAAGGCATATGTGGAATGGCATGCATGGTTCTAGCATGCAACCCCCCACCTGCCCTAAGGCCCAGAAGTACCCACCCTTAATATTAAAACTACCCTGAACCCCCACCCCTAAAACAAAACTACCCCGGATACCTCCCCACCCACCCTGAGCCCTAAACCCTTCCCCGACCTCCCCCACCTGCCCTAAAAAAAGACCCCCCACCCAACCCCTAAAAACAAAACTACTCTGATGCCCACCCCCAAAAGCAAAAGTACCCCGATCCCCCCACTCCCACCCTTAAAATCCTAACTACCCCTATCCCCACACCCCCAAAAACCTAACTACCCCGATCCCATCACCCCCACCAAAAACAAAACTACCCCGATACCTGCAGCCCCAAAAACCAAACTATCCAGATCCCCCACCCCAAAGACCAAACTAACCCGATCCCCCTCTCCCCCGTAAACAAAACTACCCAGACTCCCAAAAACAAAGCTACCCTGATCCCCCACCCCTAAAAAAAAAAACTACCCCGATCCCCCCCACCCCACACCCCTGAAAACCAAACTACCTTACCCCCCACCACCAAAAACAAAAGTATCCTGACCCCCCGCCCCAAAAACAAAACTATCCTGACCTCCCGCCCCTAAAAACAGAACTGCCCTGATCCCCCGCCCCTGAAAAAACAAACTACCCTGACCCTCTTCCTACCTCTGCCTCAAGCCCTTAATCCACCCCACCCCTTAAAAACTACCCCCCAACCCTGCCCCACTTACCTGACTGTTGCCTCTATTGATGCACTCTCCCTTTTTCTCTGCTTTACGCACGCATGTGCGTTATTCAGCACATGAGTGGTTAAGGCAGAGAAAAAGGGAGTTGTTAACGCAAGCGTGGTTCCACTTGCGTTAACGTAATCGTTGTTCCGGAGTTGTCGTTCCGGATGCTTCCCTTCTAGGACATGTCACACACAAATGTATATGTCTTATCTTTTACATATATAGCACTGTGCCCATAGTGCTATTGAGGGCCTACCTTAAGGGGTATTAGGTGTAGTGAAAAGGGAGATTAGGCCTTGGCAAGTAGTTTAACTTCGCAATCAATGTGGCAGTATACTGTGCACGCAGGCACTGCAGTAGCAGACCTCAGACAAGTTTGAAAAGCTACTTCTGTGGGGGTGCAATCTGCGCTGCAGGCCCACTAATAGCATTAAATTGGCAGGCCCTGGTTATATGGTATATCACTTTACAAAGGGCGTACATGTAAATTAAGTAAGCCAAACAGGTGTAAGACAATTATACCAAGTTTTATGTCAGAGAGTGCATGCACTTTAGCACTGATTAGCAGTGGTAAAGTGCCCAGAGTCCTAAAACCAACAAAAAGAGGGTCATTAATATAGGAGAAAGGGGGCAAATCGTTTGGGGATAACCCTGCAAAAAAGCCAGGTCCAGCTGTATCTGTTGCCATTCAACTATTTTTGTGATGATGAAACCTTCGCTTATTTGAGAATGTTTAAAATAAAGAATACATGAAAATGCTTCTTCTAAGGAATGTAGTATAACATTAGGCATGAGACTTAAGGGCAAGGGGGAGTGGAGATTCTCGTGTGCAGAACAGCAGAGAAGACTGGGGAGCAAGACATCATACTATTTGTGTAGCGTACAATCTACAATTGATATGGTTTATCAGCGCTTTCATTGGTCCGAGGTGACTTTCCATATTGTCCATCATATTCCAGAGTCTCGTTCAGGTTGTGAATATGTGCCATCTGTGGTGTGGGTGGGTTAGGTTTCTTTGGACTACATGTTAACTAAAATGAGTTCTGGGTGAATGTTCTTGTTGCTTGATGGCTGAGACTGTAGGCGTTGCGCGTCTCATAGCTTGGTAGGTATACTCGTTGTGCAGCAGATGTGTGTGTGTACAACAATTCAGTGATGGACATAGCGCGGTTGGAGGTCACATGCGGGATATTTTTGATGTTCAAGAAGCTCACTTTTAACGTGTTATGTTTGTATGGTGGCACGTATCATGTTATAGTGGCGAGTGCTGTTGAAATGCCCAGCAGTGCGTCTGTGGTGCTTTGGATCTGTGTGGATCAGAGTCACTGTTGTATCTGAAGTGTGCTGTTAGACGATGTTGATGGGACAAATATTTAGACACGTGTGTTGTTGTGAGCACAGTGATTCCCAAGTAAATAGTGTGCGCGTGTCACGTAACGATGAATGTTATACTAAGGTGTATATTCGGAGAGCTATGCTGCTATTAGCGCAGCGATTTTAAACTAGCATATATGTGCTGGGTGAATGTAAATACAATGTTTTGTTTTTTGTGTTCTGTTGGAAGCCGAATCCCTCTGCTTCTTAGGGCCATTATTGCTATCCTAAAATTAACCCAGAGCGCCATTTGCTGTTGTAAAGCAAATGTGGCGAATCTGTCATGAGAGCATCTAATGTTGCAGTGCTTGTTTTAAGAACACATGTACTCTTTTCCTAATGCCCTAATTGTGCTGCTTGTCAAAAAAGATTGCAGGTAGCTAACCTCTGTGGAGTTCCACATTTTTCTGCAAAAAGAAGCAGCACATATGCATGCTATGTAATTATTAGTGACCCCCTTGTCACCCTAGGCATACACACAGTGACCATGTCTGAAATAGCTGCAGTTTTTTTTTACCACGATTGGTGTAAACACTGAAATCCTGCATTTAACTGTAAAATGTCATTGTTTTTAAAGAACTGTAACCAAGAAGACAGTGGATCGGAACGCCTGAGAAGTTAGAAGGGAAAAGTCCTGCATGTTAGCTGCAGAACCCGGGTGTGGGTTATAAACTGACATTTTGTTTCGGAGCATGATCAGTATTGAATTGTTTCTTTATAGTTCAGTATCACCTGATTTAGGTTACTATTCGGTTACTACAGAAACCAGTTATTCTATGTATGGACGGGAAGAGAAGGGACACTGGGTGTATACTTTCAGAATGACACGGGTATGATTGTCATCATTAGACAACTTGAAAGATATTTACACCTTCGTGGACCACTTCCAAAGAGGTGCCTTTCTTGGGGTGGTGGATACCTACTTATAATTTGTAAATCCATTATGTTGCAGATTGAATGAACTGGTACAAAAGTTGGCCAGCCTAAAAGCCCTGGTTCTATTTGCCTATCTTATGGTGAACTCTGTGGAACAGTTATTAGGTAATCAAAATTAAACTCTTTTCTTGTTTGTGTCTTGACATCTCGGTTGTATCCTCTAGGAAGAAAAATATGTGATGTCTCATGAAATGCTTACTCTTGACCAGTCAGTAGGATGCATTGGCCACAGTCAGATCCGTATTCAGTGTCTGTTACTTGATTAACCCCTTGAGTATATTTTTGCATCCGTAGTATGGGTCCGGATCTATAGTGCTCATAGATCAAATTTATGGCGTGTGCTTTGTGTTTCCTTGTGCACTACAGAAACACTATGTTTAGTTTATTTTGGCCAAGTTACATCTTGAAGGCAGATCTTTCATGACGTCAGAGTATTTCTGCGTCCCCTTGCAGGTCATTTAATAACTTGTCACTAGTGTGTTGAGTCGAGAGGGCAGACATTCTACAAATGAGACATAAATCACTTAGGTAGGAGGTAGGAATTTGTTTGCTACATGGACACATTCAGTTGCATAGCTCTACTTAGGACTTTGTCTTTCACATTCGGTCACTATGAAGCAAGCATACCATGGTTCTAAGAGTGGCTTTCATACCCAAGTAATGGAGTTCATTGTAATTTATGTTTTTTATGTAGTGCTTCTTACCACACCGCTGTCATTTGTAAGCACTACAATTACCAGTTTCTACTACAAATTTAATGGCACTCAATTTACTAACCTCGAAAGAAAAGGTACTGAATTGGACATGCTGTGATTGTTTTTACAGCCTACCCCTGTCAATAGCAAATGTTTACTCACTGAACCATCTTGCCAGTTTTACTCACTAAGGGCCTGATTTAGGTATTGGCAGACAGGTTACTCTGTCACAACAGTGACTGTTAGAAATGAGGTCTTTAGTTGGCAGTCCGTTTACCCCCTTCCAAAGAAGGACCCTCACTCTAGTCAGGGTGAAAGAGGATCACCCTCGGCTAACCCCCGCTCACTCCCTTGGTAGCTTGGCACGAGCAGCAGGCTTAACTTCAGAGTGCTAGGTGTAAAGTATTTGTGCCAACACACACAGTAACTTAATGAAAACACTACTAAATGACACAACACAGGTTTAGATAAATAGAAAATATTTATCTAAACAAAACAAGACCAAAACGACAAAAATCCACAATACACAAGTCAAGTTATCAATTAAAAACCAAAAGGAGTCTTTATGCAATTTGAAGCACAACACTAACGCTGTTAGTGTGAAAATTTACCTTATGTGCGTCAAAAATAACCCAGCATGGGTGAAAGTGCATCAAAAAGGGCTTGCGATGCATCGATTTCACTCATGAGCGAGACCTTGCATTGTTTCTCCTTTAGTTGGGTCGGTGTGGTTTGTTTCTTCTCCCCGCAGGAGAGCGATGCGTCAATCCGGTCAGCCTCTCTGGTCCGGGCAGGCCTTGTGTTGTTTTTACATGCCCTGTGCTGTTTGTGTCAGAAATTCAGCCGCACGATGGTCCGAAAACCACACAGCGCGGGTTGCGATCTCACCAGCCTCCATCAGCGAAGCAGTGAGTAGTTTCTCCAGCCGCAGGCGTCGATCTTCCAGTCGCGTTGCAGGTGAGTGATGATTTTCAGCAACAGATCAGAGTCTTGTCGATCTTTTCCCCGCACGGCGGTCGGTGCGTGGATTTCTCACTCTTGGGCTGACAGCTTCTCCTTTCAGGGTCCCAGGAACTGGATGGGCACCACTTGGCAGAGTATGAGTCTCTCCAGAGACTCCAGGTGCTGGCAGAGAGAAGTCTTTGTTGTCCCTGAGACTTCAAACAACAGGAGGCAAGCTCTAAATCAAGCCTTTGGAGAGTTCTTCACAAGAAGGAAGGCAACACAAAGTCCAGTCTTTGTCCTCTAGCACAGGCAGAAGCAGCAACTGCAGGAGGGCTCCACAAAGCACAGTCACAGACAGGGCAACTCTTCTTCCTCAGCTCTTCAGCTCTTCTCACGGCAGAGGTTCCTCTTGGTTTCCAGAAGTGTGCTAAAGTCTGTGGTTTTGGGTGCCCTTGGTATACCCATTTTGCCCTTTGAAGCAGGCTTACTTAAAAGAAAAGTCTCTCTTGTTTGTGGAATCTTGCTTTGCCCAGGCCGGGCCACAGACACACACCAGGGGGTTGGAGACTGCATTCTGTGAGGGCAGGCACAGCCTTTTCAGGTGTGAGTGACCACTCCTCCCCTCCCTCCTAGCACAGATGGCTCATCAGGATATGTAGGCTACATCCCAGCTCCTGTTTGTGTCACTGTCTAGAGAGAGGTGCAAACAGCCCAACTTTCAAACTGACCCAGACAGGGAATCCACAAACAGGCAGAGTCACAGAAATGGGTTAAGCAAGAAAATGCCCACTTTCTAAAAGTGGCATTTTCAAACACACAATCTTAAATCTTTACTAAGATATGCATTTTTAAAGTGTGAGCTCAGAGACCCCAAACTCCACATGTCTATCCGCTCCTAAAGGGAATCTACACTTTAATCATATTTAAAGGTACCCCCCCAAGTTAACCTATGAGAGGGACAGGCCTTGCAACAGTGAAAAATGAATTTAGCATTACTTCACTGTCAGGACACATTAAACAGATTACTACATGTCCTACCTTAACCATGCACTGCACCCTACCCTTGGGGCTACCTAGGGCCTACCTTAAGGGTGCCTTACATGTAAGAAAAGGGCAGGTTTAGGCCTGGCAAGTGGCTACACTTGCCAAGTCGAATTTACAGTTTAAAACTGCACACACGGACACTGCAGTGGCAGGTCTGAGACATGATTACAGGGCTCTTAACGTGGGTGGCACAACCAGGGCTGCAGGCCTACTAGTAGCATTTGATTTACAGGCCCTTGGCACCTCTAGTGCACTTTACTAGGGACTTACTAGTAAATCAAATATGCCAATCGTGGATAAGCCAATCAACCATACAATTTACACAGAGAGCATATGCACTTTAGCACTGGTTAGCAGTGGTAAAGTGCTCAGAGTTAAAAAGCCAACAGAAACAGGTGGGGAAAAATAGGAGGAAGGAGGCAAAAAGTCTGGGGATGACCCTGCAAAAGGGAAAATTCCAACAGTGACGGATACCCTTATCGCTGAAATCTAAACCCATTATGTCCTATTGGATTTATATTTTGTCAGATGGGATATCTGTCACCTTTGTGATGTGGCAACCCATCTGCCAGTGTCTAAATCAGGCGCTAAATCATTGTGCTGTGCTGTCTCCGTCTCCCTCATTTTCCTTCTCTGCAAAAACTGGGAGCGCCTAGTCGATTTAACCTTGATGTGAGTTCTGTTGAGGAAATATGGTGAAGAGGCCATGTTGCTGATAACTGGATGGCGGGGCTTGAGTTTTAAATCCCGCAGAATTAAAACTGTTGGATCTTTGATAAGGTACGTATAAAAGTAGTGTTAAACACTGGGCTTACTCTGGATAAAAGCACAAATTATTACTAAAAAAGACACTGTACTGTCCAGTCTGGAGCTAGATGGTCTTGCACTACACAAGTCTCCTCACTCATTTGCTATCAACTGAAATGGCACAAGGCTTATCGGCGCCAAAGACAAAACTTTATTTTTAATCATAGTGCTCCACATACAACAAATAATTTGCTGCTTCTAGCTGCCTCATGGGGCTCTTGGCTTCCCCCTACTAGTAGCACCATCAGGCTGGTGTGTACCTCGCCTTATGGAAGTGTGTTAATTGCTTATTTATATCCATGCCGTTAGCTTCCTCTCTTTCGTTGAACGTATTTGGATTATCCAAACGCTCCCTTTGGAAAAGGATCTGTTCAAACTTCCAACAAAGTGTACTCTACCATTCCTGGAAGCTGTGGTGAGGGGGCTACCCGGCTCCATTCTAAAGAATTGTGACCACAGACGGTCTGCGTGGCTGCTGCCTGGCTTTGTGGGAAGCTTCTTGAAAGTATCAGAAAAATGACATACTTTCTGGAAAAAAAACATGTTTTTGTACCTTTACAAAAATGTGTTTTGGAACAGCGTGGACGGGCCTAGTAGCCAAAATGTTTGCAACATTGTGAAACACAACGTCAGCCCCGGCATGGCTTTAAGCTTACTACATTTAGAACTACGTTTCAGTTTGAATCCGCTGTGTGCCAGCTGAGCCTAACGGTCTATTTTTTTAAATACTACATGATTTTACGTGTTTTGTCAAGACAGAAGAGTCGTGCACAGCAGGAAAGGTTGGCTGACAGAAACCTCTAATGTTATAAAGTGGGTGTTTATCGCAGATGACGCAGACTTACTTTATTGCTCAACTGTTCACCTTGGAAACGAGTCTACAATAGAATAACAAATAGTTTGGGATAAGGAACAATGTTCATAAAATAAAATTATAACGTTCAGAAGATATTTTCTGGCAATGCTAGGTGCCTCTGTCTTTCCTCTTTGCTAGAGTTATTTCTTGTTGCTCCAGAGTTGCGCTCACTGTTGAAAGCTGCAGCAAGGTGGCTGTTATGGGGAGTGGGCACAAATGGTTGGGGGCGAGGACACAAAGGTCTCCAGTGGGCTCCAGCCATCATGTGTGGTGATCAAGCAGGTAACATTCTTTCCTCTGGTGGTTGTTTTAAGTATTAGTTGTAATGTATGTCCATGGATGTCTATTCACTAGAAGTTCAGGACTTGTGGCTATAATATTACAAACCCTTCAGCATCCAAGGATCTCACAGGATAGGTTCTATGTACCACTCTTAGCCCCTCAACATCATTCTGGGTATCAATAGTGGTACTGTACCAGAGGACAAAGCTGGGAGAAGCAGCTGCTACCCCTGCTGTTGCAATGGTAACGTGCCCTGCATGGTGTACAGTTGAGTTTCCCGGCCCTGAGTGCTCAACTGTGAATATCTGATATCCTAATGTTTGATTTTGGCCTTACACTAATCCAGTGTGTGCACGGAAGCCTAGGCCTTCCTATCGACCTGAGTGAGGTTCTGGACCTGAGATATACATATATATATATATATATATATATATATATATATATATATATATATATAATTTCCGGCTGGGGTGGAGCTTTTTTGCGCTGCCGCCTCCCATGACCTCCTCGTTGGATTCCCGCACTATCACTGTGCAAAAGTGTCCCTCATCTCTCTATAGCCCCTCTCTCACATCCATTTTTTTTTTTTAAAGCAGTGGTAAAAGGTTAGCTTTATAAATCCACTCAGCTATCCACATAAAATGCAGATTTGGTCTTTGCTGCAGGCATATTAACCCTCTGCGCTACTTTATGGTTAGTCCAAACTGCCTCTAGACAAAGCTCCACTCTCTTTCTCTTGCAGGAACGTTAATCACAAGAGTTAGCTTGACATTTTTATTGTTTCCTGACAACTGGACGCACATGAAAATCTGTGTCAGGTGCTTTTAAACTGTAAGTTGTTGCTAAATACTGTGCCCCCACCCTAAGGTCAGTGCCCTGTCCGGTTGCACTCCCCTAAATCCAGACCCGTATGTGTGTGCATGTGTATATATATATATATATTTATATATATATTTATACACAGATTTATATATAATTTTCATATGAAATGGATATATCACGTATATATAATATTTGAGTATACTGGATGTGAAAAGTACATACATGTTTTCCGTTCTCCAAGATTTTTTTTAAACAAGTCCTGTGACAAACATATTTTTTTCCCTTTAGATGTACAGCAGGGGCACAGGATTGTATTGCCAAAGCTCATCTTGCAGAGGTCAGATCACCAACTCAAATTTTTACTGTGATCGTTTTACAAGTCCAGCTCACCATCTCTGGATCTCAGTACACCAGCAGCCAGGGCACTACCAGACTGCAGACTAAGAAGTGTAAAAAGCAAACAACAATGCTACCGTTTTTTTCCATTTATACACCCAGGATATGGGCTAACATCTCCATGTTTCCAGGACTTTTTGCAACATTGCTCCAATTTCGGAAAGAGACGAAAGTGCATGTCTTTAAAGAATACTATATCACAATGAATTAACTGTCCACAAACAGCCTCCCCTACCTTCCCTATCACTAGTTGACGTTATGAATGTTTCTTGACATTTACCGTGTTCTGATGCAGTTAGGCTAGGCTTGTTCTCTAGAATTGATTCCATCATTTACACTTGTCTGTTGTAAAGAGGTGGCTTACAAGACTGTAGAGAAATGCAATGTGTATACTTGCATGGGCCATAGGGTAATTTTGTATTCATCCAGAAGTGCAGAGGAATTACTACTGTGCTTTCTGCCCTTTTCTTAGCTCATAGATATACTAAAGTCAATTTTTGTAAGAAGGAGTAATGCTACGGTAATCCTGTATTATTCCCTATTGAACAGCGGTCCATCCATGAGTATTAACTTTTGAATTCCTCCCCCAGTGGGCTATTACATCTGCTTCTGTAGTATTTTTACCCTGGCCAATTAGAGGGGACATGATGGAGTTTATAAGGCCCTAGAACAATTGTCTGAAAGTATGAAATGTTAGTGTGCGTAGAGAAGATGCTGTTTAGGATAAAAGGCATCTGTTAATTCAAGGAGAAATATTAAAGTAAGCTATTGCCAATAAGTTAGAAATGAGAAAGCAGAGGCAGAAGACCATAGCAAAACCAATACTCATTGTATCTTTTCTTTAAAAGCTCTCTTTGTTTGCTGCTCAACTTTAGTCATACCGAAACCCTGTCTTTAACACAGGACAGGCGCACTGCCATTGAATGGCTCCTAAGGTCTAGTTGACAAAAACATTACCTCTGTTACAAATGGTAAATATAGCATTGAAATGCAACACTCAAAGGCAGCCATTACTGCAACTAATTGCTGGTTAGTTGTAGCTGACCACCTTGGTTTTTGCTCGACTTGTAATCGGGTAAACACGTGATTTCAGATTTCCTTTGAATTGCTGTTTAAAACAGACCTGCTCTGACTGTTATTCCTGTGGTTTGCAACCACTCCTACTTTCATACTTTTGAAGAGAGCTGGCGGTGAGCTAGCTTCAGCCACGAAGGGACTTACATCATTTTCTTTTTTCCAGAAGAGAGCAATGTAGAAACATACATCCAAATTACCAGTAATAAAAACATTTTCACTCGTATGCATTGTGGGCTTCACATGGAACTGTGTAATCCAAATTATATTTTTTAAATTATAAGAAACTGCCTGAATGCTTTTTTTCCTAAAACCTTTTGACAATCTCTATTATGAGAAAATAGGCAAGCGCTGAAGATGTGTTAATCACTAAACATTTCTTACAAATGTTCCAGGGATCCATACCCTTATATTACTGCTTCATTTGAAACGTAATACCACAGTGTGATGTTTTATCTAAATTGTTTGCTAACAAATTCCAGACCTGTGGGTAAGTGTGATGTGTATCACCGTCATCTCTAGAAGTGAATTTTGAGGTTTGGGGTGTGTGGTTTATACATTAGGCCACAGACAAATCTAGGTGTTCTGCCTGCAAAGATCAATTGCAAGAACTGTGATTATATGCTTAAGTAAAAAGACAAGGGTTATGTGACATTATAGTTGGTTGTTGAAATAAGTTAATAACTAACATTTAAAAAGCAAAGGAACTCTGAAATTCACCTCTTATAGTTTACTGAGCTAATTTTAACTTGTGCCCCCCATGAGGCATTGCAAATAACCTCACATAGTATATCACTCACATGTTAAATTACATCACTGATGATATCACGGATGATGTCTCAAATGACAATTGATGACATCACTGATGACATTTTCAAGCATTGTGACACTGTCCTATAGGATTTGTGGACTTAAGTAATTCAACATGCTACACCTGCGGACAATTTTCTGTTTGCCATAATGCAATTACCCTCTTAAATATGTCACATGAACTCCAATTTTAAGTCAGGAGATTGAAAGGTATACGTGACACACTATAAAGGCACCTTCTGCCAGGACCAATGAGAAACACTCCATAGTTTAGTAAAATACACTATATACATAACTGAGATGGGTATAATGGCATATAACCCCCGAGCCATGCTTTCAACTCCAGTATGATATCAACTACCTCTAAGTGGGACCACCATATATACTACATTATTCAGTAACCATTGATGCCCCAAAATCTTGCCACTGCATAAGAATTATTTAGCATGGGTGCATGCCCTAGATATCCACTAGTGAAAAAAGTATTGGCCACGCAAGTGGGTAAAGTGAGCGACT
Organism: Pleurodeles waltl; assembly: GCF_031143425.1. Taxonomy (NCBI): domain Eukaryota; kingdom Metazoa; phylum Chordata; class Amphibia; order Caudata; family Salamandridae; genus Pleurodeles; species Pleurodeles waltl. Next base: position 770,493,772 of record NC_090440.1, on the reverse strand, counting down.
GCACCCACCTAAAAGAGGATGTGTGGGGGTCTAAAGGACCCCTTTCAGCCCCTTCAGAGGGCTGCCAACAGGGAGCACAGTGATAGTACACCACCTTTTTGTGCCACACTGTCCTGATGGCTTCTTTGCCTTTGCACCTGCACCTATAATACAGCTCAGGCGCAGAAGCAAAGAGATTCCCTCATTTGCATGGGGCCATGTCCCCATGCAAATGAAGGAATGCACTCAGATGTTAGTGCTGGCTCTTTATGTGCGCCAGCACTATCAGTATTACAGAAGAGGCTGCAGAAGTGTCTGCAGCCCCTTCTTTAATACCAATGTGCCACATGGGTGCAAAGGCCTGCTGCACACCCGGGGCACTTTGTGTAATAGGGCCTCACAATAGTGAGTTATAGAGGTTTTTAGTTTGTGTGTGTATGTGTATGTGTGTGTATATATATATATATATATATATATATATATATATATATATATATATATATAATCACTTTCACATTTTGGAGCTGTAATGTAACTGAAAAGATTGGTATGCTGAGTAAGCTTATGTGGCAAGGGAATGCTGTACTTATGCAGACGTCCCCCTCATTAACTATTTTTAGCATCTTTAAAAATACTTTATGCCTCAAATTGGTTTCATGCTTCTATTAACATCGCAATGCTCATTCACTTAAGCCTGCTCTTCCAGAAATCCTTTAAAATTCAACAGCTCCTATTCCAAGAAAATTGTGTTCAGGAGTGCCTCACTTTTGTCTTGAATACAAAATGTTAGCACTGTAGTTGTTCGTTAAACCTCTGTGGTGACTCTGTAGTTGATTACTAGGAAGTTAACTGACAGGCTGCTGCTGGAGTTAGAAATGCATGTTTGACTCAGCATGTCAGACTGTTGTACTGACATGGACAAGGACGATATGTGAGAACTAATAGAAAATGTGATCTAATTGTAACTTTATAGAGTATTTCCAAAATGTTCTGTGACAGAAACAATACCCTCATTTAGTTTATTTCTAAAAGAATTGCATTACATTTTACATCTTTTTTTTCCCAGAGGACTTCAGGTGTGTCACAGTTTTGTCAAAAATTCAAATTGCTAGCACCGTAGTTGTTCATTAGAACATTGGTGGAAGGTGCAAGAGAACACTGGGGAATTGACTAGGAAGCTGCTGTTGTTGGAAGTACATGTTTTACTCAGAATGTCAGACTTTATTCTCACGTAGCTCAGGAACATAGCATGAGAAAATGTGCTCTCATTTTAGTTTCTGGAGCACCTTCCATAACCACTTTGAGAAAATCATGAGAGAAAACAGTTTTTTCTCAAAGTGCACATGTGTGTAAACACTTACACAAATTAGCTGGACACAGGCTGTATAAAATTAGATAAATAAGTATTGTGATAGTTAAGCGCCACTATGTAAACTATAAATCAAACTAACACACTCAGTTGATGTCATCAGTTGTCATCAATTATGTCATTTGAGATGTTATCAGTGATGTCATTTGAGATGTCACAGAATATGTTGTGAGTGATGTGATGTGTGAGGTCATAAGCAGTGCATGGTGGGGGCACACAGTATAGTCAGCGCTACAAAGTATAACTGGTGAATTTCTGTTTATTTTAGTTCAAAACGTTAATGTTAGCGCTGACATATTCACCTAACTATAACATTACTTTAACCTTTGTTTTTTTATTTTGCAGTAAATATATATACACACACACATACATATCTGTGTGTGTGTGTATGTATTTATATATATATGTATATATATACATATATATATATTAATTTATAGATATCTATATATATTAATCTTAATGTATACATATACAGAATCAGAGTTAAACATGTTAAGCAAACAAAACTACTTTGCAGTTAAAGATAATTGGACAAATGATTGTGACTGGCAAGGTGCAATGTCTGTTTTTCTGAGTTGCTCACTGGCATATTCAGCAGCAGTGATGGGGGCACAAAGGAGGGGCAGGGCAAATACACCTGGGGCGACATGTGACTCCCCTCAAGAGACACCAGTTGCCCTTTGAGGCTGTGTACAACCTGCGCCTCTGCATGTTGCTATAACCTAGATTAAAAAATAATCACTGATACATTCTTCTTAGATGGACTTCAATAGAGAAGTGCAGTCTACATGACCATTTAGGTTCTGTCCATTATAGAGATTTGTACAGTGTGTAGCATGACCCTGATTCAAACAAGTCACTTTATGAATCTTGGTGGAATGTACGCTTGCAGTTCACGTACCCTTAGACTCTGTTATTTAGGATTGCATTACAGACCAGAGCCTGATTTCTAATTGTTTGAGTTGGATCCACAGTGGTGCAAATGGTGTTCTTGTGGTGTTTTTGTGTGAATGATTTGGTCCTATATATTTTATAGCTCCTGGCAGTGTCTAGTGTGACCACTGATTTTTTGCATGGTTCTTGTTGAGGGCTCATATTATTGATTACATTGGACTAACTGTGGGCTGTTGGGTTTAGCGTGTTATGTGTTGTTGCCGAAGGGTATTTTGTTTTGTGTGATGTATGTTTGATAAGATTCTAATGTTTGGTACTTTTAATCTATGATAGATTCATGTCTGTTTTTCTAACATGTCCTGTTAGCAGTGGTGATTGATTGTTTATTATGGGTAGTAAAGTTGAGAGTTCATTATACCAAGTTGGTGTGTTTTTTTGCCCAGTCTGTAAAAGTGATCTACACCATCCAGATGCAGGTGAAGCAGTGATTGATAAAAGTGGAGCTTATGTCATCAGAAAGGGATAGAAGATTCTACTGTTTTGCTGCAAAACTGTTGTTTTCTTGGACACAATGTGAAGAGCGTAAAACTATGAATACATATATGCCATCAAATACATTTGGTTGCTTTGCAAATTTAGTTGTAAGTTTTTTGTGTGGAGGCCAGTGAACTTAGGTATGTTTAACCTTTTTTTAACAGATTATAACTTTTTAAAAGATTCGGGGAATGTGTGTTCCTTGTAATGCATCAGTGGTAAGAAGAGATTCTTTTAAGTAGCCCTTTTGGTCACATCTACATAAATCAGAAGTTGTTTTTATGCAGGTAAAGCTAGATTCTTGTATTTCTGTAGTTTAGACATTTTGATGTATTACTGTTGCATGAATGCTCATTTGGATACAGTTCATGAAGGGGACCAATAATTATTGCTGTTTCTGAAACCCTGGTGCAACTTAACAATCTATTAATATTGAACACAATTTTTGCAGGTGTGCTGTCTAGCATTACCTACTTACAATAGATTAGTTTTAGCTATTCCAGTGAAATATGTGTTACATGGAGAACTGCGTTTGTGACCATATTTAATGAAATTGCTCTGTCGCCATTCCGGTTTGGTCTGAACCACATAATGCTCTTGATAAATGAAAATAAAATAAATGTTGCAATTATCCTATTTCACTATTGTTATGGCTGCATCTATTGTGTGGAGTGCTGTTCGATTCAGAATAATTTTGAGTTTTTTTTATTAGGGTTATGTAAATTGCATTTTGTTCAAGATTTTATATGGTGTCAAGAAACGCATGAGCCTTGCTGTTTAGGTCTGGTGTTAACCAACCCCTTTTGATTTTATTAACATTATTTGTGTAATGTGCTTATTTATTGGGGCTTTCAGTCTGTCCTTTTCATCCATTGGTCTGTTCTTGTGTCATTCACATTTTTGCTCCACTCATTACAGCATACAGCATGGGACAGTGGGTCAGCTCTCTTCAGCCATAGGCAGCTTCTCAGTGAATGGCTGCACTCTACTCTTTCACAAGGAGCATATACTAATACAAAGTTGTTCGCATCAGGGGAGAGGATTACAATGGCAATATGTGTCTTTTGAGACCAATAAGTACTTTTAGCCAGTGTTTTTATTAAAAGTTTGTCAAGAGCCTGACAGCTCCGCCCTAAAAACCCTTGATAAAACAGAACAAGCACGTACAAAGCCAAAGGTCTGACAACCAACACCAGACCTATTGGCTTTGGCAATGCTTGTTTTGTTTTTAGTTTGAGTCTTGCAGGTAAAGAAGGGAGGTGTTAAAGCTGGAATTAGTTGTTAGTAGGTTTTTATGATTTGTAGTTGACAGGTATCAGAACCCCGTCCAGAGGGCCACGGGTCAAGCAGGAGCTACTGGGCCCAAATGTGGGAGTTAAAGACTTTCACTCCTGATGTTCTGGGGACCAGCCTACTATGGATCCTGTGCTATTGGACCAAAGTCTCCTTCAGCACTTGATTCAAAGTGGTAGTGCGGGTCAAGCAGTTCAAGGTCCCTCAGAGGGGAGGGGAGGGAGCTAGACACTGTGTGAACACAGGTTCACAACTCAGAATGTGTTCATTAGTAGGAATAAAAGAGTGTCCAGTCTTTTTATGAAAAAAGGAGTATTTATATACCAACACAATGTAAAATATGATATGGCATTCACAGACAATACACACTGTTGCCTAAAGTCTGGGCTCTAGTGCTGTAACAGGCAGGTTCCTGAGTCCAAATCCAGTTGCGCTAGCGTTAGTAGTTATTTGCCATTCACTATATACGACATTGAGTTTAAGTCTCACTAGCAGTCCGAGTCTCTGGAGCCCTTTTCAACATTACCAAGTTAAAGGTGTTTCAGTGCAAAAGCACTATGTAGGAGGCAGGTCCTCTCGGGCCATCAGGCCTGCAAATCAGTCTTACCCTCACCAGCAGGACCTGCACAACCAGAGGCTCCAAGTGCACCACTTTCACGGATGCTGAAGCTACAGTGGCTGTCTCCAGTGAGTTATTCACACATGGTCCTGCAGAGGCAGTGGACAGGGGGTTCTCAGCGCTCCTCCAATGCTGATAGATTTCCATGGATCCTTCCCACATGTGGGGTAGTTGGGGATTCCACACTGCTGGTCCTCAGTCTAGGCTAAGGCCTGCATGGGTAACCACAGTGGCCTCTTGCTCTCAATGAGACCATGTTCCTTACCTTTTCCCTGTGGTCCCACTTGGCATACAGGGTCACTGTAATCACCCGGGCTACTTTCCCCTGACTTCTGAGATCCAATTGCCAGGGTCTCCCATTGGACCTCACTCCCTTCAGCAATCTTTCTCACAGGGGCAGACTGGTCTTGGCAGGCAGTGGTGCTCCAGGGGCAGGAGGTCTTGAATTCCCTGGGTAATATCCCTTGACCTAGCTGGAATACCTGCAGGCATTGTCCTCCAATCCTGGTCACAGTCAAAAGTCTTCTAGAACTTCTCCTTGCACAGCTTGCTGCTTGACAGTTGACAATTTTGGGGGCCTCAAACTTCTCTTCTTACAGCCTATTTCCAGATACCAAATGCAATTTAGAGTTTCACCTTTGAAGTTTATGTTGGGAGTCTGCTTCATTTTGAAGTTCCAACTCCTCTCCCCTGCCATTTCTCCAGAAAGCAGAATGTCACAGGAGGGGCAATGCCAAATCTAGTAGCCCTCAATACAGGCCAGGGGAGAGACTAGAGGTTCATACCTGGATGTAAGCCAGAGCGATATGTGTATGAAAAGGTCTCAAATATCCCATGATCTCATCCTTAGAATTCTTGTGTCAGCCCAATCTCCTTCCTGAGGTGTGCCCAGGGCACACTTTGAACTACACTTTAGACCCTGGCTCTCCATTCCTCCAGTGTGTCCCATCCAGCTCAAAGGAATTCAACAATCCACAAATCTGTCTGAGGTGAATTCCACTCATATCTCCTCTAGTTAGTCCTGGGTCTTAAAAATAAAACCCAGAACTTTCCATGTATTGCATCATTCACAGGTGCACATATAATCAGCACATGCAGAGCACTACATCTTCCATGTCATTCACAGGAACACATTCACCCAGAACATGTATATAAAACACACGCTGCACAGCACTACATGCTAATCTGATGTAGAGAAATGATGAGTCAAGCACACAGCAGTGGAACTTCAAATGAGTGAGCCTGTAGGCCTCGCTCCAGTACCACATGTTAAAAAGACCTGTTCACTCCTATTGATCACTGTGCTGTATGCCATCACCATTGCCCTAGTACTTCTTGCACCTGGAAAATGCAGTAGCCTTTCATCACATTGAGATTAGCACTTTGGGTGCACCTCCGGGTATAAAAAGATCCTAATCCAGGAGATAAACCTATGTCACATGATCCATGTTTGTCACTGACATTAATAATCAGCATCCAGGATTCAGACATCATTACGTTTCGGGCACCTTGTGAAGTGCTTTTCATTCTAAATACATGTTTTTTTAGGGTAGAGCATGATACTCTTATCCCATATGATACTACACATCTTATTCTTTGAAAATAAAACACATGTTTTGTGAAAGGAAGGATATTTTTCGCAAACCAGTGTTTATATATCGTTCTACTTGTTGTTTCAATAAAATATTCGACGTGTGTCAATATGAACCTGATTTAAAATGTTATTTAAATATTTTATTGTTGAATTTGTGCTAGGTTTCTCTGATGCATAGATTTTTAGTGTAGAAGTATTGATGGATATCATCATACTATTTCAGAGAAATGGTACACTAGGGTGTGGGTGGTCTGGGTAAATATTCAGTTTGTAGGTATTGATTGTACGTGAGATTGCAATACTGTTTTTTGAATCTATTAAACAAGATGGATCAGTGAGTAAAACACTGGTTTAGAGACCTTTAAGTAACTATTTGAGTCCTAGTGGGATGTACTAGGCTTTTCCTCCTTACATGGTCCTTAAAGAGGGTATCATTAAGTTGACTGATAATGTTTTCTTGAAGCATCGCATATGATATAGTCATTGGTCTGAGTGTTTGTACAATAAGTGTGATTGGAGGTGCGAATTTTTGGAATAAGATCCTGTTCGCTATTTTTTAGACACTTTTTTATGAAGATATCTTGAGCTCCTTTTTAAGATGTTTTAGTATTTGGCATAATGAAGCAGCCCACGGCACCCGTAGAAATCCATGAAATAAAAAAATATTTTATTTGAAGGGCTCGTCGTTTGCCAAACTGTGACTAAATATGCTGAGTTTAAATTCACAACTCTGGCTGGTAATATCACGAAAACTACTTTGAACTGGAGCTCCATTTCTTGTGAGTTACTGAAAATATTACGATTGGTGATTACCAGAATGCAATGGGCAATTAATGCTTATATGGCAGCAGTGCTGCTTCTCCCCCAGTATCGCATATGTAGAGGTGCCATGGGAAAAAGACGTTGGATACATCCATGCAATTAAAGTGCACCCCACCTTCCCAGTTGCGTCTTTTCTATGCCTGACCTAGTGTAGAAGGTGAGCAGCTGACAACGAGTGCAAGAATATGTAAATCTTTTGCCCCTTTTCTAGACCATCAGATATTTTTGAGATTTACTCCTTTATGGGAGTAAACCTTAAGTACATTAATTGTTTGTGGTCCCTGCTTGGTGGATGATCAAGGTGAATTCAGTGCCAGTAGTTCACTCTGAACTAGGAGTCATCCATCTTGTAATAAGGTGTTAGGGGCGAAGGTGTAACACCACCATTATTCCTCCGTAACATCTCATGTATACCTCTTGCCCCACCCCTATGAACACTCCTATCGAATTAACAAGACTGCTTTGTCTCCTAAATCCTGGACCACAATTTCAGAGAAAATGAGTTACAATGTACATTGTTCTGCCAACGTTCACATAAAAATTGATGAGCAATTGTCCTTTATTTTGTGGCTAATGCATAATCTGCCATTTTTTCATAGTTTTGTTATACTTATGAGAATTTGGGCATGCAATGAAAAGAATGGATTGTTGTTTCCCGGGGGTGTAATGCAATTGTATCTGTGTGGGTGCTGGAAACCTAGACATTAAAAATAGATTTGGAAGGAAACAAATATGATGTGTGAATGGAGTGCATAGCTTCTCTTCGTCTAAAATAATTTCCTATAGCAGGGTTGACAGGGAACTGCCACAGGAGGAGATTCCATTGGAAACAAGCTTTGTTGTTAGGTGGATTAGGCAGTGTTTTGTTTACTAGTGGGGAGAATCCTTTTGTGTTGGGGCTGTAGTTCAGTGAGGTAATGAAAGAAATTCTAGAATGTGTAGTTTGGCAGTTGGAGCCGGTACCAGGAGAATGGAAATTTGTTATGATATGCTGGGGGGCTGCAATAAATAAAATTTGTACTACAACTAACTACCTCTGTGAGGTGGTACTACATTACTATTTAAGACTTGTTGACGAGCAGCCCACAACCACCTTCGCCATATGCCACTAGACATTGATATTGAGAGCTCATGTGAACTCATAAATTTGCTGAAATCAATATCCTCCTTTGAACTTGACACTTACCAGTGGTAAGGTGTTGTGCGATCGATCAACCTGCACAATACTGACTCTGAACTTCATATTACTGAATTTTGACCCGAACGTGTCAGGTGCACAGCTGGCACTGGTTTGGAACATTGAGGACAATGGAATCCAGCGAACTACCTCTCTTCCTGCGAAATGCACATGTATGCTAATTATGTTTTGAAGCATCATGTGATTTGTCGTGTGCAGCATACATGCCTCCTATTTGAACTGGAAACACTTCTACAGTAAATTCTGCGATTTGCTCGCATACATGATCATTCTCCAGCTTTAAGTGAGTGATCGTGTCATTTACATGAAATTGTACATCTAGAAATGACATGTTTTATTCTAATAAATTTGCTTTCTTTATTGCAATGTGAGGTGAGAATTGGGTTATGTCTACTATCAATCTATTTGACTTTATCTCCTCCTCAACCATTCCTTACTGCCAGTAAAGAAGCCAGTATGAAACGTGAATTATTCAGGGTGTATTTAATGATTATGTTTCCACATTTGAAGATGAAGATTTAATGCCAGAATGAAAAAGATGATTTTACTACACTCCCTGGGATCCGGTTGTCTGAAAATCTATGATAGCATAGACAAGAAATCAAGAAACTGAGACTAGCGTATTCTGATGATGTGTACTCTTATGCTATGGAGGATTTTAATGTGTACTTCCTTCTTTTGTGTTGCTATAGATAGGTATACATGTTTTCGCCAGAAACAAGAAACTAATGAAAAAATTGAAGTCTGTATTTCTGCTTTCAAAAGATTAATAACCTTGTCATGTCGCTTTGGAAATTTACAGGATTAATTAATTAGAGGTCAGATTAGAGATCAGATTATTATGCACTCCAATAACCCCACTATTCAGGACGGACTATGGGTAAATGGGTATTCAGAATTGAAAGAAGTGCTTGCCATTGTCAAAAAATAATTATCTGGCAGATGTGCCAAAGTGGTTTTAGCTACCAGCAAACCACAAGGATGTTATCGACAAAATAAAACAAGGGATGTATAGTAGACAGAATACATCAACTTCGGAAAGTGTCAACAAAGATACGATTGAACAAATCTGACTCAGGTGCCAAAATTCCTAACCCTTGAAACGAATGCTATAGATGTGGTAGTCTATATCACTTGGTTTATAACAAATCTTGTCCAGCAAAGAACCAAAGATGTTCTGAGAGTGGAGGTATGGGGAACTTTGTAATGTGTTTCGGAAAAGAAACAAAAATGTTGTGCATTTTGTTTCTGATGAGGATGAATGTTTCTCTGTTCAGAGAGAAGGGGACAATGGTGTTTTGTGTGTGAATGTTAGTGTTTTGAGTGTGGATGCTGGAAATAGGAAGAAACCAGTATGCAACTTAATTACTGGAGGTGTCTGGCAGGTACAAGATCACATTAAATACATTTGTAATGAGAGGTCAGGTTAGACACGTTTGTTAACAAACTTTGAAGAGATTTGGAAATGTCTGATCTCAAACCAGAAAGTTTCAGTGCGGAAGCATTCTTGTTTTGAGGTTCTGAGAATTGTTGTTCCAGTTCAAAAATAGAGAAACCTTTTGCAATCTGTATGTTTCTTGTAAAGGTTCTTCAATTTTGGGGTGAATAGATCAGGGTGAATTGGAAATGAAGTTGGACCTCAAAAGTCCTGAGCCTGTAATGGTTGTTTAAGAACAAGATTATGTGGGTGCAGTGTTACATGTGTTTCCCAGTGTATTTTTAGAAGCCATTGGGGAATTGCATGTTTTGAAACATAAATAGTACTTAAGAGAAACAAAGCTCACTCTGCACACAAAGTAAGACTGATTCCCATCTCTATTAAAGATGAATAATAATGGAGTTGGACAAACTTCAGGAACCAGGAGTGATTGAACCTGTGGAATTTTTGGAATGGGTGGCGATATTGGTTGTTGCACGCCATGCCAGTGGCAAGGTGAGACTTTGTGTGGACCTTAGGAATCTTAATAAGAATATTTTTATTAGCAGATTTCCTAAACCCAGAATAACTGAACGTTTGGCAGTTTTTAAAGATATTAAATGGTTTTCTGCCATCAGTTTGTCTGCAGCATACTACCAGGTGCCATTGCATTCTGAAAGTAGGAACTTATCCACTGTTATTACTCCCGTCAGGTGTTTCCAATTCAAGACTGTTCCTATTGGGTTTGTGTCTGTTGCTTCAATATCTCTGAGATTGATGCATCAAATGTTTAAATGGTTATCAAATGTAGATTTTTTTTCTTCAGGGCGCCATCCTTGTTATGGGGAAGACAAAAAGAACACAATTTAAACTTATAGATGTGTTGAGCCTTTTACAGCGAAAAGGTTTCTCTGCTGAATATAAGTGTAGATTTTCAAAAGACAAGGTAACTTATTTGTGACATGAGGGCAGTGGAAAAGGTATATAACCAAAGAAGACCTGGTAAAAGCTGTGCACAGTGCCCCCAAACCACAGAACAACAATGATGTCAGGTGTTTTTTTTGGGGCTTGCAGAATATTATGCATACTATGTGGCAAATGATGAATGCAATCAATCTTTTGAGTTGCTGAAACAAAAATATCTTCTGCACTTGTTTTTTTTTTTTTTTTAAACAAGACTTTGACCCTAATTGTAGAAGTCATATTAGGAGTGATTCAAGTAACAAGGTTGTAGGGATAGGTTTGACACAAATTAGCATCTTTGGTGAAGAGGCTTTAATAGCTTTTGGTTCTCGATCTTTAACCCCACCTGACGGCAAATGTTCTGTAATATGGAAGGAAGCATTGGCTTGTAATTGGACTTTAGATTACTTTACACAATTCATATTGGGCATGCCTATTATTGTGCAGTGTGATCACAAACCCCTTACTAAAGTAATAACTACTAGGGGCATTAACAATACTTTGCCAAGGGGTGAATGTATTTCTTTGATGTCAGTGGAGTACAGTTAAGAGATTGTATAATGTGAGAAATAAAGTAATGGATTGCCTTAGTTGCATGCCTGTTCCTATTGAAGATATTTCTTCGTCTTATGTTGAGGATTGGCAGGATTTTTGTGTTACTAGTTTGTGAGGTGGATTGCCATAGTAATTGTCATGGTAACAGTGAAGAGTTGTAGAGGGAGGAGTTTCTTGATAAGACAGTATTGTTGAAGGTTTCTGTTTTTACCAACAAGGGGTGGACACTCAATAAGGAATTGGCTAATGAACTCAGAAATATTTTGGAAGTTTGGGATAAAATACGTATAGATAACAATTTGTTGTTTAGAAGTGGTAAGATTATTTCACCCACTACTCTAAGAGAAATTTTGAGATTTTCTATCAAGTACATCTAGGAATTTTGAGAACAAAGTGTAGATTGAGGATGATTTTATTGGTGGCAAGGGTTGGACAGGTGTGTGGAAGATGTAGTAAAAACTTGTATTGAGTGTAATAATTTTGATGAACCTCAGTTCACTTTATTAATCCTCCTCTGCATCCCAGTGAGAGTCCCAGTGTGAGTTTGGAAAGAATTGGAATTGATGTTATGATGCCCATTTTATGGAGAGTTGTGATATATTTTTGTTATAATTGATATTTCTCTAAGTACCAAAAAAAAACGATTGTTCAGAAGTCCGATACACATGCTAATACTCAATTTGTGGTGAAGTATGTGTATAGAAAGGAATCAGCAGTGATAATGATACTCAATTCACTTTCAATGTATTTCAGACATTTTTGAAAAGGAATGGTATTAAGTATAACACTAAATCTGTGGGTCATCCCAAAGGAAATAGGAGTGTAGAATGTTTTAACAGAGTACTACATGGTTTTATTCAACTTTCTACTAATAACAACCTTGACTGGAAGAAGCAGGTTTAAAAAATCATCTGTTTTATAGATCCACTCCTAGTAAAATTACGGGGAGATTGAACCTTAGCTCCTGCTTCTCTCACAAATTCTGGAGGCCACTCTGCAATTTGTGACTAGACAACCACTCAAGATTATTCTTAGCTATGGGTATCCAACCGTACCTGTCATGAAAACAAAGGGACTGAACCAAGTAAAGATTTACATTGAGAGATAATAAGGTTATGTGGTTATGAGCAGATATTATTGTTTGTTAGTGTAGGATCACAACATATGTTCATAGTCCACTTGGACACTGTTAATGTTTTTTTCTTTTTCTCTGGCCAAGAGGATATCACAAGAAGTTATAGTGGCTTATTATTTAGTGCATCACTCTTTGTTGATAACCTACTTGGGTGCTAGATGGTTTCCTTAGATCTTCTATATATATTATTTTTTTCTATAATTTTTTCCATATGTGCTTTATAATTTTTGGCCCACATGGGGCGCCCCTTGTTTATTTCAAATAAGGGCTATGTCAGGTTTGCCACTTAGATATCAATCATATATATCATGAACAGCTAGAGTAATATCACTTGACTTTATTTATGTTTGATCCTCGTAAGAGTAATAGGACTATTGTGATCAGATATTATTCAGTGAATGTACTATAATTTCCCTGCAGTGCCCACTGTGATTTATATTATTGTTATTGTTTTATGCAAGGTTGCATTTGCTCTGATCATAGATGTTCGAAGATGGTACTTATGTTTGCAACACTTCCACAATCCTTTGTTTATGTTTTATCACACATACACCTTATATAATATCTGTCTTCACTGTTTACCATGACTCGTGATCAAGAATCTCTGTGTCAAAACACTTTGAATGCGTTGCCTCAGTAAAGCCATTGGATTTAATCATGTCGAGTGTGCGTGATCGTCTATATATATATATATATATGGTCAATGTCAAGTTTGCTGCTCATAGTACCGTGATTGATTCGCAAAGTTATGGAAAACTAATTTGAAACTTATACACTCTATTCGGAGGACAGTATATTTCATTGAATGTAAGCAGATTGTCTTTTGTACTGAAAAGCAGGGCATGGCTCGTACTCCTGGTATGAGGAGTAGGGATGCAGAATAGGTGGGCAGTTGGGTTTATTCCTTTTCAAAATGGAAATATCCTATGTTCTACACCTGGTGACCAGGACACCCAATGTTCCCCCACTTTACTTCCTCTGAAATGTTCACCGTTATTCCTCTTGACAAAACAATATTGTCCCATTGTGCAAGAGAGCCCGATTTTGTGGAAAGCAGCTCACGTTGAAGCTTTCTTCCTCTTTTTGGAGCCCTGAATATTTTCGCTTAAGTGGGCATTGGAGTGGTTGTCTTTGCAGTGCACACTTGGCAGGTTTTCAGTTATAATTGTGTTTTGTCTGCGTCTGCTCGACTACACCCTTAATATCCATTGAACTCCTGCTGCACTTGCTTCTTTCCCACTGCCCATTATACAAGGCTGGACTGGGATTTGAGCCCAGTATTGGCTACACTGCTGTTTAGCATTCTTTAGTAAAAATATTTCAGTTTTCATAGCCGCAGTGGGCGGCGACTTGAAAATGAAAATATAACTTGGGAACTAAGTCTATTTTGTACTTGAACTATGTTTGTGGAAGGAGCGTCTGGGATCTGGAATGTAAGCCCTGGGAGTGACTGTCAGGAAATTTATTTTAGATTTTTGGAGGCTAAGCAGGAATTGTATGGATGTGTATTCCATTAGATGAGCAATTGTTTTGACATCCACAAACAGCTCTACAGATACCACAGCCTATCAGTTTATTCATAGGCACTTGTGTGCCACAGGGATATTGGACCAAAGATGCAATAACTAGTGAGATCTTCAGTTTAAATTTTACCCTTGAATCTTAAAAGGAATGTATACACTCTGTGCCCCAAGCAATCATTATTTACTTCCTCACCATAGCAATTTTTCCCAAATCTGCAGGTGCTGCCTCTCAGGTGAGGCATAAATACTTGCACCAGTCCAGCAGGCAGCCTTCAATGATCATTTTGACCCCCCCCACACCCCAAATGATAGTAACATACGTATATCTGATGAGAATAAGGGCAGTCCGGTGCCTCTCTTCTGGTAGTTTCCTAGGAAGGCTAGAGACAGCGTGCCATAGGACCGGTCTGGTTTTCCGCGCTTGACTAGTGCAACTAAACTTTGATATGAGGTGGACATATTTGATACAAGGCTAGTAATTGTTTCCGAAGAGCTTATTTACTTATCTGTGAGTCTTCTTTTAGGTGTTGTTTATTCCAGTAGATCACCCCCTTGACATGGCTTATTATGTTGCTAGACACATGCGAATTCATAATGTAGTAGTTCTAATTTGTGGGTGAACCAATAAGCGTTTCCCACAGCTCTACAAATGTGAAATATTAATTGCCAACCATGCCCCTCAATTGATTGTTTTTTTGTGAGGCCAGGCATCAAGCAGGCGGAATAGGAGTTATGGAAAGTGACTTGTAGTCTCTGGGCTGAATTGTGGGTTAACTGTTTTACTAGTGTTCGCCAAGCCCCACAAAAGGTCTGGAGTGACAAATCATCAATCACATTGTGAGCGAACAAACAGATTGTCCAAAGGTATCTAGGGAACTGCCCTGTTAATTTGTGAAAAAGGCCAGAGTGGAAAGTGTGTTGGCTTTACACTCAGGGTGCGTTTACTGCTTTTCAGTTGTGAAAATACTGTGCCTCATTCATTATTCAGCATTTTATTACCATCCGTTTTAAATTAAGTACATATATCATTTCTATTTTGCCAGGTGTATAGTATACTTTAAATTTGCTATTTTTGGAAATGGTGATGACATTTACAAGTGTGTGCTACTTTTAAGCATATGCCAATACTTTTGATAAGACTTATGAACGGAACTATGGCTTGGATAAACTACAGCTGGAAATAGTTACTATTAGTCTGAGACTGTTATGTAATAAATAAAAACTAGTTTCCCATCTTACTACAGAAATTCCATCTTAATTCCAGTGGCTACCACTTGGGCAAAATCTATTAAAAATATGTAACACTAGCCCAACATAGACCCACGGTGGTTGGCTGTATGCTATGTACTGAAGATGTATATACCAGATAAATGTGTATACAGTTAATCTAAATGGAACTGATTTACAGAGTCATTGGCTGTCATAAAAATTACGTTATGGGGTTGCTCTACCAGCACATGTCTTTGGACAAACTTTCTACTCTCTTTAACACTAACACTATTAGTATTATAGTTACATCATCGGAGTGAGACGTTATTTAACAAATGCCCTTGTGGACAATGACATAGTCTATGGTGAGCTGTTGATGTAATTATGGCAAGTCATTGGTTCCTGCCTATTCCACGTTACGTGTAATGGGGGAAATAATCCATGCATTAGATCGTGCATGCCACTTACACTTCAAGTGCATTGATAGGCTCACTAGATAATGTTGTCTAGTCGAGACTGGGGCCTCACTTACAGAAATTAGGTTTAATCTTTTGTAATCTGGTGTCTTGTGGCTCCAAGTCCTGGGATAATGGGGCAGTTCGCATTGACTGTCACACCCACTATCAAGTCCTGCAAAGTTTAGTTTTGGGAGCTCAATTTTTAGGGAACATCAATGTAGGTAAATTACAAGAGGACTGCTCTTAATATATATTCCAACAATTAAATGCCTATTGGGGAAACTGAAAAGGGCAACTTTGCACAGGCAATGAACATCCATTAGTTTGTTTTTAACCAATATTTGAAGATTAGTTTAAATAAAGTAACAAAGAGGCACAGGAATTGAAGGTGAATAGAAGAAAGTACCATACTTGAACTTTCAGGAACTACTACCACTACTATTACTACTACTACTACTACTACTACTATTATTATTATTATCCTTCCTAGAGTTATTAATATTAATTACTTTTAACAGTAGCATAAATTTCCCAATGTAATCTGACTTGCATTATTCACTTGTTATTAAATTACTGAGTTACCTGTTATTTGTTTTAGGTTTATCATGCCAGCAAGTATTTGGTAGCCCAATAATCTCCAGCTGCTGTACGACAACGCAAGCTTAGTGTGGCCTCTACTTTCTGCGAAGAACATGGGTGAAAATGATGTTGGAACGCAGAGCCAAGCTGGCCGGCTGTTCGAGAATTTTGTCCAAGCATCAACCTGCAAAGGAACGCTGCAAGCCTTTAATATCCTTACTCGGCAACTAGAACTTGACCCACTGGACTACAGAAACTTTTATACCAAACTTAAGACAAAGGTCAATACTTGGAAGGCCAAAGCGCTTTGGAACAAGCTTGATAAGAAAACCAGCCATAAAGAATACAAGAAAGGAAAAGCTGCTATTAACACTAAGGTAAGAACAGCCGGTATATGGTGAGTGCAAAGTTGAACTGTGATCTTTGCGTGATGGAAGTCTATAAGTATGTAGCATATGGAGTTTAATGAACCATCTGAATCCAATATGTGTTTAACCCTGATTCAGATCATTGAATCCAGAATAGTATAGACATATAAGGATAGTCTCCTCCTAGAAATGTACTCATCTGCTGAATATGCCGGCTACTTGCATTGCTGAAATAAGTGTAAATAAGATAGAAAGCAATTTCAAGCACAGTGTAATGCATCTAACTTCACATATAAGGGTGGTTAGGTGTCTGGCACCCACAGTCGTACCAGACCTTATACAAGTCAACTGAGGATTAGAAGTGACAGACAAAACCATGCTTGCTTCCTCATCAGGACCTGGACGTTGATTCACCAAAGTGCCCGGAGTAGTGCACTATTTGAACTCTGATGCCATTAGAGGGTTGACCCTCAGTAGCCCATTGGCTTCGGTGGCGAGTGCAAGTGGCAAGGAGGGGAAGTTACACAAAGTAACCACAACCCTTAATGTCTTATTTACTTAATGTTTCTGTCACTGCTTTCATGTGTCCTGAGACCAGGAGTAATCAGGTAGTGTCGGGGTAATACAAGGGCAAGCCAGTGATAGTTGTTACACATAATTGTGTTGCTCACCGTTTGTAATCTAGCCATGTTACTTGTCCCATAAAACACACGTGCATACTGTAATTTGGTTAAAATAGGTTATGGTGTTATCTATCCTCATGCAAAAATGAGGCCAATATGATCCTCCTGTACCAAATGGCGACCCAATACTGATAGTTTGCATTGAGAATGTTTAGAACTGCCGTGCATTTGCAAGTTAATTTTAGTAAATGTGTTTTGGAAAGTTACCTTTTCTGCAGAATATTGTCACAAAGAATTGCAATGCTGCAGGTGGGTGGATATAGTCTTTCTGAGCACTTTTTTGTCAGTGCATTATTTTTCGATTTTGATTATTGTTTTTGAATTATTTTGTAATATAACAACATAAGCAATAGTAGTTCTTTACATTGGAACTCTTTTACATATCGTTCGAAAGAGCATTCTTTTTCATGAACAGCTCCTTGCCAGGGCAAGGGATTCCGTTACCTACTATGTGAGCAATTACATTTCCCAAACTATTCCTTTCAGTGGTGCAAATGTCAATACAAAAAATAAGAGTTATAGTTATCCAACAATTCCACAATTATTCAGAGTGCATTTTTTGACATCTGCAAAGAATTGCAGGTATTGTAAGACAATTTGAAGTCCGTGTAAAATGGACAACCTGAGCAGTTCACGCCTTCACTCTGTTTCTACCCTTATTTCTCTTTCTTCATGCCCGGCCTTCGGCCCGCTCTCTGACGTTTGTCTGTCATCGAGATCCTGCAGGAGGTACCAGATCACCCAGGGAATGGTGGCCCAACTGATTCAAACGTATTCATTCCATTATTTCTAGGATTCACACTGATCAGCACCACGAATAGTGGTATATTCCTTCACCAGTGCAATATATGGCCCTTGCTTACACAATTGGCCTATAGCCTTGAAAGGCAAGAAGTTTACTCAGTTTACTCCTCCTTTCTGTAATGCCAATTGGCACTTACTCTGAAAAAACAAAACTACAAAAGTAAGAAAAACAAAAATCTCAGCTTTAAAAGTACACACCAGAAAAAGGTGAATGCTGTGCCTGTTTTATATATATATATATATATATATATATATATATATATATATATATATATCCTAGTGGCAGTCGCCACTAGGTAGTTATAGTTAGGAATTTTTATTTAACCATACACAGAGCGTTTTTGTTTTGCCAATAACTTTGGCACCGCTTGATGAATCTTCACGAAATTTTCAAAACATATACTTTGGTCATTTCAGCTGTTGTCGTGAAAGTTTTGGGGTGATCCATCAAGCGTGGGCTGAGAAAAAGGGGGATCCTCATAAAGAGATGGAATAGAGTGATAGAAAGACAGAGAGATTGTTATTGCACTGGACGCTCCATATAATGACTTCAAAGAGTCAGCCTAGCAAGATGTTTAGTAAGAATGTTATAGTTATGTTTGGATGCAGAGCAGAACAGAGTCACTTCTGGCCTAATAGTCATTCCTAGTGATGGAACATTGAACTCTTTTTCCCCTCAAAATCTGTGTGTTGAATGTCTGGACACTGCAAAGTAAGGATTCACCTCTGCCCTATTGGTTAAGGTCTCAGACATGCACACTAAAGGTTAATGGCTCTAGTCTGGTGAGTCTGTAGTCATTTCCTGCTTTAGTTTCTTTTGAACTATAAATATTTAAGTTACATACTGAAAGGTGATCTCACTTTTTAATTGACAAAAACAACTTTCTTTTAAATTTGTCTGTAAATATCTTATTCTAACTATATCGTTCATGAAAGACTAAATCACTCTCTCTCAATCTCTCACTTTCTCTCTCTCTCTCTCTCTCTCTCTTTCTCTCTCTCTCTCTCTCTCAGGGTTGAGTGGGTAGGGGGCTTGGCCAAAGGCCGTGCACGGTGCAAGGTTGGGTGGTTAAAGTGGGTTTGGCCCAGGAGCCTGGCCACAGGCGGTGGATGGATTAACATATAGTAATTTAAATTACTGAATATTAAAAAACATAGAAATTCACCAAAAAACAGAAAGTTACAGGGACATTATAGTTAGGCTCACCTGTTATAGTTAGTTATCGCAAGTAACTAAAACTCGTGCCCTAAGGTAACTATAAGTTGAGCCCTGGCCATGCCCTGCTAATTACCCAACAAATTACGTCACTTGTGACATCTTTGATTACATCATTGATAATATAAATAAATGTAATATTTGTAGTAAAATTTTGATGAAAAAGTGTGCATGGCAGGGGCCCAAGTTATAGTTTCCTTAGGGCATAAGTTATAGTTAGTGGAGAGAACTCTAACAGGTGAATTTCTATGGCGTTGTACATTTAAAATGTGAGCCTAACTATAATGTCCCTGTAACCTTTGTTTTTTAAGTGGAAAAAAATATATATATATATCGGATGACATTGACGCAGCGCACATTTGCAGCACACTGCTCACCACATCATTGTGGAATAGTTGTGTTACTTGCTACCTTTGGGTGTTGCCAGCTGGCTGATCTGCCATTTGGGTGCGCGGTTAAGGATGTCAAGGAACTTAATAAACTCACTATTGTGTGTTCTGTTGTGCCTCCCTCAGAGGGTGGGTGTGGATATGAACATGCGACTGTGTGACCAGAGTTGCAGTAACTGGCTCTGTTCATGTGCTATCCGGACACAGTTGTAACTGTGCTCCTATGGATAAAGAAAGATATTGTTTCTGAAACCCTACACGTACCGTTCCAAAGTCATCTATTTTCCTGGGGGTGTTACATCCCTCCCACTTGTGTGTCATAGATGTGGACTTTCTCTCTCTTGCGTCAGTGTGGTGCATGTTCAGCAATGTGTTGTGCACTTTCCTGAACAGATTTTAACTGGAACACCTTCAAATGTAGACAACCTTCTTTTTTGAGGATGTGGGTAACGGCAGCTCCTCCTCTATGGTGGAGGAGCATTATCACCCACCAGCAGCAACTTCTGCAAATCATTAACAACGAAAGGATAATAAACTAAGTTTATTATCCTTTTGTTGTTAAAGGGGCGGGGCATTTGGGATGATGCGCACTGTGGAAAGTGCACTGTGCACTCTCCTCAGTGCGCATGTGTGTTTGGCCGGCCAAACACATATGCACACTGTGCTCTCCTCCAGCCTGGCACTGTGTTGCTGGGCTGGAGAGGGCAGGCACAGGCTCACAGTCTGCCTGGGAGCATCCTGGCTCGGCACCCCCAGCTAATCCTGACGCTGCTCTGCGCAGCGTCGGGATTGGCCGCAGGGCAGGCTGGGAGCCAGTGCCTGCCTGCTGAGGAGACTGAGGAATGGCAGCACAAAGGTAACTTTTTATTTATTTATTTTTTAATGTTATTAATATTCCCTCCCACCCCTTCTGCCCCCCCCCACCCCTGCCGGCACGCTGCCACCCCGCCCCTTGTAATCCTGCAAGCCGCGACTGGATGTGGGAGTAGTTCCAGGACATGCCCATTCAGAATAACGTGTGTTACAAAGGAGCACGTGCTGAATCCCAAAAGCCAGAATGCCTTTTCGTAGTCGACGGTATATAACATGTTGCCGCGAGGCCTAATTTTCTATAGTGACCAAATAAGATTAGAGAGCATTTTTTCCATTGCATTGCCAAGGTGCATTGTTGCGCATCCATACATTCATCCATGCGCTTTCTACATGAGACGTCCATACTGAAAAATAATGTAACAATTGAATGAACGTGATGTCATGCATTGTGGTTCCTAGTTGCTCTGCTAATATTTTCCATCAAATTAACTTCTTTATTGGATGTTAAGAGGTTGGGTATTTCAGAATTAGGGACGTTAATCACTGAATTATTCCTGGAGTATGTTATGAGGCTGCAGGCATTCTTGGCACGTGAGCCACGGTGTCCTGCCCATGCCATTATGGGAGATGTTAAATGAATGACGGGGGAAGGCAAGCATTCCAGAGAGCAACGGAGCCGCTCTTATCACGAAGTGTTCTGGAACTTCCAATTGCTGATAGGAAAATAGACACAACATTTTCCAGTTACACCAAAGCACTTCGTTGCCCGAGCTGCCAAGATGAAGTTCACACTTTATTCAAACTCGAGGTTGACGTCTTTTTCAATAACTATTTGCAGCAAAGGAAAAATCTGTGGAATTGCTGTTTGGCCCCCAAGGACACTTTTTCTTTATAAAGTGAGTTCAGACGTGCCCATGGTGTGATAACTCTCTATTTAGATGATTTGTTTCACGGGGTCTGCTTGCCTTGCCTGCTGATTTGTTTGCATTCCAACTTCAGGCACCTGACAGATGAACAAGGAAAACCTTCACTAAAGTTGCCTTTAACATGTAAAATAGGGAGCTGCAGAGAAAATACAAAACATTATACTGCGTACTTAACCTAAAATAGTTTCATGTTTGACCATTCAGTGTACTTTTGAGATGCAAAATAATCCCTCTTGCATTGCAGTTCAAGTACACTGGTAGATGTCGAATGATACACCAGTTACACTAGGTGAGAAGGAAATATTGCACTGCGCGGAGTGAAAGGCGTTTACATATATATTTTTACGATTTGTTAACGATGGTTCAGCAGTGTTGTCAAGCCGACCCATCATCACCATCCCTCCTAGTGAGCCCCACATCACTAAAGATTCATGAACGCTGCCTGATAATTGTTTTTTCTACGGGGGAGACACTTTTTAGATTTTAACTATAGGATTTGCTTTTATTTTGGTCTGCACACAAATTCTAAATTCATTTTTGAAATTCAGAAATATTTCTTTAGAGTTATTTTCTAGTTGCTTGTGTTGCACGCTTGTCATTGATTCCATGCCGGCAGTGATTCATTTTAGCCAGTAGGTGCCACCTGCTCGCATTTTTGGGGACCGGCATTTAGTTTCCCTCATCAGACATTGACTGTGAGCAAGAGAGGGAAAACCATCCATAGGGTGAAGAAGTAGGAAGAGAAAGACTTAAACACGGTCTGTTGGAAAGTGGGGGGAGCAGGAACCTGTGCAAGCAAGATAAAGGGACGGGTAGTGCCAGATAGTGAATGGAAGAGGCAATAGGTCGATTCAAGACTACACAGTCTCGGTATTTGGTGCACCGACATTTAAAAAATACAGGCCGCAGGATTCTGAGCAGGACTTTGGGCACCAGTATTTATTCTGTTACAAATTAAGCACTGCATGTAGGGTTGTTCCTTAAGTTCCTTTAGCATATGGGAGGATATGGATTGGTAGCTGTCACCGGCAGGTTAGCTAAGTGTGATCAACTACCTGAGCTATCATAACCATCTAATTTAATAATGGAGGCTCTGAAAGGATTACAAACAAATGAAGGGGATGATAGCTGGGGACATTAGTTGCCCTGTCATCCCTTAATGATCAATGACATAGGTAGTTTTAATTTTTTAATCTTCATATCTCTAGTTGATGTGGAGTGCATACTTCACACTAAGAATATCAAAAAACCGTGCTTCCACTTTTGGTGATAGAGCCCACCATGGACTCATGTGGGTCCAGGGTGTGGGAAGCCCAATGATGAAGCATGCTTCATTTTGATGTGGGTGAGTGCCCTGCATTTCCCAGAGAGATCACTGTATAAGAAAAGGCAGCACTAGTAATAACTTCCAAATCTTTTGATGTGTGTTTGTAAATACCCCAGTACAAAAATTATGTGCCAGCATAAGCTTTTGATACCCTGTGAAGACTCACCGCTTGTCTGCAGTCATAGAATCTTCATGTAAATCACCTTGGTCCCAGCACATTTCTATTCCATGTAATATCCCCCTCTCCCTTAAACAAAGGGACCTGTAAATACAGTAACATGCACATCAGCACTCAATTGTACATGTATAGCAGTTGCTTCATTTCTCCGTTCTTCCGCAGCACCCAAGTTTTGGTGTCTTGGTACCATATGGCAGCTTAGTGGAGATTGAGTGAGGGCTGGTTCACCATCCTACATTGTTGCCTCTGCACTGGAATGAAGAGGCCAATCGGTCTACAGAGTACTGAATAAGTACCAGTACGAGAGCCCAGTGTCAGCCCTAGGGACTGTATGGGAAAGCAGAGGTGGTGAAAGGCCAGGTCATGGGTTGACTATCAACTTCTGCTTAGTCTAGTCTTGGATTACTCAGTATTTGCATGGATGGAATAAAAATATAATATACTCACTTTTCAAAGTTCGACACTTAGAAACAATCGGTTTTCTTTTTATTAGTGCAATGAATATATTTGTGCTGTGTAGGCTACACGTGGCCTTTAAATATGGCTACACAATGGTAATAGACCTCATGTAGCCCTTGAGCCAACAAATCTGCTTCAGATTTTCGGAAAAAAGCTAGTCATGTTTTGTACGGCGGTACAAGGCCCATCAATGGGGGAAATTATTGCCTATAAAGTAAATCAAGTATTATTTCTTCTTGTCCTGTGAGACTGAGATGTGTGGTGATGCTGGATCACTTGGAGTGGATGCGCAAGGGAGTATCCCTTCAGTGGCACATGGAGTATCTCAGAAGTAGGGTTGAGCTACTGGTGATGTATCTTGATGGAACCTGCCCCCTTTATTCCTGTAACATGGAACATGAATGAACTAACTTGTTTTGACATCTGTATGTAGTGGATATAACACTGTGAATACTGGACCAACAAGCTTCTTGGATGGGTAATTGTTTCAATCTCTTGTTGAGGAAGAAGGGTGGTGCCTTTAAACAACACCTGAGCCCTGTAATGACCTGATACTGCTACCAGATGTAATTAAAGTGTCCTGCCAGACACTTGATCTCATGAGGGCATGACTGCATTATCAGTGTGATTACACCAGGTGTCATGTGACCTGACAGCTGATGCACATCTGATCTTTAACAACAAGGGTGCCTTCATGGTAGGTGCTCTTGCCGGTTGTGATCTTCTTGCAGCTTACATAAGGACGCATGTAAAAAATATGGCATAAACGTGGAAGACCCACGTCAACTTCAACCCTTCGGCATTGAGGTAGAGATGCCTACAGCTCTTTGTGTTTTTCAGAGAGGTTGTAAGCAGACTCAGAATTGAGCGTTGAAAAGAACACATCCATGGTCATGGAGGGTGGAGCTAAGCCTATATGTGCCTTTTGATAGGGTGTGGCCGAGATTGAAAATTGGGGTGGTCTGGTCTTAGATATCTTGTGTATCTTGTATGCATTTAGAGATTAGGTGACAGGTACTGCAAACTCTTCAGCAGGAACTTATGACTCCCAATACTGCCTAAAAGCCATGTTTCATGAAAGTTGCTGCTTTGGACCTTTTCGGATAGCCTGTTACACAGTGAAGCTCCACTGCTGCAAATAGCCACCAAGAAGTCATGTTTTTTGGAGTTTGGCAGCGTTGTAGCTCATGTCTGTTCTGATCAAAGCACAGTTGGAAAGTGTGTGAAACTTGTTCCAGTGTAACTGAAATGTTCAGTAAAATCACCAGCAACTGGCCAGGCTAGCTGCCTTAATCTCAAACAGATTGGATTTATCTGTGGCCTTGCTTGTTACTCATAAGCGATCTGTATATTTTCTGCATTCCTAAGTGCAATTTATAAACTTAGCACTCCACCATTCCTTACTCTGCTATTCAAGGTGTGAGATTTATCTTCACAAAGAGTGTCTTTTGTGCATCTAAATTCCACAAAGGTGTGCAAAAATACTTGTGACGTGAGTCAAGCCCTTGAAGTTGAAAACAAACTTTAGGACTGCATTTTTTTCAGTGTTCAGTATTATATCATGACACACCTTGAGAAAGTACGATCAGTGCAATGTTAAGCAAAATAAGTCACAAGATAACACTATAAAAAGAAAGCCTCATTTAAAATATTTCCTCATCATACCTGGGGCCGTATTATGATGGTCAGCGCTAGCTCCCCGGAACCCAACGCCTGTTTTATGCGTCTCCAGTGTTTAGAGAGAATTCATTTAACCTGATATTTTTCCGAGATAGTGTATTCGTTTCTAACAATAAACAATAACAAATTCATATAATGAATGGACTTACTGTAACAGGAAAGAAGACACCTGAAGCAGTTACATTTTAACGAAGGCTTTCTCTAAATTCACCAAGCACAACATGTCAACAAATTATTTCATGTGTGCACATTCTACTGCTTCCAGAATAGAAGTATAAAAGGGAGTCAGGCCTGGTTTGGCCAATGCTAAGAAAACATGGCTATGTAAAGTGCAATATTTTCGTTTTCTGTCCAAAAACTTCATGGCGCTAAACGGACAGTATTTACTAATTAGAAATATTCTCAACAATGTCCACTCATGCTTTAAATGAAAAAGCCTTCTTTCCAATTTAAACCTTCCTCATTTATGAACCGTAGTCCATGAAGTTATGACAATAATTTAGCTTTGGACCAGGGTGAAACTCGGAGCCTAATAAATTTGGGGACTCTAAGTTAGTCATGTATCTGGGTGTTATTGATAACATCAGTCACTGTCGGTATTACATAAGCACTGGTTTTTATTAGAGGTGACAGTCACAGAATGAAAAAGTTGAGAATGCACGACACATTATCTCTGACAGTGCTCAAGGTTAGATAACTTGTTGGATTTCCAAGTGAGATTCTGGAGATTGTCTGGTACTTCTAGAACAGTGCTCTATGCACTATTGAGCAATAGGAGGCCTTAACTCCAGGTGTCTGGTTTTGTTAATATTCACATCAACTCATTCTTATTTCTCTTATAATCGTGTTTTGATAAAAGAACTTGAGGACTTTATTGAAAATTCTGAAACAATATGTTAAGAACCATTTGGACAGTTGCAAGTTGAGCTAATAAATGAACAGAGAGGTCCGTTTCCATCCGAGGCAAATAGAGTCTGAAATGAAGTCCAAGGTCGCCATTGCAGGCCACTGAGGGAAAGAGATGTTCAAAGAGGGACCCCGTCTGAATCCCTACCATAAAACTCTGCAAAGAGCCAGATACCAGGTTGTTTTCTTTGAAAGTTTTGCTGACTGGCAGAAATGTTTTATTCATCTTCTTATGACAGAAACTGAACAATGGCTCTTTCATGGGGTAGTCTGTGTGTCTTTGTCAACGGCCCTCTGCACTCTCCAATAATCTCGATAGAATAGGATTGTTATGACTCAAAGTTCTTTGAGTCTTTCCAAGGGACTACTGTAAGTTATCTGCAACACAGGGGAGTGGTGCCTCGGGTCCAGAGCTGTCTGCACCAAATGAAATACTAGATCTTCTCGTGGTAAACAACAATCTGCTCTATATGCCTCCTTATTCCCGGCACACCCAGCACACAGAGTTTGACACGAGAAGAGGCTGCTCATTCAAAGAACACACTCGGTGTTATGACCCCGTTTGAGGACTGCATGGTTGGTTCTGACAATACTTTACTATACCGTGGCAGAGTCGAAACTGCTTGAAACTCATTTCGCTCCTACGTTTTACATTATTGCACAAGAAGGTTCACAGAGATGTACGTTTCTACCTTTAACAGAGAAGTCTTCTGTAATTGTATTGCTTGTGTTTATCATCCGTGAAGTGGAGAAGGGTCATTTTATCCTTGGAGGAAGGTCTACTCACGCACACTGACCACTGTGCTTCTTTGATTCCTTCGTGCCTCTAATATAGAGGACAAAGGCAGCACATTTGGAGGTAGGCTCAAACAGTGCTTTCTGTGAGGGTGAGAACAAACACCATTTATAGATGCAAAGCAACTTGTCCACATGTTAGGTTTCCAATGAAATGTGAACCTGGTACGTCCCTTTCTGCTGTTCCGACTGGACTACTGCTATTGTGTGCTTGTGTACTATCATGCAAGAAAGCACTAAGTCTCATTTAAAGGCAGGCTAAAAATCGGTTGCGAAACACCTTAGTGCAAATATAATTAATGTTAAATATCAAGTATACTTTTTCACACAATCATAACTCATTGGGGCACTTTTGGGTATACTGTGTGCAAGCCAACTTTACACTAATTTTGTACAATTTATGTATCCAGTTGGTGCTTCCTTTTTCCCAAAGAAAAATGTTGTGCTACATGAAAGTACAGAACAGCGATCGAATACTGTTTGCACCCATTTTCTTTTACCACCTGGGTCTAAATTGCCCTGTAGGACATCTTAATCTCATGCAAAATTGGCACCCGATCTAGTCATGTTCTCAAAGGACAGAACATATTACACTAATCAGTCCCTACACTGGCTACCTAGGAGCTGAGGCTTCTCTTCAGAATATTTTCCATGACTCATTTAGGACTGGAAATCACTTGCCTGCAGTTCCTCTCTGCCTTCAACCAGATACCTAATGGGGATGGAAGTCTGGCCTCATTCAGATCGGACGCTCGGAACAAGCTAAAGCCCAGTCTTTGGGTTAGACACTTGATATATTTTCTGGATGGAGCTGAAAATCTTTCTATCCCACCTTTCAGAAATCTTGGAACTGGAATGGCTGAAGTGGAACTGTTGCGTCTATATAATACGTCTGTATTGAAAAGTGCACGACAGTTCCTTAAGTGATGCAATCCAGTGCACTCTATCTCTGTCTCATGCCATTTGCCACGGGGCACTCAGAAACTGCTTGAGAGATGACTCCACATGAACAAAGAAGTATTTTTGTTCGTTAAAACGATCCAGAGGAGGAGCTTGTATTGCAATGAAACACATTCGTGTGGGCACAGATACACTGTATTTTCTATGCACCCCTGTTTGCACTGCAGTTTCTGAAAAGGAATAATCTGTCTTCCACTAATTGTGATGGGACTTGAACTGGAATTAGGAAGACAATTTACGTTTACAAAGTACGAATCTTCCAAAGACTGGAGCACTATACACATTCAATCACTGTTGTATGTAGGTATGGGAAATTGTGTCATTGCCTGGGTGGGCTTTCCAATTGTCTGATGCCCACCTGGAGTGTCACTGGCATGTGCAAATTTTCTTCCATGTAACCATGCTAGTGTGCAAATATGACTTACATCTACACTACATGCTGTGCATGTATGTTGCAGAAACGTAATGTGCTTCCAAGAATAAATGTAAAGGATTAAGCACAATGACTTCTCAGGGCATGTATAATGTAAGGACACCACTTGCTTCTATAAATATAGGTATTCAATACAAGAAGCTTCAGACTGTCTTCAAGTACCTGCTCATTTGTAGATGACCCAGTGAGACGCATGATGCCAGTGTGAGTTGGGTGGTGAGGATCATCATTGGCATTCCCCCAAAGAATTAAGAAATGCCAGGGAGTGAAATATTTATTTTTAGACTGTGCAGTTGTTGTGCTCTATGTTGGCGGCTAATCACCCGCTTACAAAATCACACCAATCACCACACCTCTACCTTTGTCATGGCTGCTGTGCAACCCAAAGCAATACCGGCATGGGCAGGATTAAGTTGTCGAAATGGTTACATTGGTCGCCTTTTGAAGGTGTGCATGGATTGAATGTGAGAAGGGTTTATAGTTTTGTTTCTTCCGAGTACTTCAGGAGCACAAGTGAAACAATGAGCTTCAAAGAGAGTACCAAGAAACAATGTAAAATATAGTCAAGTAATGGCAAAGCCAAGTGGTCTAGGTTTAATGTGCTTACACATGCAGTATTTACACTTTAGAGCAAGAGACCTGCAAAAGAGCCAACACGAGCAGACAAAATGGGCTTTCATTGTAGAGTAGTACCACATGCAGCTCAATGCAAGCACTAGCCTGGAGGTGGAGGGATGTAGCCAAACAGTGAATAGCATTATGCAAGAGATGGATACTGGGCTGAGCTAAGATGTGATTAACGAAGTCTGAAGACAGTGGGTGAACGAAGCTGGTTGTAGAAAGTCATGTTGAAACAAGCAGACCCAAAGTCCACTCAGTATATACTGTTAACAATTGGTCATTTGATGGGTGTGCTGGCAACACTGAGACATAAAAAGGTATGCTTCAACTGCAGTATACAAGAGCAATGAAAGTAGTTTTAAGAAGAAGCAGAATTAGTTAATAGTAAAACAAGCTTTGTCAAAATCTAAAGGTCTCGCTTATGCAAGAGCTGTTGGCTTTGTCAATATATTTTAGCCATGTTCTAAACCAGCGTGGCTGCTGTTCAGCATAACTAAAGGATAGTGGCATAGAGGAGAGTACAGAAGAGTGGTGTGGAATAACATGAAGTAGATGTCGTGGAGTAGAGT
Source organism: Pleurodeles waltl (assembly GCF_031143425.1). NCBI lineage: Eukaryota > Metazoa > Chordata > Amphibia > Caudata > Salamandridae > Pleurodeles > Pleurodeles waltl. Next base: position 770,464,501 of record NC_090440.1, on the reverse strand, counting down.
GTAATAAAGTGTTGTGGATAGGAGTGGAATAAAGAGTTGTAGAGCGGAGTGGAATGACATAAAGTGAAGTAAAGTGCCAAAGAGTATAGTATTATAGAGTGGAGTGGAGTAGAGTGTCAAAGTGGAGTGGGGAAGAGTGGAGTGTTATAGGGTGGAGTACAGTGTTAGAGAATGAAGGGACGTATTGTGGAGGTACGTAGAGTTGAGTAAAGTGTTTTACAGTGGAGCAGAGTAGAGGGTCTTCGAGTAGAACGCTGCGGAGTGGAGTAGAGTAGCATGGAGTGGAGTATCGTAGAGTAGAGTGGTGTTGAGTAGAGTGGAGTAAAGTGGCATGCAGTGTTGTAGGGTGGAGTGTCATAGAGTGGAGTAAAGTGGCCTAGTGTGAAGTGGAGTAGAGTGTTGTAGAGTAGATTGACATAGTATGCACGGTGTGGTAGCGCAGTGCCATTCAGATAAATGATTTTCAATTGGAATGCCAATTACATTTCCACGTACAGTTTTACTGATAAAATTATAGAGGGCACAAACAATAATGTGTGGAAATGGCATCACCTAGTTTATTGGTGTGTTTTAATCGTACTAAAATATTTGTTTACACCGCACTTCCAAATGATAAAAAAGTGCTTCCTTTGTCCAGTCATAGTTCTGATATATTCTGAAATATAGCACAGTTCATTTACATACATTTTAATGTTGTTGTGTGTTAGAAAAACAACCTTTTCTTTCGCAGTACCTGACAAGATTGTCACATAAATCCTCTTGGAAATCAGAGAAAGAAAAGTAAACACTAAGCTCCCTCTGAAGACAGAACCTGTCATTTGGCCTCTGTCTTTGAACGCACAGCAAATGTGATAGGATAAGAACAAAAATTAAAGGCCCTGGTTACAGAAAGCAAGAACTTGTGGAAGACTACCAAGATAGGCGGTAAACAAGGTTTGTTCCTCAGGAGCAACAAATAAATGCTCTTGAGCCTAAAACAAATAAAGTCAGCAAATAGAAAGCCAGATTATTTGAGCTACAAAATGCAAAGCCAATGGTAAGCAATGGGCGGAATGCATTCCCAGGGAGGGTTTCAGAAAGCACACAAGATGTCTTTTCACACCAACGGCGCTGTGTGGTAGCCTCCGACCTAAAGAGAACTAGTGGAACTCAGATGCTTTAGTTCACTCTCACTCCTACTTCTGCTGTTCATAAAGTTTTGTTTGCTTAATTGCTTGTTTTGTGTGGCTTCAGTGCTGCTATGGTATATACTGCCCTGTTCCTGTCTTGGCATAAACCATGAACGTTCTTACGTAGAGAAAAACATGCAGCAAAACATTGATGATGCTAATCCAGTTCAGACAGCATGAAGTCTTTAAACACAAATGACAACAAACAAAAGTCTGCACCTACATTAATGCTTCTTCAGACTCGGGTACATACCATCCTATGTCAACATGCTCTTCTTATGAACCTTTGTCAGGACAGGGAGGCTGGAGCGCTTCCAGCCCTCTGTAGCCAGACTGTCTGCAGCCACAGGGAAGCACTTCAGCAATCTGCAATCTGCGCGTTGTCAGCCATTGGGCCAAAGGATGAGGAGCCACTCTGTTCTAATTTGTAGGGTTTGTTAGTTTCCCTGCTGTTTGAGAGTTAGGCAGCCGCAACTCCGTTGTGTTTGTGCTTTTGGGAACTATGGATTGTTGAATTCCCAGTTATAGTTCATCAGGTAGTGCTCCTGGGAGGGACGGGGTTAGATGGGGATAAGGTTCTCTCGGTGGTTTAATGTTGCTGTGAACAGTTTCCCCAAATAATGTATTAAATAGCGAACCGACTTACTTCGCAGCCAATTACAAGTGTAAAGACCTTGTTCTTGTTTGGTTGCATGCCATTACAGGTCGCAGTGAGCGCTGTAAAACAAGAACCTCTCAGTGATGCTCATTCTATCGACCTTGGAATGATGAAAGAAATAATTGCCTCTGCCTTGATTATAATCCGGACTTCCACACACAGAAAGTATCTAATGTGTTGCGCCATTCTATCGAGTGAGAGGATGGTTGTGTCAGAGATGTTTTATTTTACTTTAGGAATTCATGTTTATTTCTGTAGTTTGTGCAGTATAATCCATCTCCATTTCTGGAAATAATTCTACTTTAAACCTTCCTTTGTCACCCATAGACACAATGTAAAATTAAACTGAATAAAAGATGTAAGTAAATACCTTTATCTTAATAGAAATGTCGTAAAAAGGCCCACTGCTGTAAATGTATTCAATAAAAACTTTGTAATTGCATCAACGTGACGGTGCTAATTAATTACAGTCCTTTTCAGTAGCCTAGTTCACATGTTAGTCAGGAGATCATTGTTTTCGAGTGTTGGTGAGATATATTATCTGATTACAAAGTTACACCCTCTGCCAGTGTAGGAACGCACTCCCTCTTTCAAAGGATGATTGTGTGTGTTCTTGGAAGTAGAAACAACTCATTGTCTTGTTGCACGGACTGTGAAAACGTACGTTTATAATCTCCCCAGGGCCTAAGGACAACATAGTACCGAGGCAACATAAATCCCTGGAAAGAAACTAGCTCGAGCAACAATTGAACAAAGAAATATTGTGTGTAGCTATTTGAGTTTCTAATTTCAGAGTTTGCAATATATGTGTCTATCCATGTTCTTGAGAGATAAAGAGATATCTGTGCTTTGCACAGTGTGAGTTTTTTAAGAAGTGTTACATGTGTAAAATGTGAAAAGTATCCATTGTCCTGTTGAAATACTCTCCCCATGTCCAACTTGTTTTAAATTACCGTAGTTTCAAACTTAGAAATGTACATTTCAATAATTTGAGGAGGAAGTGCTTATGGAAAATGAGGAGTCTGGTGAGCCAAAGAGTTTTATGGTTTAAAAGTCTACGAACTGCTAATTTTCAGGCTTTGTGACAAAAAAAACAAAAGTTATACTGTAAGAAAGGTTCAGTGCGAGTCAGAAAAGTATTTGTAACTCATTACAAATCAATAGGACAAGGGGCGCGAAATAGGCACACACCCTTTTCTTTGTAATCTATGATGAGATATATTTCTGGTTTGCGACCCACAATGCTGATGCAAATTTAGTTTATAATGACACCTTAAAGAGTCTGCTTTGACCTGTTGTAAGTATTGTGGGCTTTTAACCACGCCCACTGTCCCCCCATGACTTTCACTCATTCGTGGGCTTGCCTTTAAAAAATCCTTTGTTGTCATTGGGACGGTTTTTTATCGCCTTGCAGACTTGCCCCTGTTACATGGATAATTGCACGATTGCCTATACGTTTGACTTCTTTTTCTTTTTGTTCTCTCCTTCGCCCTTATGCTCATGGCGGCCATGGCGCTTTGAATTGGCTTGCTTATGTTAACTGTTTTACTTTTCATATATAATTTAAGTGGCAAGAAAAGTCCAGTTAGGAATTTACAAAGCTAATAGCTCTAACTGGAGCAAACTAAAGACCCATTGCATTTCAAATGCTTGTAATACACATGCTGTCTCTGGTCCCCTGAATTGGGAGGGGCTGCAATTTAAACATTTTGCGAATCCAAATACAGGTATACAAAATTGCTGTTCCTCGGAGGCCTTCATTACTGCAATCAAATCACTCTTTAACATCTTCAATATTTATCGAGCCATGAAAAGGCAAAATCATAGGGAATACTTAGTAAATTTTAGAAGATATAAAAGGCGATAACTTTTAAACAGGTTGGCACTATGCTATCGTATATTCATTCGTATAGTTCAATCTCAGCCACTACTAATGTCTGTAGCAAGACAACCCTGTAGTAAACGAAACTAGGCGGCTGTGTAAATACCTAAAGTGATCGTTTGTATCACGTTATTTCAGGGCGACAGGTCCTCTTCTGAGGGGCACTGCCTCCATAATGCATCCTTGTGCAGTGCTATTCCAGTAGCACCCAGATTTTGTCACGCCCCCTTCAATAGGATTCACAAAGGAAATCCTGCCTCATTAATACCCATGCGGCTGCATTTTTTTGCGAATACTGCCAAAAGCCCACTTGTACTTGCTACATCCATCTCAGTGGAAAATACACTTAGGGTCAGAAAAATGGCTTGCAATCTGAGGCTTTGTACATCAGACACACAGGGTCGTGAAACAATTAATGCACGTTCCCCCTAACATTCTGTATTATTGTGAACATAATATTGTGCTGAGAAAGCAGTGCAGAGATTATTCCAGTGGATATTGCAGTAGCTTGACAGCGAACATGGCTGCTTCCATACTTCCTCTGTAGACTTCCTCAGTGCTATGGAAAGGAGGTATGAAGTATCCACTATTTTGTGCAGTAAAGCAGTGCAGTTTGTCTGCGATGTCTGTTTGCATCGCAGTATTTGAGTCTTCTTTCCAGATTAAGAAGCATGGGTATGATAGCTCAAAATCAGAATGGCCATTTTATAGCTTGCACAATAACAGTATCACTTGCTGTATTAATGAGATTGGTTGACATTACCCATCCCTCTACATTCATCATATTCACAGCTTGCTACCTGTATCACATTGAACCTCAGCAAAGCCAATGAGGCTATTTCTGTTGCCAACGTACTCACAGGGCAGGAGTGATATCAAGTTTAAAACACTTTACTCATACCCACGGGCTAATAACTAAAACCTTGTTAATAGGCCTTACTTGAGTTACCTTTTTTTTGGCTTGCTTTTTTTTTTTTTTTTTTTTGGCTTGCTGGCAGAAGTGTAGTGCTGGAATCCATAAGCACAGTTGCAGTTGGGGTAAAGCTGTAAAGGTCCGACCACTGTTGAATATAAAAAAGTACATTTATGAAATGAAACACACAAACCAGCTGCAACAGAAAGTGTGTGAAATATTAGTGAATAGTCCTTGATGATGTTGTCATATTGAGTGTAAGCCTGGGCGAGCACAGACTCTGCCAACACCGTTCAGAAGTATGCTTCTCCCCCTGATCGAAGCACAGGTCGGCAGGACCAATGGTTTTGTGTTAGTTACAATGTTCTGCCCACTGTTTCTAGATCTGGCTTTGGTCTGGATATTCATGCCGCTGTGACTAAAACTATCTTTGGGCGGGATGTTCATCCTTTTGTGACTGAACCTGGCTGTGGATGGGATATTCCTCCCACTGTGGCTGAACCTGGCTTTGATCAGGGTGCTTATCATGTTATAACAACACAATAGCTAGATTCTTCCATTGTCTTACTGCCTTGCAGTAGCTGCACCACACTAAAACCAGGCTTAGCACTTTGGCTTCTACATGGACAAAGTCCTGTATTGACTATGTCTTTCTCCCAGCAATTGACATCTCCACCACAACAGGAACCTCTATGCTCCCCCGTGGTATATCAGATCACTTGCCACAATTTCTTTGACTGGGATCCCCAGCACCCAGAAACATCCTCTGTGGCACCCTAACATGTGTTCCCTTTTGGATGATGAACTGGTTGAATACTTGTCTGAGGAGTTAAACTCCTACTTTTAGACTAACCCTGGGACCGTTAATAATGTTTGCACTCTTTAAGCAGCTGGTAATCTAAAAATCTAGAAAGTGGTGAAAGCCTACCTTAGACATAAGGAGAGAGATAGGCAACACAACTTTGTAGACCTCGAGAGCCATATACTTCATAATGAAACCGCAATCGCTATCCATGCCACTGAGGTGTTGAGTTGACAGCTCGACCTGGGTAGAGCAGATTTACATCAGCTGGTCTCTAGTGAGGCCCACCAATGTTGGCACGCGAGCACCCAGCACCTATCCGAACATCGCTCTAAGACCAGTGTGCTTCTCTATCGGCTGGTCACCAGAAATATTGGTTTACTATTTATCGCCGTGAATGACGGATCAAGGTCCTTAGTTAACACAGACAATGAGTTTGCAGCAGTATTTGCTACTTACTATGAACAAGGCTATGGTCGCTAACTGTATTCTCCCATTGAGTGCACTCAGTCGTTGCTTGCAGCCATACCCTTCCCTTGTATGACACAGGTACAACAAAGAGCCCAGAGTTGACCATTCGTGACTTGAAGTCTGGGAAGACTCAAGGCCCGAATGGATTGTCCCACAAATATTACTCCAAACTCTGCAACATAGTAGCCCCCCACTTACTCCAGCTCTGTTTGGAGGCCATTAAAAGGGGGGGGTCCTTCCCTCACGAGTTGGATCTGGCGACTATCGTCGTCATCCCCAAGACTGACTAGCTGCTTATGTACTGCTGGTCTTACAGTCCTGTTTCCTTGATTAATACTGACGTCAAAATCTATGCTAAGATCCTGGCTACTAGACTCCAGACAGCCATCAGCTGCTTGGTGCACTTAGATCAATTTGGTTTTAAGCCACAGCACCAGACATTGCATTTTACGTTTACATGTCACCCTTGCTCATGTCAGTGATATCAAAGAGGATGTGGCCTTACTAATAATCTATCTTGAAAAGGCATTCAGCACTGTAGACTGGGATTATCTTGGAGCTGTGCTGTGCAGAGGGGGATTTGTGGTCTGTTTTTGGGCGGGTGATATCTCCTCTAATCCCATCCGGTGACCCAAGTCATGATTTATGTGTATTATTCTGTGCGTTTCCTGTTGGGTGTGGCACTTGACAGAGCTGTCCCCTCCCCCCACTGCTCTTTGCTTTAGCCATTGAGCCCTTGGTATCTTTGACCTGGTGCGACACACAGATTTGGGGAGTAGTGGGTTGGGGCTTCTGAGGATAGAATCATATTATGTGTGGGCAGGGTTCTTCTATATCATGGGTACTCACAAACATTTTCCCAGGGGCCAAAAGGTGTGGTCTGTGATGTGTCTGAGGGCCGCATTGATGCCAGTGGGGGTGTGGTCAAGCCGGGGACTGGGATGTGGGGGGGGCATTGAGGGTACAGTGGGTGTAGGGGAAGCAAAGCATATACTTGTAGTTGCTGAATTGCACAATATGAAACCAGAAAACCTGGGATTAATCCTGGCTTCCCCACTTTACCAAAATGTGTGATCCTAAGCAATAGGTTTATTTCTCTTCCCTTCATTATCACATAAAGAGGACCTAAGAAAATACATGACTTTAGGATGTCCGATGAACAAAACCTTCTTCTATGTTTGATTTAAAAAACTATAATGTTTTAATAGGAACCCAGGTCATCTAAAGGGTGCACATGGCAACCTACTTGCCACATTTCACTATTGGCATTGTCGTCAGGGTAGGGGGAAGAATTGATGTTTCTAAATTCATGTTTGAAAACTATCACTTTTAAAATAATACTTCTCAATGCGCTGATATAAGAGACTTAATCATATGTTTACACTTCACTCCAAGCTGGCTTTAAGAATGAAGGTGCTCGTAAAGTTAAGTGATGCAGGACTTAACAGTTACTTCCTTTCTTTAACACAAATTATCCTTTAAATAAACACTAGCCTGTTTCTTTAACATCTTTTTTATTGATAGCATCTATCTGAGAAAACATCAGCAGAGTGCTACTGTACACCAGAGGGCCACATGTAAAGGTCAGGAGGGCCGCATGCGGCCCCCGGGCCGTACTTTGAGTATCAGGGTTCTATATCTTGCAAACTCATCAGTTTTGGGTCCACGCACCCTTGAGCTTCGTCATCTCTTTGAAGAGGCATCCGGTCTTTGCCTAAACAAAAAGAAATCTCCTTTTACTCCATTGAGAGGGGACAGTGCTTTGAGCACCTGCGAGTGGGCATCTCCATACATCTCCTCAGCTTTAAATATTTAGAGGTGCATGTCACAACCCTATCTGATCTCACTCATGCTCTTAACCTGACAACCCTCTTGAATATGACTAAGACCAGCCAGGTGGCATGGCAAAATCTCCCTCTCAATATTTTCGGTAGGGTTACACTAATAAAAATTATGATACTGACCCAATTCCTGTACATCATGTAAAACATACCACTCCACATTCCCAGTGTTTGGTTCAATGAGGTGTGAGCGATGTTCTGATCCTTTCTTTGGCTCAACTGCCTCCTTTGCATTTCCCAGAATAAATGTCATCACTTGGTTTACAATGGATGAGTTGGAGCGGTGGACATTTGCCTCTACTACTTGGCATCCCACCTGCTGTTTATAAACGACTGTCTGACAGGTGGCTGGGATGATCCAGTGAACCATCTGGAACTCAGTGACCTAGACCTCGATGGGGTGAGACACTGTCTATATGGCCGACCACTTCCCCTCACTCTTCCAGAGGATATTTTTCAATTGGAGGGGAGCACAGTGCTTCATGGGTTAGGATGGGCACCCGGCCAGGCAGACCCCCCCTTTGAAGAGATTGCTGGTTGGGACATCTGGCACAACTAGAGAATTCTTATCGCTGGGACCTTATGGGGATCACTACATTGGCAGATGTGTGGAATGGATCCACCATGGACTACTTTGGTGATCTTAAAACCCAGTTCTCTCTCTCTTTCTCTCTCTCTCATACCTAATTCCATAAATACTTACAGATGCATCATGCCCTAGACTGTTACAGTGAACGCATACATGATCTCCGAGAATTCAGTCCCTGTAGGCTAGATTGTTGATGAGGAAACTGGGACGTGTGGGTACTTGTGAACTGTCCCGTGCTCTTATAGGCAATGCCAAGGGGACACTGGAATCGTTACAACAGAAATGGGAGGGATGGGTGGAAGGGATGGGTTCAGGAACTGGATAAGATTGAGAGGCGGGAACCATGTATGTCTCCTAGAGAGCTAGCAATTTCAGCCCGTCTACATGACTCCCCATTGACTGGGTTACACTGGTATCCTTCCAAACCCCAGATGTGCCCGCTGTCAGTCACCGGTGGTGGTTTTTTTCTACCTGCTTTGGCAGTGTTCACAGATTATTACTTATTGGTCCCAGATTAGTGTTACTCTCTCAGCCACCCTCGGTTCCCCAATCCAGCTGACCCTAAAGGTGGCACTTCAGGGTGTAATGAATGACTTTGGGGAATCACTGGGTGACATGAGTCTGGTGGGTGTGGCGGCCCTTGTTACCAAAAGGGACATAGCACAACCTTGGAAGCAATCCAACCCACCAGAATTGAAGCAGTGGCGTGCTGGTATTGGTTGGTGTGCTAACCAGGAGGAACAAGTCTACGTTTCCCAGGGGTGTCCAAAGAAATTCTCCAAAAAAATGGTGGGAGTACTATGGGTTGTCCTTGACATTGGATTCTTAGCGTTTTTAATGTGATTTGATTTGCGGGGGCGGTGCGGGGGTGAGGGAGGAGACTGGGGCTAAACATGGGGAGCTTTATTTCCGTTCAAGATGCCTTACGTTATTTGTATTTCGTTTGTCAAAATCAACTAAAATGTATTTATTAAAAAAAATAGGATTAACATACATCAATGCAAGTACTTATTGTACATTCAAGGAACATTACTAAATCGAGTGTCAGACCTTTGTGAAATGTAAAGCACTTTTCATATGAACATTATTTTTGGTGTAATGGATGAGTGCTTAAATCTTTTTATTTCCTTTTTCGAAGAAAGAATACAAATACATTTCGTGTACATCAGTTATGGTATGGGGGTTAGAGTTACAACATCTGGGGTGTATCATTTCTGCGTTCCTTTGCGTTCCAGTTATTTTGGTTGATGGTAACTCCAATTGTTATCAACAGCTACAATGTACGTTTAGGGTTAAGGTGATGGCACAAAGGATAGCGATGTACAGTTGACAGGGCTGTTATGAGCATACGACAGATGATACGTCATTGCATTATTTCATTAAGTACTTGCCGTATAGCACACAGAGAAGGAGTTAGGATTCAGCATAAATTTCATAGTCAACAGCGTTTCAGTAACAGAACAAGAACTTTGGCTAGTGCCTGCACCTCAGTCTCCCATTCCACCCCCCCCACCCAACAAAGACCCCCGCGACTACTCTCAGACATTCAGTCAAGGTTTATCGGCGCGCCTTTCCAAGGTCCCATGTTTCTTATCACATCCAACCCCACCCCGTCATAGAGCGGAGTGTCTGCTTTCCCACCCAGTCGGGATGCTGTCAATCCACCCCTTCCAGCCAACTCAGCACCTCTCCGCTGGCCTAGTCACTGTATGTACCGTATCTGTGTCAATCATTACTCCCGCTCTTGGACTCCCTGCAACATCGCATTCCAGCTAGAGGCCAAGTGAAATGTCCAAAGTCCCAGATGATCTTCTCTCTGCAGTGCCACCCCTTCTGCCTCTGCCCATGTCACAAACGACCACCTCCATGCCTCTATCAAAGGGGGTGCTGCAGATTTCCATCTCTTGGTGATAAGCCGCTTAGCCGTCAAGAGACCTAGATGTAGAAACCTCATTAACGCTTTATGCTTTTTAGTTCTGGGAAAAAGACCCGAGAGACATTCCTCCCATGTGGTCAGCTGCGGGCGTGTCATGCATTCTGACAGCTGTGCCAATACTGCCCGCCAATAAGTACCTAATGAGGGACAGGACCACACCATGTGCAGCAGGTGAAAATGCACATTATTCAGCACATTAATGTGACTGTTCAACGCAGCTGCCCATTCTTTATCCATACAGGGCCTATCCATGTCACCCTGCCAGCCAGTCCACAGCGAAGCACAGGCATCTATTGTGTGTATGCGGAGTGCGTTTGTGAGCCAACATACTAAATGGCTACGATGTCCAATAACATGCAGGTATTGTATCTGAAGATGCATTGGTGGTTCCACGGATATGTCTCCCCAGTGTCAAGACAATAACGCTATCAGGTAATTATGTAATAGGAACTGTCCTGGTGGGAGGTTTGTCTCCTCTGCCAGTGTGTCAAATGGGATAAGCATTCCCTCAGTATACAGATCCCTCAGCGTGTGTAAATCTGCACCATGCCAGGGCTCCAGTTCTGCTGAAGTTGTACTGGTGTGCCCATTAGGGCTAGCGCCCACGCGTAAGGAGTAACTGCGTGGGTGAGAGGCAGACTGCAACGGTAACAGTGGTGAGCCACATCCATCAGGAGCAGGTTCGGTGCCGGGTGGAACAGATGCAATATCTCCGAGAGTGACCAGGGCTGTGTCCCTGCCCCCATGTCCGATAGCTGAAGCCCAGAAAGCCATTTGGCCACCCATTGCAGCTGGGAGGCAAGATAATAATGCTCCATGTTTGGTACCGCTAGTCCGCCTTTTTCCAGAGGCAAGTATAATTTAGTTAATGCCACTCTACAGCAGCTTTTGTTCCAAATGAATTCCCTAATTCTGGACTCCAGTTCTCAGAAAAATTTGGTTGAGACATACAATGGTAGGTTGGAGAAATAGTAAAGCAGATGGGAAAGGACCACCATTTTCAGGAGCGCTATACTCCCTATTTCAGAGAGCGGTAGGGTCTGTCAAAAGGTCATTTGGACATGAATAGAGGACGCTGCTCTCTTGAGATTTCCATCCCGCTGGTCATCCATTGTGTGATAGAGATTATTGCCCAAGTATCGAAATGTCCTGGGCTGCCAGGGTGTGAGCATTCCCAATAGAGTGAGACCCAGATCTGTCCGATCGGTACTAAAAGGGAAAAGGCAAAATTTTGCCCAGTTAACAGGTAACTTTGACAATGTGGCAAATCGCTGCAGTATATCTGCAACTTCCTCTTGAATATTATAGATGTCCTTGAAATACAGGAGGAGGTCTTCCATGTACAGGGACACGGTATGTTCACCATCCTCCAATGGGATATTCCAGGTTATTCCTAATCTGCAGAGTTCTGCAGCCAGAGGTTCTATCGCCAGCAAGAACAGCAGTGGGGAGAGGGGACAACCGTTCCGAGTTCCCCTGCCCACCTCAATCGGCTCCGAGATAATTAAGCGTGGCAACTGGTGGAGCATTGCAAATAGAAAGGGCCATTCCAGGGAGTCAAAGGCCTTCTCTAAGTCCAGTGCCAGGCAGCCCGCATTAGGCCATTCCTGCACGGAGTACCTCATCACCCGGAACAGGCGTCTGATGTTCAGGAAAGTGCTATGCTCCGGCACATAACCATTCTGGTCAGTATGGATCAGACGGGGCACCATTGACGATAGCCGCATCGCCAACAGTTTAGCCAGGATTTTGTAGTCTGTATTAAGCATCGCCAAGGGCCTGTACGATCCCAGCTCCATTGGGTTCCTGTCCGGCTTAGGAATGGAGATCAACAGTGCCTCCCATTGGGATGCTGTCAAGGATGCCGCCAACAAGGCCTCCTCAAAGAGCATCAGCAGGCAAGGTGCAATCAAAGAGGAGTATGCCTTGTAAAACTCTGGCGGCAGACCATCAGGGCCAGGGGTTTTGCCAGTGGCCGATGCATTTATGCCATCCTGCACCTCTGCTAAAGTTAACGGTTCATCTAATGCTGTCCGTTCCTTATCTGTGAGGCAGGGCAGTGTAAGTAGGGAGAAAAACTCTGTAATTTTTGCAAGTCCAGCAAGTGCCTTCAATTGGTATAGAGTGTTATAATAACGTGTCAGCTTATCATGTATCGCACCCTGCGTGTACAGTATGCCACCTATCACCGAACGTAGCTCTAGAATAGGGGTGCGTTCTTCCTTTTGGCGAATCAACAAGGCCATTAGTCTGCCCCATCTGTCAGCAGCAGCGTGCTTGCGTGAGTGACGAATGAGCCGCATAGCTAAGATAGTGCAACCTCTCTAACAGAGTTAAGTGCTCTGCCCTCTTTTCTGTTAGCTTTTGTGCTCCTAGAGAGTCCCGGAGGGTGCCTTTCTCGTATTGCAACAGGGTTTTTTCCACTCTGTTTAGGTTGGGTTCAATGGACATACGCATGTTCCCCTGTGAACACAGGCTGTGCCCTTGTATGTAAACCTTGAATGCATTCCATTCAATGAGGCGAGACCAGATGAGGCAGTACCGGTATTATGATCAAAGTATTTGGCAATGGCTGTGCCAAGGGACGCCCTGCAGTCTCCAGGTGGGAACAGCATGGGTGGGTATGTCCCATCCCATTTGTAGGATTTGGGGATTATAGTCGGAGTGTGTGTGGCCAAGGTAGTCTGTCTGTAACATCGAGGAGCACAGGTTTTCTGAACAGAGTATTCTATCGTACATGCAGTTGGTGCGGGCTGAAAAAAAATGAATAAACTCTTGCCGACGCATTTTGTGGTCACCATAGGTCTACCAGTTTTCAATGTGGGAGCCACTCACTCAGTGAACGTGCAACAGCCGCCGTAGTAGGTAGCGGGGGGAAGGACCGGTCAAGACCAGGGTCTAGGACGCTGTTAAAGTAACCTCCAACAAGCCACAGGAGGCTGCTCCAGCGGGAGAGGACTCCAGACAGTCTGTGGAGAAAAGAGGCCTAGTCCGTATTAAGCACGTAAACAGACCCCAGCAGCAGTGCACACCCCTTTAGGCACCCCCACACAAACATATCGGCCTTCTGTGTCTGCCTCCCATTCCTCCATCACAAACGGGGTGCCTGGCCTAATCCAAACAAGGGTCCTTCTGGCATATGAGGAGAAATGAGTCGTGAATAGTTGTCCCCCAACAGCGCCGCTGCAACCGGGTGCCCTACAACAGCGTGAGGTGAGTCTCCTGTAGTAGCGCTATTTGCATCTTATGTCGCTTAAGGTATGGATAGATGGAATACCTGCACACCAGCATGCGTATGCCTCTCACGTGCCACGTGATAATGTTAGTGGGAGCCACAGTCGAATAAGCAGAAGCAAATCTTTGAATCTACCACTTCTCAAAGCAGCGAGCACTGCAGGATGCTCCATGAAGCTCTGGAGGGGAGGGGTACAGCAGGGGCCCAGACACCAGCCAATAACCAATGAACACAGCAGAAAACAAACAACCACTGCAGTATTAACACAATGAAATATCATTCGAGCAGAGGGACAACAGGTATCTGCCCAAACCATCTAACTCGCCAATTCAGCACAACTTGCATGAGAAAAGAAGGTACCCACATGTGAAGGCATAAGAGGAGGGGTCTTTACTATATCCAATAGGCTCAGAGGCAACGCCCCTGTCACGTCTCATGTGTGGACAGAGGCCAGGCAGTCGAACGGCGCAATCCACAGTTGCTCCGCAGGCAACCCTGCAGGGGAGTGTATTGAGTGGGGGGGAGTCCAACCCAGTGACGCAGCACAGCCACAAGCGCGTACCTCATCCCAAGCCATCCACTCCACATTGCAAGAACAATAAGTGTCAGAGAAATCAGAGCACAGCATTATTACAAGTCTAAATCATGTCATCACCTGTCTGAGGCATAACAGTAGGTAAGCTCATGGACCCCGTGTCTGAAAGATTTCCGCTGAAAGGGTCACTGTCTGCATCTGAACCATTGAGTACTTTGTCAGTATCTGAGATAGTTATCTGCTCCCTGATAGACACAGCAGTCTGCAGTGCGCGTAGCTCCTGAATGATCTGCTCCAAGGTCAGGGCATGGCCCTGTTGTCCAGGGGATGGTTTGCGGAGTCGGCGTCTCCTACGTCTGTGAGGTTTCGGATTCCATTGTTCCACTCGCTCTGCCGTTAATTCTTGTTGGTTGACCAATCCCGCTGATTCTAACCATTCCCACACCACCTCGGGGGTATCTGAAAAACATGCCTTTCCTCTTACAGCTCTCAGTCTGGCAGGGAAGAGGAGGGAATATGTCAGGCCGAGTGCTCGTAGTTTACGTTTCACAGGCATGTAGGATCCCCTTTGTCTTTGCACTGTGAAAGTGTAATCTGGAAACATCATCACTTTAGCTTTGTCTACTTGGAGGACCAGGAGCGAGCACACCACTCGCAGAATGTTGTTTCTGTCTACGAAATGCAGCAAACAGAACAGGAATGGTCTGGGGTCTGCACCCTGCGGCGGGGTCTAGTCGGAGCACGATGGTCACGTTCAACTGAAAAGAATTGCGTAAATGTCTGCTGGGACCAGGTCGCATATCCATTTTTCTACATAGGAGACAGCATCCTCACCCTCTGTTCCCTCCAGAAGGCCCACCACGCGAATGTTGTTCTGCCTTGTGCGTCCCTCCACATCTTCTGCCCTGAGTTCCAGAGCCGTGTCCCTGTTGGTTAATTCTCACAGTGAGACATCCATTTGATAAGTCTTGGTGGCAAGATCAGTCAAGGTACCTTCTAGTAATTCAGTTTTGTCCACCAGTTTACTGTGGTCTGCATGTAATAGGTTGAGGTCACTTGCTACTTTGTCTGTTTTATTTTCCAGCGACGTTCATGTCTGATCAAGGGCTGCACCTATACGCTCCACAGCTGCCAGTACTGCATCTAGTTTGTGAACATTGGAGGCCAGGGCTTCAGGTCTCGATGCCTGTGAGCTGTTCCCCGACGCAGAACCGAGACAGGGGTCTGGTTGTCCCAGGCTGCAGTGTCAGATGGGCAGTGATGCAGCAGTTGTTATACCTCATTGGGTGTATAGCTTCTACTGCTCCAGCTGTCTCAGCCTGTCTCACTGGGGCCACCGCGCAATGGCGAGCTGTTCACGGGTGCCGTTCCACTACGGTGAACCTTGTCGGGGGTGCTCACTGTGCAGAAAGTCTAGTGCGTGGGGAGCCCACTTGTCTGCGCCACACGTTCGTTTGCAGGCACGACAGCATGAGTAGCTCCCCATTCCAATCGACCCCACCTCTGAGCGGCTTTGCTGTCTTTATGTTGCTCTCTCACGTCAAGGTGGGTGTGGGCCAAGGCCTACCTCTTGCTGCATTACCAGGTGTCTCTTTCAGGAATTGCCCTCACCCGGCTAGAGGCTTTTGTTGGGCTGCGGTCATTTCCTGGGGTATTTTGTGCATTTCAGCCGTTCCTAAATTTGCGTGGCTTGAGGTTCATTCTGCAGGGGGCATGTTGTGTTGATAAGGCTTCGCTGCGGCTAAGGCAGTTAACATCATCTTTATTGGCTACCCAGCCCCCAGGGGACTTCTTCTGCGGTAGTTCATAAGGAAATAGTAAGGGGGGAGGAGGGAGCAGAGGAACGGAGCTTGTGCACGGGGCCATGAGTGTTTTGTGGCTCCTTGGTCTGACAAGGCCCCAGCGCAAGTCCCCCCAGAGGCCCACACCTATCCCACACCACTGCACTCCCCCCAGGAGCCCACTCACTGACTCTTCATCGTCCTCGGGCTGCTCATATCACTGCTGCGGATCACGGGTAGGGACCCTGTCAAGTCTCCACCTCGCAGTCGCCCAGCACTCGTGTGGGCCGCCCCACTCCTCGCTGTCGGTGGCTGTATCCTGTGTCTCCCGTCTTCAGCCAGCCACGATCTGTTCCCTAGGGTGTCGGCATGCCCAACGTCTGTCCCGCAGTGCCTCTCCGCCCACCTAAATGCCAATAAATGTAAGATTAGCGGGGACGCTGCCGCGGAATTCCTCTAAACCTCGACCGACATCTTGGCCAGCCAGGCCACTCCCCCCCTCAGTGCAATGGATGAGCCCTTGATCAGGCATGGCAGAAAAGTGAAACATGCCTCGTGCAAACTTTTAAAACTGTAGGAAACAACAACCTGGTACAGTATCCCTCTATCAGGTCCTGGTGTTTGGCATACCTGAACATATGAAAGTCTAAATTAGATGTGGGCTTTAACTCTCATGGTAAATGATTTAGGACCCTGAAGCAAGTGTTTTCTGTGTTTTAACATGTCTCACAGTTCCACATCTGAGACTAATAATCAAGTTAGGGAGTCACCACCATCTAGACCCCAAGCCGGTAAACGTACAAGTAAGTAGATGAAGGATGCTGGGCGGAGTTCTAGCTTTTGAGAAGGGGTTGCTGTGAAGTGCATATTGGTTGTTCTAGGATCCATCCTTCTCCACATCAGTGACTTGCAGTGCAACTGGGAAGGAAAGGCAGCCTCAGTGGAGAGAACAATGAGATCAGCAGCAGAGTTAATGCCCTATGTAGATTGGGCAACATTGAATAGAGATTTAAGAATCAAAAGTGGTGTGAGATAGTTAGTACAATATAAAAATGTAGGGCCATTCTGAAAAAGACATAGGACACTAGAGATATGAAGGTTATATAACCAGAAAAGTTAGACCATCATATACACGAATGAACTACTAGTTATCATCTTCAGTGATCTTGCTGAAGGATTTGAAAGCATGTGGCAAGAGAGAGATAAAATCCAAGGGAAGGCAGGCATGCCTAGGAGAGGGTTGAATAGCAGAAACATATATATTAGTGTTGTACATATCATATCAAGGTAAGAACTCCCTTGGTTGGTTACATCCTCTTGAATTTGGAACTTTAGGAGGACTAAGGGCGTGATTTAAATGTTGCTGGTAACCGGTCCATCACCACTTTTTTGACGGAAACCCAGTCCACCACCTTGGCGGTCCGCACATCGGATTTAGATGTTGTCGGTCCCATAGCCTGTAACTCGTCCGAGTCCTGCCAACTCCACAAAGGATTCTCATCTGCCGTGATGGTGCCACAGGACATTGTGGCTCGTGGTGGGACCCTAACTGCACTTACTGCCGTGCAGATTTGGATGTGCCTTCCTGCCAAGCAAAATGTGGTGGTCTGACCTCCGCTTCTGAGTTGGTGGCTTGGAGGGAGGAAGGGGTGAAAACTCAAATTTTTTCCCTTTTCCACTGCTGTTTCTGCTTGGACATGGCCTGGCAAAAACCTCTGTCGCTGCTGGCACTGGATCATGGAGAAAACATGACCCCACCATTGCTGGACATGGAGGTACGGAACCTGCATTGGCTTTATACGTTGAGTGGTCACTGCACATGAACTTGAGACTACTGCAGACATATACATGGCACAAATATGTGTAAACATTACTGTGACATACATATGTTGGGGACACAAGTGGGTCACACGTGGATAGGGACACACTGGTACACATATCGCACACGTACACAACTGTTATTTTGGTGTCAGTATTCATTGCCCAATGAATTCTGGCACCACAATGATGGTACAATCATACTTGTCACCCGTGTCCATGTGTGCACATTGCAAGGGGACCTGTACCTGTCATGTGCTTTGAGTTGTGTGTGTGCCTCACTATGTGTGTGTGATGCGATTGGCTGGGTGAGGTGGAGGGATTGGAGTGGGTGATGTGGTTGCATCAGTATGTGTGCCACTTGCTTATGGCATTGATTTTGTATGTAGTGTGCTGTATTGTGTTGCTGTGTGCAACATTCAGGTGAGTGCTGTTGTGTGGCTGTCATTGTCGTGATGTATGTAGTTGTGATGTGTGAGTGTGTTTGTGTAGATGAGTGTGTAGTTTTGTTGGTTGTGGTTGTGTCGTGTGTGGGTGCAGTGTCAATAGTGTGTGCATGTTGTGTCATGGATGTACGTCAGTGTGTTTGTGGCATGTACGTGTTTTGATGTGGTAGAATGGCAATGAATAATGAGGTGTATGTGGTGTGTTGTGTAATGCAGGAGGGCACATATGGCAAAGGTACTGTGTGTGTGTGTGTGTGTGTGTGTGTCAGTCAGACACTTATCTCTATTCCACAGCCGCTGCCATTGTCCGATGTCTATTGGGTCTAGAGATGTCCTCCCTCCATCAGCAAACCTCTGCAAGAACACCGCCTGGAAGTCTGTAACATCTAAATATGGAGGGTGAAGGTCTTCTCAGGTCTGCCGCCCTGGCGGTTTGGCAGTAACACCAATCTAAAACAATCCCTAAATATTTTAGGGACTGTGTAGAGGATGGCAATTAGATAGGTGCCTGGAAAACCTATGACAAGAGTGCTAGGACATAAGGTGGTGTGTACTATACACAGGTAGGCAAGGGAAATACAAACGATATTTACATGTCTAGATGCCTAGATGAGTCACATATGCACTGTGGGTTATGTGGCAGTAGAATAAGGAGTTGAGTTTAAAATGAGGAGGTCAGAAATACATTAAATTAATTATTTACAGAAAGGTTAGCAAATTTGCTTACCACCCAAAACAGAATGTTGTGGTACAGGTAAAAGTGAGTGATGGCTTAAAGAGAGAGTGGGTAGATCTGTAAACTAAAAATGCCATCTCGCTTATACAGCAAGTAATGGAAAAAACAGCCTACATTGGCCATATAGCTTTTTATATCAGAATTATCTATGTATTTAAATAAAGACGATTTCAGGATGAATTTTCATTGACATGTTTTTCTCCTTCTGTTTTTTTAAAGAACAAAAATATGAATTCCATGATCTGGCACATAAGGGCTTCTGCCGTGTTCCCTCCACAGCTTTCCAATCTTTTATTTGGCATCAGTTATCTAAAAAACAAAGGGCAGTGTGTTCTTCTTAGATGCTTAAACAAAGCTCGTGTAGTGTGCACATTGCAATTCTAAAGTGTCTGCCAGTTAGTTATTAAAGCTTGTGAATGATCTTCCAGTATAAGCATTTTAAATTTGATCGTGTTATACTTTCCATGTTGGTCAGCCGTGCCTTTAACTAATACATACTTAAAAAATTACTATACTCCTAAATGTGCCCCCACGTCTTTTTCTTAGACTCAAAATATAATGATCGGTACAGGTTACAGTTGTGATGAAATTTACTCTTGCAATTTCGAATTCCATGTGTGTAAATAATAATTATACTTGTCCCAGAACACCCCACAGCCCAAGGAAAAGGTAAAGTAGGCATGTATGTGTTTAAAGAAAACATGTGTACCCTCTGCCGGCAACCAACAACAGTTTTCCTTCAAACACTCGCACATAGACACACGCAAGCAAGACAAATGTACCCAGCAGCTGCGGCCCGTCCTTTAGGGCCAAGGGGCCATGCCGCCCCACCTTTTGCCCCTCATGAAGAGTGCCAGTCAGGCTGAACAAAGGTCAGCCTGACAGACACTCTTCATGTTCAGCTCAGGTAGCCAGAAACGAGACATGCACGATTTGGCAGACTCCTGGCTGCCTGAGCTGAACTTTGCTGGGCTGAAGAGGTCACAGCTCCTATGGGCGTGACGTCCTTGGCTCAGCAAAGATGCCTCGAGGCCCTCCCCCTCAGTGACAAGGGGAAGCGTCACCCATTGACTCCGACCTGGGCGCATTAGGTTTAATCCCTGAAGCGCCCAGGGCAAGTGTCAGTCAGTGACACTTTGTCACAGAGTGGGGTGGGGTCAGAAGTCTCACTGACCCCATCCCACTCTGTGAAGAAGTTAGGACTGCTGCCTTCCCTCATTAGCTGATCTAAGGTCAGCCAACGAGGGAAGGCAGCAGTCCCAACCCTCCTGGGACCTCCGAGGCTGAAGGTAAGAATGTGTGTGTGTTTTTAAATGAATGTTTGGTGCGTGCGTTTATGTTTGAATGTTGATGCGTGTTGTGAATGGATGTGTGTGCATGTGTGAATGAATGAGTGTGAGTGTGCATCCCGCCCGCCCCACTCCCTCCTAAAATTACCGTCCGTCACCGGTACCCAGGTTAAAAACACTCAACCCGCAGTCACAAGTAAACAGACACGTGAACACTCACTACATAATAGTGCATCACTCACACCCCATTCATCAAAAAATAATAGCAAAAGAAGTTACAATCCCTCTTCGCGTCAAAATAGACACCAATAGTTCCTTGTGTGACTGCCAATCAGATTAAGCCATTTTGCAGCAGTGAGAGGGATTTTGTGCAAGTTGTGGACATTGCACTCTTCTCAAGTAATCTCTGTCGATAATGTTCCATTGATTATTTCTTTGAGCAAGTTAGTGGGATTAAACATGGGTTGCTCTTGATCCTGGATCCCTTCACAACCTTCTAAACATCTTATTATCAAGATAACAGGTAGCATTTGTTCCAATATAAAGAGTCCTTAGCTTTCAGTATCTTCAGAAAGCATTCCTTTTTGCTTCTGAGCATGAATAGGTGTGTGTTTATTTAAGCTCTGTCCACCAATAAGGTGAATTTTCAGCATTCACTGGGACACCAGCACAGGCTTCCCAGCAAACCTTGCATCAGAGCAGCATCAGGATTGGTCTGGGCTGCTTGGACTTCCGCTCAGACACTGCCCTGGGGTCTGTGCAGTTTCTCCAGCCTGGCTATTCAACACAGCAGAGTTGGAGAAACCTTAGTGTGCATGTGTGTTTGGCCGGCCTAAGACAGCCGGTCAAACACACATGCACACTTAAGTGCACTCTCTCCTCCTCCTCCTCCTCCCCCCTCCTGTGGCCCAGCCCCACCCCACCCCTCTCTTCACATGCTGGCTGAGCCAGCAGATGCAAAATAAAATGACAGTAGGCTATTGTTTTATTTTTCATATGCTGGCTCTTAGCCAGGGGGGCAATGCCCCTTCGCATTACAGGGGAGCCGCCCCTGCCTAAATCATCAATCATGATGTTCCTCTTTGGAGCCATGTACATCTTCCCACAGTGCAGCGGTGCTTTCAGTCCATTCCCCCAATGTGCTAGATCAAGAGATGTCATTAGCTATCATGACATTCCATCAGCACAAAACTCCACAGGTTATCTGGTATGTCTGTGGAAGGCCAGGGAAAATATGCATCCCATTAAAGAAGGATCCTGCTGTCTGTCTTCCTGGAATATATCTGGGAATTTATGACACAGTTGAACCTTTGTTTCTTTTATGAAAAAAGGAGTTTCATGATTACGTCTTATTTTAGGGTAAAGTCCTTCTCAAAATAAAGCTTTCTCCATGATTATTTGAGGATAGCAGGAAATCTCCTGCTAGAACATCTTCCCAGGATTACAAATTTGAACATCCAGTAGGCTGACCGGTGGGCAGAGTGAAAAATATGTTTTTTAACTACTGTGCCACCCAGAAACCACATTGACCCACTCCCACTGAATAACTGACACAAAATATATACCAGGGGCCATATTAAGAAAAGTGCATCGGGGTCACAATGGGTCACACTGCGTTCTGCATCTCCAGGGCACTTTGGTATTACAGAAAGGGCTGCAGATACTTGTGTGGCCTTTTCTGTAATACAGATCATACTGGAGCTAGATGTGCACTGGCAGGATGTCGAGGGGATGTGTGCTTATTTGCATTGAGCATACCCTTTTGTACATGAGGGAATCATTTGTCTGGGAGCATGTTCCATATTATAGACTTGGGTGAAAAGACAAAGAAGTGCTTACTATATGTGACATAGAGGCAGAACACAGTTGGATCTCTTATGGCATATTTTATGAGGGAGCCACAATGGTCTCAGGGACATGGACATCATTTAGGGGTCACCAGGTGTTGCACTTGTGACCCCTGGCTTGCCTCTTGCGACTCCTGGCCCCAGAGGTGGCAACATCAGTGACAAGAACACAGGGGCTGTCCTGCATTCCTCATTTTCTGCTGTTTTTCATTATTCTAATAGTGAATGCTATTCTTTACTCTTTATTAGTGGAATTAGAAATGGAGCGTAATTGGGGCCTTTGGTTGAAACTGTGGCAAGTGGTGTAGTAATTAAAAATAATTTTAAATGTATGTTGTAAGTATGCTTGTGAGGGAGAGTGTGTTTATGTTAGAGAGCTTGTGTATATGTGAGTAAGTGCATCTGTATGTGAAAGTAGGTGTGCTTTAGTGAAAATGAGTGAGAGTCAGTGACAAGCACTGAAGTGAGATTGAGGCCCAGATGTACTATTTTTGGATGTATGGCAGCTCTGCACCAAAGTTGTTGCTCTGCCTTGAGTCAAAGGGAGAGACAAACAAAATGTGCCATATCTACTGAGATATGGGGCATTTTTTCTCTCCCCACCCGCTGGCACACTTCTGGCAGTCATACAGCAATGGACATACCCTTGCAATACAGTGCAAGGGGATATGGGTTCTCTGAAACATAGATTTTTGGCATAAAGGTGTACAACCTGTCATATGACAAAATACAGGCCATAAAATACTGAGATAATTTCTGACATAAGGTTCATCAATGTTGTGGCATAAATTGCAACACTCTGGCACTGGTATATTTTATGTAATTTTTAGATTTTGCCTGGACTGCGCTTGTACCAATAAAATGCCACAAAAGGGTGAGCTGCCCGTGTTCCTGCAATTAAGACTGTTCCCATATTCATCCCCAAATTATGCATTTGCACCCATATTCGGAGATCTCAAAATCCTGTTTGTGACACTCTATTGTTGCAAGAGTCTGCGTACCCCACACAAAGTGCATTTAACTTGCACCATTCTGAGCTTTGATCCTTATGGACCTCGACGACAATTATTTTTTAAAACTGATCTTCCATGTGTGAAGTTGGGCAGCCTTGAACCTGAATAACAAATCTCCTCTGGGGCACATGCTTACATTTCTCAAAATAAATGTCACAGAAATTAGGATATCTTTTCTAATTAACGGTCGTTATTATTATTATTATTATTATTATTATTATTATTATTATTATTATTATTATTATTATTATTATTACAGCACCTGTTTTCAGGCTTTTTTTTTTTCAGAATAAGTGCCACATTAACATACTGATATGTTTTTCTGTTCAAAGAATTCTAAAAATAAAACAAGCAGCATGTGGACTACAAGTCTATTCTAGTAGTCCAGTAATGAGCTTTGACACTTGTCCCGAAATAAACTAATTAACTCATTCATTCACTTTTCTTTTGGGGGTCTGCTGAATTGACCTCTGCTGAGAGAGTACCAGGGCACAAGTCCGGGATACGCACAAATAGATGGCGTCCACCCACAGTTGGGCTATACTAAGATATGCTGAATTCGTCTTGGTGTAGACACTGCAGACACTGGGGCACTTTCAGCAGCATGCACTGGATGTCTGCTTTTGTTCAGAGCAGCATCATTCAGGTGAGGAGGGGGGCTTTGTTATTTTAAAGACCTGCTGAGCTTAAAACAAAGGCCGAAGTTAAGGGTCAATCGTTTGTTAGAGTATCCAGGCTGGGAGCTATCTGGGGCCTCACACCTATATGCACTGGAGGGGAAACTAAGGCACACAGCTTATCACTTCACAGGTACTTAAGAGAGGCATGGTTTTGACTTTGATCAATCTCTGTTTATAAGAGATATGCATGTGCTGTAAGAATGTCAGGTATGTTGGTCTGTCCTGGTATTTACAAAAATAACAGTTTAAATACCACTATTCTTTTTTTTTTTTTTTAAAGAATTATAGTGCTTCTCATAACAATGCAGGGTGACAGAGCACTTTACATCACATGTAAACATTATACATTGACAATAAATCTTATGTGTGTATAAATAAATTACAGGATTGGTTACATAAGACAGTGAGGGTTATAAGGTATAGTAGTCACATGCCCTTTCATAGCTGACTGTGGTATATTAGATGGATTACAATTTATGAACTGCAAGTATGAAAAGCATCTTTGTGTTAAAAGCAGTAACTCACATACCTAGACATATACAATAATAATCTGTCACTTGCATGTTACATGATGGTCTTTGCAGAAGACATTACCCTCTATACTACTTTTATTCAAAATTGGGACTAGACAAAACATCGATCTCTTCAGCAAATGTGTTATCTTCAAGAGGTATCTTCAAGAGGTATCTTATTATTTTTAGAGATTTATTGTCACGTTTCTCCTTGTTGCCAAGTTTTATGTGGCAGCATTTAAAAAAAAAAAAAAGCATAATATGTTGTGATTGGCATGAGCCCGTGTGGCACAAGCCAGATGCAAAATCTCACTTGTTAAATCTCGTAATGCGCTCAAATGTATTAAAATCGGGGGGATGGAGGGTGGCCAGCTTCTGAATGTGATGGCCGCTTGCTGAAGCACCTCCACAACCTCTAAGGCCTTCACCCCAAATATCCAAATTGAATCTGGGTGACTGGCACTCATCCTATTGTACCTGTGAGCAAGAGGCCGGCTGAGACTGAAAACGTCGAGCACCAACAGATAAGAGTGGTGTGGTGGCCCGACAGGACCTGCGGACTGAATTCCAGGAAAGGCCCCCTGTTGGTTCAGACTGCACAGCTACCCGACGTCCAATGAGCAACAGACATCCGAGGTGGCGGGGATCACTGATGAGTGGGGGGCGCTGAAGCAGTGGGTGGGATCGTCTCCGGCTCCCTGCATTGTAGACCACCCCCTGGCAAAGCAAATTGAGGACCAGCAACCTTCATGCCTGAGCTTGGATGGTTAAAAATAACAATGCAGTGGGTGCCCGGGGGCACCACCGGTGATAATACCAGCCAGGGGAAGAAACCAACAAAGGGAAAATAGCACTGGGATCACCTGGGGGCAACATCAAGGATAACAACGACCTGAGGGAGGAACAAACAGACTGTTGGTGCCCTGTCCAGCCTATTCCTGCACCTCTCCTGATCTGCTCCCTTCCTGCAAAGCACCCAGCCCTCGTGGAGAGTGAAGGAGAATGGTAGACAGGCAAGTCGTCTGCGTGAGCTCAGCATTATTGGAGTCTTGGGTGACCTGGGAGCTGCAGCCTCATGCTGATGGGACCACTACAGGGGACTGACATTGAGGAGGGACCCTGAATTTGCAAATCTGGGCATGCAAGATCAATGAAATAGTGGCAATCTGTGAGTGCGGCCTCATACTGAATACTCTGATGCCTGGGGAGAGCAAACGTAGACCTCCTGGGAATGAAAGCTAAGACGATCGGACCCTGAACTTGCCCTTTGCCAACCTACCTTAACAAACACAGCTGTGGCTCTGAGACTTGGGTAAGCGAATACACTGGAGACTGCCGTGAATCTCATCAGTGCCTCTCATGGCAATGTGGAGAGGGAAGCTGAGAGGTTGACAGTTGCCCCTTGGCCTATTGAGTGACTTTGACAGGTGATGGTGAGAGCATCTCCCCCGAAACACAGGTGGCTTGCATATTCTCCGGGCTGCGAAGACGTGATGAAAGGGGTCCTGACCCACTCAACAGATGAAGTTAGATAAGTATACCCTCCTGAAGGTTGTGCCTGTAGACCAGACCAAAAGAGCCCCCAAAGAGCTGCAATAGGAGTAGGTGACCCCAACTCTGATGGATATAATGGTGGCCATACAAAGTGTCCATGGTTCCCAGGCACCAAACATTGACTCGGTTACCACAAAAAGTGTGCTGCTCTGAACTGACCTGCGCAACATGAGGGATAAAGTACGGGAGGCCAAAGAGGAGACTGTGATTCTAAAGAGTGAAACAAAGACTTTGAAAAGCCAAATGGAAAAGCTATGGACCAAAGCAGAGGAAGCAGACACGTGTCTGGAAGACTATGAAGGAAAGTCATGTCGTAATAATTTTAGAATGGTAGGAGCACCAGAATGTGTGAAGGGGCCCTGCTCGGACCTCTTTATTGAAGACTTGATTACAAAAAGTCAAGAATACTCTCAAAATGTTTCTCTAGGCAGTGGGCTCACAGCGGCCCGGGGTCCCTCCCAGACTGGGCGCACCACCTCCCACCATCATAGCACATCACTTAAATTTTTGAGATTGTGATGTGGTGCGCCAGGCTGCCTGGAACTGCCCATCATTAAAACACAAAGGTGCAAGCATCAATATCTTTCCTATATTTCACTCACAGTGTCCAACAACTCAGACACAACTTTACCAAAGTGAAACGTTCATTGTGACAACATGAACTAAAGGACTCCATGATGTTCCTTGCAAAGTTGAAAGTAGAAGCGAAGGACAAGACTTGATGTTTTGGGACACCTGACGAGGCATAGGAATGGCTTAAGGGGTGGAGACTGGCTAGAAACTCCAGGGCTCACAATCATCCTAGTCAATAGAGAGAATTTCGGGCCAACAAAGACTGGTGGGGTCTGAGAATGGACATGTTTCAAGTCAGTCCACACTGGACCCTGGGGGGCGGGTAGAGAAGATAGCGAGCTGTCAACCTGGGCTGATTATAGATCCTCTGAAAGGAACTGAGCATTGACTAAAGAGATCGGAGCTTTGGCTCCCCAGTGGACCTGTGTGCTTGGTGGAATTATGGCCCTATGACCATAATTGCCAGGAACGGATGTCATGGCCTCTAGACAAATGAGTGTGGGACACAGTACAGTAAGACCTGATGTGGAGTTGAGGAAAAGGGGTTGAAGGTTGTGCTGATCACCATTCCCTGTTAACATGATGTCAGTTTGGGACAACAGGTGCTGTTAGAAATGGGGTCTCTAGTTGGCAGTGGTTTGAACCCTGTTCAAGTAGGGACCCTTACTCTATTCAGGTTAAGGAGTAACAACTAAGATCACCCCTGCTCACCCCTTTGGTAGCTCTGAACGAGCAGTCAGGGTTATCTCAGAGGCAATGTGTAAAGTATTTGTACACACACAGCAACACAGTGAAAACACCACAAAAGTACTCCACACCAGTTTAGAAAAACAGCCAATATTTATCTGACAAAAACAACAAAAATCCAACATAGGCAAGCAAAGTTAGGAATTTTTAAAGATTAATTCTCAGTAAAGCGCTTAGGAATGCAATAGTTCCAACTAGACCTATCACAACATCTTTGACAGAGTTGATTCCAACAGTCTGATGCCTCTCACATGGGAGTGCCGGCCGGTCATGGAGCCGCACGGACCCTAGGCACAGTACCTTTGAAAACGATGAGGAAGCAAAGATGTTGCACGGTGT
Organism: Pleurodeles waltl; assembly: GCF_031143425.1. Classification (NCBI taxonomy): domain Eukaryota; kingdom Metazoa; phylum Chordata; class Amphibia; order Caudata; family Salamandridae; genus Pleurodeles; species Pleurodeles waltl. The sequence continues at coordinate 770,437,135 of NC_090440.1, read as the reverse complement.
TGGGGAGGTGAGGTGTCTCTGGAGACCGGGCAGCATTGGTTCCATGCGGCCACTTGGGAGGTGAGGAATCAGTTCCTTGCTGCAGGGGCGGTTGGTTTCTTATGGTTGCAGGGGAGGTGATGCGGTGTTGGCAGCGAGGCATCTGTTCCTTATAATCTCGTGGGGTCGATGAATCCAGCAGGTCAAGATGCAAGGCATCAACTCTGCTGTGTTGCAATCACATCACAGGGCCACACATGCATCAGAGTTAGGTGTCCCGGATGTCAGGGACACAGGACTCAGGACTAAGACTGTGGCGGGACTTCAGAGGTGCTGCAGCATCATCGGGCCTGCAGCACAGGTCGTGGTTGTTGCACTCAGCGCGGCAACAGCTCTGGTGCTGGCAGCTGCGCAGACTCGGAGAGCGGTGCCAGTTGCGAAGTTGCTTGGGAGTCGATGTACTTGGCTTCATCTTGGTTAATCTTAAACTCACTCCCGAGAGCCCAGGGACTGTACTTGGCACCACTTGGCATGCTGGGTCTCTCAGCAAGAGAGCCAAGGTGCTGACAGATTAAGTCTTTGTTGTCCCTGAGACTTCTAACAGGAGGCAAGCTCAGTCCAAGCCCTTGGAGAACCTTTGGAAGAAGGATGCAGAATGCAAAGTCCAGTCCTTTCACTCCTAGGACAGAAGCAGCAAGCAGCAGGCCAGCACAGCAAATCAACAGGCAGTGTGGCAGTCCCTCCTACAGCATCTAGCTCTTCTTCCTTGCAGAACGTCCTCAGTTTAGAAGGCTTCTAAAGTTGTGGTCTCAGAGGTCCAATACTTATACTAATTTCTGCCTTTGAAGTAGGCAAACTTCAAAGGAAAGTTTTTGTAGTTCACAAGACCCTGCCTTTCCTGAACTTACCCCAGACAAGCCCCAGGGGGTTGGAGACTGCTTTGTTGAAGGACAGGCACAGCCCTATTCAGGTGCAAGTGTCACCTCCTCCTAACACTCTAGCCCAGTAAGACCTATCAGGATATGCAGGGCATACCTCGGTTCCCTTTGTGTGACTGTCCAACTGTCATCCTGACCCAGACGTGTTCCACAGCCAAGTAGAGGCATAGAATGGTTAAGCAAAAAAATGCCCATTTTCTAAAAGTGGCATTTTCAAACTTACAATTTGAAAAACCAACTTCACCAAAATATGTATTTTTAAATTGTGAGCTCAGAGACCCTAAACTCCACATCTCTATCTGCTTCCAATGGGAAATTGCACTAAAACAATATTTCACGGCAATACCCATGTTACCCTATGGGAGAAATAGGCCTTGCAATAGTGAAAAACACATCTAGCAGTATTTCACTGTCAGGACATGTAAAACACACCAGTACATGTCCTACCTCTTAAATGGACTGCACCCTGCCCATGGGGCTGCCTTGGGCCTAACTTAGCCGTGACTTACATGTAGTAAAAGGGAAGGTCGAAATGGCAGTTTAAAGCTGTACACACATACACTGCAGTGGCAGGCCTGAGACGTGTTTGCAGGGCTACTCATGTGGGTGACATAATCGGTGCTGCAGGCCCACTAGTGGCATTTGATTTGCAGGTCCTGAGCCCACATAATGCAGTATACTAGGGACTTACTAGTAAAATCAAAATATGCCAATCATGGGTAAACCAATCACCCATACAATTTAGACCGAGAGCACTTACACTTTAGCACTGGTCAGCAGTGGTAAAGTTCCCAGATCCCTAAAGCAACAAAAAAACAAAATTCAGCACAGGATCAAAACAGGAGGTCAGAAGCAAAAAGACCAGGAAAACGCTGCAGAAAGAGCCATTTCCAAAAGGGGCTCTGCATTGTTGGGGGGTGGGCAGTTTTGAGTCCCCATGCAGGGATGCAGGAAGGGGGTGTTTAAGAGGGAAATGTTCTTTATGTTTGTGTGTTTGTTTTGCTTTCAAGTGTGTTTTTCAGCAGACTAACTTACTGGGTGGGGACACACGGCCCTTTTAGTGCACGTAGGAAAGGTCTTCCCAACAGGGGAGTACTTGGTGTTGTTTATGGATGGGCTTGCGACAAGATGGCTATGGCTGAAAGAAGGAAGTGGGCAGAGGTGAACTTCATTTAATGGAATGACAGTGGTCTTGGTGACAAAATTAAGAGGGGGTGGTACTCCAGTTTCTCAAATGCCACTCTCCAGATGTGGTGTTCCTCCAAGAGGCCCATTTACTCTGTAATATATAGAGAGCACTAGATAAATGGTGGTTTAGAATGGTGACACACGCAAGATACACAACCTGCTCGAGGGGAGTTGACATACTAATAAAGCGCTCATTTGTGCTTATATCCAGCATACATGGGTGGATATCCAGGGATGATATGTGACGCTCTCCAGTATGTGAGAGGATTGGGCACTCAGTATTTGCTCAGGATACGTGCTACCACATCTGCAAAAAACTATGTTTACTGACTTAGGGGGCCTTTTAATGCATGAGGGCATGATATTGATGAGTGGCAATTTTAACCCTGTACTGGAGGCAGAGTTAGATTGCTGGCTTCAGAGAATGCTTGAGACTGCCCGTAGTACCCTGGGTGACTTTTTATCAGCCTGGGGTTTTGAGGACATATGCAGGACACACAACCCTGATGAGCGACACTACACCTTCCACTCTAGGACACATAGGAGTTTAACCCAACTAGACTACCTCCTCAGACAGAGTCACCATACACAGTTCTATTATGATATATGCCACCTGGCCTGTGGTATCTCAGATCACTCACCAATTTGGGCAAAATGCTCCATGGTATCTCAAACAACCAGACATAAGAAAAGGGCTGATAGATAGTACACAACACTACTTCACCAAAGATTTACCCTCATACCAATCGGTCCATACACCATGGGAGGCCTACAAAATGGTGATCAGGGGGGTCAGGCTATCTCTCTCATAGCGGGGCATAGAAAGGATAATCATTGAAAATTAGAAGACCTTGAGAAAGAAGTGTTATCTAGAGAGCCTCTTCCCCAGACACTGAATACGCCCAACAAGAGCCACACACTGATACAAGGATTTTCAGGATGCAGCAATAGACGTGGTTAGAGCCCTCCATCTTGCCTTGCATTAGCGACTATATGACAGCAATAATGCTGGCAAGCTATTAGTCTAGCTTGATAAACGTGAACAAACAAGACAGTGGGTGCTTGAGGTAATAATAGAAAAGGGCGGGACTATGAGCGGTACTGAGCAAATATCTGAAAACTTTGCAATATACTGTTCTCAACTTTACTCCCCTGGGGTTGCTTTGTTGAAAGCAGAGGTTGAGGAGTTTCTCTGGAATATTCACATGCCCTGTCTATCACAAGAGAACGGGCTGTTTTTGGATGGAGACATTACGGCTGAGGAGATGGGGTGACTGTGAGTAAGTTGCAGTTGGGCAAAGAAATGGATCCCAATGGCATTCCTGAGCAATTGTATAAACTGATGGGCTCCATGCTGGCCCCACACTCACCGTGTACTATGAAAGCAGGGAAAAGGGAGTGCTGCCAAGGGATCAGAGGTTGGCCACAATAGTGGTGATACACAAGGCGGGGAAGCCACCCAAAGAGTGTGCCTCATACAGGCCAATTTCACTTCTGAGCGTGGAGGTCAAAGTATTGGTAAAATTATTAACTTGATGACTGCATAAGGTAATCACTGCGCTAGTCCACCCACATCAGTCGGGTTCTATACCCTTCCGTGACACCAACCTTATCCTCTCTAAGGAGTGATGGGGCAAATGGCTAACTAGAACATACCAGCGCTGGTGCTTTCGCTAGATGCCAAAATAGCATTTGATATGTTGGAATAGCACTACATGTTTGCAGTACTAGAGAAGCTGGGTTTTGGCTCCACGTTTCTCCACGGGGCTAGGTGGTCAAATGATGAAGCATGACACTATTATGTGTGTGAGACCACCTAGTCCGTAAAAGGAACTCCCTCTTGTATATACAGCCACTACCTCAGACATTCTAAACTCAGCCCGTTACCCAGCAATTACGCGCTGAGCCAGCGCCTCTATTTTAGGGTTCACTGATCCAGTTCACCCTTACCTATCACCCCACACTTTCAGTGATATATGAAAAAAGGTGGGGATAACCATGCCATGAAAAGGGTACTTTCCTACAGACAGCCTTCTAACTGACTATATGCCACAAAAGGCAATTTTACTCCCCTATAAAAAACTAGTTACCAATGCACCTGATATTAGGCAACAATTAAAAATGAAACCGGAGAGTGATGTGGGGATTTTTTATAAAAACGACTGGTAGGAGGCCATTACATCCCCCTAGGAAATAGCTGTCCGCGCAGGCTTTCACCAGATTCAGCTGCAGACCCTACACTGTTTTTACTACGCAAGAACCACTGTGGTTTGAAGGAATGAGTGGAGGGTGATCAATGTTTAAGGGGCTGTGGTCAGATGGGCACATTCTTTCAAATCCTATTGAGGAATACCAGTATGTACACACTTATTGGGCTGCAGTAGTTGATTGTTTGAGGCTGATAGGGGGAGCGGGCATTGGCTTTTCAGCTACACAATGTGTGCTGAGAGAGGGATACCACAAGTGCCACTAAACTGTGGATAATGATGGGCCTGGTGGTGGCCATAAGGAGAATTGCTAAAACCTGGGGCTTTCCTCAATCACTGGACACAATCACAGACCTGGAAACAGATCTAGACTGGTTAGTGGAATAGGTGGTTTCTGAAAGTACAGGCGGTCTGTGGAAATGGAGAAAGGTCTGGGTGGGCTAGAACCCCAATAGGGCAATATTTGTATCAATGGATGTTTTGGAAATGCACAACACTCTAAATACTGCTAAGTGGCTTTGGAATAAGTTCCTTGGGGTGACTGGGTGAGGGTAGAGTTATGTGTTGACTTAGCAATTGTACCAGTACTATGTCTGCACACACTTTTTGTGGTTCATCTACCTAATAAAAAGGTAGTTTAAAAAAAGAAAATGTACTCAATTGATATGATAAACAGATGTCTGAAGTGTTAAGATCTGATGTCACTTCTTGTGATGTCTAGTCCTGCGAGGTCACTTCCTGTGATGACAACTTGATTAGTCTCTCCACTTCTTTTTGTAGGACTTATTCCCTGGAGAGCACCCTGGACATAGCACAATGTGACGCCTTGGCTGCTGCTGAATAACATTAGGCAAAGAGAAGGCATGGTGGTGGGGGAGGTAGTCCCTTTCAGTTCACAGGGAAGGTTGTGCTGATTATATCAGCACACTGACTGGCCTCTCGACAGAAACATCTATGTTCCTGCGTCACCTTACCCCAATCACCTAAAGGTTAACTCCTTCACACTGATACCTAGTTGTTGGTGAGGGGTGGTGGGACAGGGCATGGTGTGAGAGATAGGAGGAGCAGGGAAACAAAGGGGAAGTGCTACGCAGAGGTGTCTGTGGCCTGCAGTTAATAGTTGTGCTGGAACATTTTTCAGAGTGGAGATGCTGCCATCAGTGTTACATTCCTGAAGTCATAGGGATTGTGAAAAATTCAAAAGTCACCCAAAGGATATGAGTAGCAAATGAGCTACGCCCATTCTGCATGAGAGTGCTAAGGGTGTAGTATGTAGTCCGTGGTGCATGTTGGAGCACAGTGTGCAAATATATTACTAAAGCATGGTGTAGTAGCATACTAACATTTACAGACAGCATATGTTCCAATAAAATGGCCAAAACAAATGTGTAGCAGTGAACATGTAGTGATAAAACGACATAGGACACAAAAGATAATGTGTTCAGTGATATTTATAACTTGTGCATTATTAAGTAAAGTGATCTGATTTGTTTCGATCCCCTTAAAACCTTTGTTTACATCACAGTTCAAAATTACAGAAAAGGGTGTGTTTCTACTTTTCTAACTGTTGATGTAGTTTGAAATATGTGGGCAGTTCATATACATTTATTTTTATTTTGTTGTGTTAAAAAATGTCATGTTACAGCCTATCCTTTTACACTTCCTGCACCCCATAAAGATGATCATATAGTTTAGTTTACCAAAGCCGTCCTAATTGGTAGTCAGAGGGAAGAAAGTAAACCCTAATCTCCATGATAAAGAATAAGCAGCAATTTGTCAGAATACATAGCCAGACATTTGACCTTCATCTTTAAACGCACAATTTAAAAACTCATGTTTCCTGCTCAGTCACCTTCCCTCCTCAGCAATGTTGTTTTGGGGGGATTCAGCACCCCTTCGTCCAACCCCTGTGGAAGTAAAACGTGATTAAAAGTAGTATAGATTAATTTGAAACCATATCAGAGGGAGACCACTGCATGACCTTATTGTAGACAGGTTAGGCCGCCCTTCTGAATGCATTCGCCCTGGCATGGGCCGAGCTTACTTACACCCATGCCAAAAGTCGACCCTCGGGACCAGAATGTCTTTATTGTCTGCATAGAGCGGCCTATCTGAATGATGTCAAAAGATCTATAGCTTATTCTCGTGGGCACTTCCATTTGTCGTGTCATGCGAGACAACATTGCATCCACTGACAGTACACATCTTCTTTTGAGTGGTTCCAGACTGGATAACTTCCAAAGACAATACTAAAGCTTACTCGAGCCCAGAAACAATCGGCTTCATGGGCGGTGTTCTGACTCTATGCCAAACCTAAGAGAGGCCACATTTAGAATGCTTCAGTGTGCCCTCGGGTCCCGTGTAGAGAAAGGCGCATTGCTGAGAACTGACTTCCGGTATCAGTGGTTTTGTGTGCACTCCGGTCTTGGCTGGCGGTAGATGTTTGTTTGAAACCTTTTCGTGATCGCTTGGGTAAAACCTCCTGTCTGCTAAGTGTGAAGGATGCATATCGCGGGTGCCAGCGTGAAAATATTGAACATCTGCTTTGCTAACAGAATACATATTCGCGCACAAGACGATTTCCTGTTTACTTTTTGAAGGTGCCTCTCCCTCTTATGATGCGTATCCAGCCCCGGGCACCAGCGTTTTTATTAACTTTCCAACAACAGAATATTGCACCGTAGCATATTGGAAGAAACTAGCCGGTCTATAAAGAACACATGTAATAGCTCTGTTTTTCCGAAGAATGAGAAAATGGCCAACATTATATAGAAATATAGTTCTTATATATGCTGGTGGAATTTGGAGATCAGCTGAACGCATTGTATGGTCAGCACATCTGAAAACGATTCACAGATATGAGAATATATTTCTCTTATTTTTGATATGCAGCAGATTGAAACAGTCGTATCACTTGTTTGATTTGTCTTTTACCCACTATTGAAGCACTGCCTTTTTTTTGTCATGTTCTAGACTCCAAGGACATATGACTAACCGCCAGAAATCATTGCAGCTAAACTTACAACATTTATCAGCCACTAAGAGAAACCCAGTCTGGTAGTCCTTTAGGAATGAGGACAACCAAGGACCGGGCACTTTTGATGGCACACGGTTTGCTTGGATTTTATAGGACCATGGGGAAAGTGAATTGTGATTTGAGATATGCCCTAGTGATGATGGATGTCCATAGCAGATGGTTAGTGATGAGATTTATGCGTGATATCACTACTCCGAGTACGATTAGGACACTAGAAGAAGTGTCCATGGAGGAGGGATACCCATGTAAAATGGTTACTGACAATGGAACTTAGTTGGTATCTGAGGAAATAACTAGATATTTGGAACATGGTGGGATTTATCATATGTGCCCCTCATTGTATAATCCCCAGGGCAAATAGTAGGGTGGAAAGGGCTAACCGCATGGTAAAATGGGTTGGCCAAATGGCTTTAGCAAAAAGGGGGAATGTAAGGAAGATGGTGTGCGACTTGGTATGGGCATATCGTACGACCAGTAATGGATCTACAGGAAAGGTACCTTTTGAGATGATGAGAGGGAGGAAAGCGAACACAAAAATGTGTCCGGCCTGGATGAAGAGGGTGATGGGTCAAGGAGATTTAGATAAGGAACAAAGAAGGAAGGGAATCAGAGGAGACAGGAGACAAAGAGAGAATGAAAGCAAAATTGAAACTGGGGACTGAGTGAAAGTGAAACCTGGTAGAATTAGTGGTGGGCTAACCAAATTTTGAGGTCCATGCAAGGTGAAAGAGGTACATGAGTCGTTCATTGTTTTGGGGAATTCAGAAAAGAGGAATATGCGTAGGGTAGTGCTGTATGAGGGGGCAGGATGGAAATTTGGTAAAAGGAGATGATGCAGGCAGGCTAAAGTGCAGTGGGTTTATGTTAATGGATGATAGAGAGTTGTTAGGCAGGGAGGAGAAGGAACGAAGGACATTGTCTATCACTGAAGAACGATCGAATAGAATAAGACGTTTTAGACCGAGAGTGCCACCCAAGTATTTGGCGGGCTGTGTGTGTTGATATATTGATTGTTCATAGTTGATATCCATCTTCAGTATGGGGAATGAATTTATTGATTGTAAAGGGAGAATATATGTTGTAATGTAGAATTATATAATGTAGAATTGTAATATGGAATGCTGAGCCACGCTCAGCATCCCAAGATGCTGTGAGTGTTCTCTCTCCAATCAGTTGGCCGTTGGCTAGTGGCTGGAGAGGGAGCACTGACGTCGTCGACGTGTACTTTTAATAAATACTGCTGTTCATCATTCAGCTGACAAGGAGTGCCATTTGTTATTAACATGCCTCGGTTTGAATGTTCAGGCACCGCCGAGCTGCTGGAAGCCAGCAGGTCAATGAAACAGTCTCTTGTCCTGCAGTCAAGTGTGTTCTTGTGCATCATTTATTGAATGCTGCAAGGGACGGAACTACGCTTCAACGCGCTCTACACTTCGGTCTTCCAGATTTAAGATAGAGCGAGATCTATTGAAAGTCAAACCATTTATCAGGTGCTAGTGTGAGGGATGAGAAGTCAGGTACATGTCTTTCTGAGGAGATCCTGCCCTTCTCGTCATTTCTTTGGGTCAGGGGCATAACGCGGGGCCCCTGAAGCCCATGCGGACAGTGGGGCCCCCAACCCTAGTTTGGGCACCCCATAACACCCCAGGGCCATCTTCAACTGAGGAATGCCGTTTGCACATGTACCCAAGATCTGTTGTGCATATGGTGCCTATACAGAGCTTACAGCAGCACAGCACAGTCACTTACGTGCTATAGGAGTTAACTGGGATACTCTATGAGCCCCCTCATCACATTCTGGGATACTCTGTGAGCCCCCTCATCACATTCTGCAGGGCGCCTCCATTGTTTTGTGTTATGCCACAGCTGTGGCTTCGTAGTTAGTTGACAGTCACCATCTGTCTGTGCCGACCTTTCTAAATTGCCTGATATGATTCTTTGATTACAGTAATCAATATATTACTATTTTATATAGCATAGACAAAGCCCCATGGAGCAATGCAGTGCTTTACCTAGAACATTTTAAATGTAGCAAGAGGGTCACAATCAAAAACAAGTATTGGCAAAGCTAACAGGTCTGGCTTTGGCTGACAGCTTTTTGGCACTCTCATTGCTGATTTGTTTTGTAATGTTTGTGCAAAAGTTTGTCAGGGAAGGTGGTAGGCCCTCTTGAATTTAAAAAAAGGTCCAAAAGATATTTTTTTGTGTCTTAAAAAGCATACCTTTCCCACAATAATCCCTGGAACTGAAGGGAACTACTTTGTGTGGGGATGTGCTTCTTGTGAAAGGGTAGAATACCGTCACTCACAGAACAGTTAGCCAGTAGCTCAAGGGGGCTGACCGCTGTGCTGTAGTTGGTAGAATTAAAATGTGAATGTCAAAATAGTGGACCCATGGATGAAGAGGGAAAAAGATCGAAAAGTATCTTGTGGTTTTGTGTGCGGTCCGGTCTTGGCTGGCGGTAGATTTTGTTTGAAGCCTTTTGTGAAAGCTTGGGTAAAACCTCTTGTCTAAGTATGAAGGATGCATATAGCTGGTGCCAGCATGAAAATATTGAACATCTGCTTTGGTAACAGAATACATATTCGCTCACAAGACAGTTTCCTGTTTCCTTTTTGAAGGTGCCTCTCCCTCTTATGGTGCGTAACCAGCCCCAGGCACCAGTGTTTTTATTAACTTTCCAACAACAGAATATTGCACCTAGCATATTGGAATAAACTGGCCTCTATGAAGAACACATGTAATAGCTCCGTTTTTCCGAAAAATGAGAAAATGGCCAACATTGTATATAAATTTAGTTCTTAAATATGCTGGTGGAAATTGGAAATCAGCTGAACACATTGTATCCTCAGCACATCTAAAAACGATCATATATATTTGAATATACTTCTTTTATATTTGATATGCATCAAATTGAGACAGTCTTATCACTAGTTTGATTTGTCTTTTACCCACTGTTGAAGCACTGGCTTTTTTTGTCATGTTCTAGACTCCCAGGACTTACGGCTAACGCAGAAATCATTGCAGCTAAACTTACAAAGTTTATCAGCCGCAAAACTTGTTGAGAACTCCAGTCTTGTAGTCCTTTAGGAATGAAGACAACCAAAAACCAGGCACTTCTGATGGCAGGCACACAGCAGCACTGGTGCCTCGATCTGAATGTTTAGGCACCGCCGAGCTGCTGGAATCCAGCAGGTTAAAGAAGCATTCTCTTGTCCTGCAGTCAAGTGTTTTCTTGTGCATCATTTATAGGACCCGGAGGCCTCCATAACGGCCCCCACTCCCTCCGCCAAGAATACACAAGACGACAAGCTCTATTCGTTGGAAGAAGTATCTTTTATTTTCAAAAATACGTAATTCAAAATAACTCATGACTTCAACAAGCCAAACATCAAATAGCACGTATAGCAAGGTTAGTCAACAAAGCAAACATTTTTATTTACATGTTACTGAGAAATTCTTGTGACCATAACCAATCTGACAGGATCCCTTCCTGTCCTGAACCACCATTTGGACCACACAGGTGACCCATGTCTCACCTGTATCCATAGGAGGGACGGTTACCCTGACTACACGGTACCTTGTCCTCCAGTTTCGGGTTCCGCCCCCCCCTCCAAACACCAATCAGCCCTTGGGTGTAATGGGGGGAGCCAAGAGCTGGAGCCCCATGTTCTCCCCCAGCGATCTGAGGTCTCTTACCCCCTGATCTGGTGTGTACATCCGCTGGTTGGCTCAGAACTTCAGGATCCTATCCCAGATGTCCTCCTGGGGGCCCCACCTTGGGGACCCGCTCCTATTGTTTCTAGTCACATTTCTTATCTCAATTTCCCAACTTCTTTCCAAACTACTAAACACAAAGGAGAGGGTGGGTGGGACAATCGCGGGCCGCACGCCAGGTCCCGCCGCCGCACCTCGGAAAAGAAGGTCTAGCCTTCTTGGGGGGGCCCTTAAATAACCCCCCCACCGGTATGCGGCGGCCGGAACCGGCGCACGGCGAACGTCGGCCACACGACATGCCCCCTGCAGGATGGACTTCCGCCCCAACGCCTCACGAGGCGTCAGGGCGGACATCCGGCCGAACTCAAGCACCCCCGGCAGAAGGAGAAAAGGGGTGGAGGAGTGCCCCAGGGCCTTGGAGGCCCCGTGTCCTAACGGGACGCGCCCCCCCCACTGCGGAGCGGGCGCTCTTCCATTATATGCTGCAACGGGCGGAACTTTGCTTCAACGCGCTCTCCACTTTAATCTTCCAGATTTAAGATGGGACGAGATCTGATGAAAGTCGAGACATTTATCCGGGTCTAGTGTGAGGGATGAGAAGATGGTTACATGTCTTTCTGAAGAGATCCTGCCCTTTTCGTCATTGCTGTGCCTCAGGGGCGTAACACGGGTCCCCTGAAGCCCATGCAGTGCAGCAGGGCCCTCAACCCTCTATTGGGCACCCCATTCACCCCAAGGCCGATGAATATCTGTGATATATGAGAGACTCTGTGGCTCCCTCATCACATTCTGCAGAGAGGCCCCATTATTTTGTGTTACGCCACAGCTGTGGCTTCGTAGTTAGTTGTCAGTCACCCTTGTGTGTGCCGACCTTTCTAACTTGTCTGATATGATTCTTTGTTACAATAATCAATATGTTAACTATTTCAGATAGCAAGTTGAGAAAGCCAGGGTTGGAGCCAAAACCTAGTTGTCTGGGTTTGAAGGGCAGTAGCTTGTGTCTCTTACCGACACTCTCTCCAGTTAGCCTTGCAGTTGTAGTATCCTCACTCATTCCATGTTCTAGCAAGTCATACATTCTACTTCACAGAACCATTTTAAAGTGGGATCACAGAAAGTGATTGCCTTCAATTTTAACAAAAATGGTGCAAAGCAATATAGACATACTTGTTGGAAAGGTTTGCTGAGGTCAGAGTTGTTGCTGGGCCATCTTCAACTGAGGAATGCCGTTTGCACATGCACCCAAGATCTGTTGTGCATATGGTGCCTATACAGAGCTTACAGCAGCACAGCACAGTCACTTATGTGCTATAAGATTTAACTGCTGTAGCAGCCATAGTCAGGAAAAGGGGAAATATGTTGAATGCCTCCTTGCAGACTCGGGGACAGCACAGTTTGTATGGCTCGGCTGACGTCAGACTTCTGAGCGGAAAGAAAAGGGAAATCCATGAAGAGTCTTTTGGTGAACATAACCACGTTTATTTATGCATATCTGCAACCCTTTAGTAGTTGATTTTCCCTTTGCTTGTCAGGAACTGAGTTAAATTGAAACTGGGATTGATGATGGTAATAAGTTACCACTAAGTGCTTCTTGGGTAAAGTTTCCAACGGATATATCACCATTCTACCCCCTAACCGGAAGTTTTAGGTAGAGGCATAGGGTAATACTTATTTAAGCGTTTCTGTTTGCAGTGATGTAATAAACCACTTGAGCCATTTTTTTATGAATCTATATTTTCTGAAGTGTAGTCTGAGCCATAACTAAGGTAACTGTGACCCATTCACACATTTTTGGTGAGGTAGAGGAACTTTGGTTGCGTCACGTCTGATCTCGAGTTCTGAATATGAGTAATGCATCATTTTAAACATTTTACCCCTCATTATGAGTCTGGTGGTCCTATGACCGCTAGACTTGCGGTAGCGGTCGGACCTCCGGCAATGCGGCGGTCTGGCTTCCACATTATGACCGTGGCAAAAGCACCATGTTGGACCGCCACTTCTACTCCTCTGGAGGGGATGGCGGTGCTGGGGCTCCTAATCCGCCAGGGCAACACTGCAAGCAGAGCTGCCCTGGGGATTACGAGTCCACTCTCTGCCAGTTGCACCGCCATGTAAAAGCTGATGGAGACGGGGCGCCAGAACCCCATGGCCAGCCTCGTCGCGCTTTTCACTGTTTGCTTGCCAGACAGTGAAAATTGCGATGGGTGCGGCTGTACCTGATGAACCGCAACATTGCTGCTGGCTCAATTATGAGCCCGCTTCAATGTTGTGGGCTGTGTCCCGCTGGGCCGGCGGCGGAAACTCTGTTTCCACCAGCCCACCTAGCGAGAACCTCTTAATAGCCCTCCTGGTCAGATCACTGCACTGGCGGTTTTGTGACCGTACTGCTTTGGAGGACGAGCGTTTCCTTCCGCCGAAGTCGGAATGAGGGCCTTTGTGTAATTTTCGCTGTAAATATGAGTGGTGATGTCACTTTGCAAACACTGTCATTTTCATCTGATAACAGTGCAACCCCCGTGAAAAACATACACTTAAACAGAGAATGTGCAACACTAATTTTAATAGTAGTCCTGCTATGTGGCTACACACATGATTAGCACCACAAGCCCATACGCTGCACATTCACTCTGTGCATTGCACCTGTTTTACATAGGCTGCATGGTGAGAGTACAAATAGATGTGCATTTTTCAGCTCCTCTGACAGAACGTATATAACGAGTATTTGCATTTGGTGCACCTCATTGTGGTGCCTGGTACACAAGTAAATCACCCTTACAATTAGAGTAGAGAAGGCTGCAGAGACCACATCATGTGATGGGGGCATGAGAAGACAACCCTTTATTTGCACATACAAGCCTCCTCTCTGTAGCTAGCCTTGGACATTCGTCGGCACATGGGTCATGGACAACCAGATGCTTTCATGTTTTTTCTGGGTCAGGGAGTGTCATCTGTGGGAGCTGTTTCGGACATGATTCTAAGGCAGTTGATCTCCCTACCTTTCTAGTTGCTTACTGAAAGTATAACGACTTTCATTTTATTTGTACACTTCTTTAGGGGGCTTGGGCTTGCTTGTCTCTTCCGTAGCTCCAAGGTTGTGCTTCTGTATGTATTCCATATAGGAGTACCTGGGAAATCACACTTTCGAAAGTGAGATATTTGCAGAGCAACTCCTTCAAATCCTCAACGCATCGCACAGTGTGAAAGAGCCGCGCCAGAGCTCGGAAGTCACTAGGTATTATACATAGTTTTAAATCAAAGCTATTATAAAGTTCCAAACTGAGCTCTTCGTTCCAGGCCTGTGCTCACAAGCCAGGAATGCAAGCCATCTAAATTACAAAAATGTTAATTGACAGGTTAGGTGTTGAATTGTTGTTTACCTTGATTATATAGATTGCCTGTGTGGTAGAAAAGTACAACCTGCTTAACTGTCTGCAGCTATCCACGTGTGTTTTGACCTTGTAACAAAAGTGAGACGCTGAGGACAAAACCATGATTTCCCAAATGCGAGTTAAAAACACATATTCCATACACACATCACATGCAGACTAGATCCTACCTTCCAAAAGATTGGTTATCATGCATTCAGCATAATTATACTCCCAGTGGGGGTCTTATGTTCCAGGGTGAGCACTTTCTAGAATGTAGAGGAGGAGATCATGTTCCTGTAATTATGTTTTATAATTAATAAAAATGATGTGCGACCTTAAAACCTTAAGGTGGTGTCACAGTTACAGCACGGTATTGGCCCACTACAAGTATCTGGCACGCATTACGTTTACAGTCTAACTCTGAACGTTTGTACGTTATTCATGCGTTTTTGAACAGCTATCCCAATGTCAAAACTACAGATCTTTAACTCAAACACAGAGGACTCCGAATATTAACATTTCACGAAAAAAACATATCGATATTTGTGGGTTTGGAGAAGAGTTGGTAAGATATTTGATAACTGTGAGTTCGTCCTGTAAAAAACAGATTGGTTAATGTTGGAATATTGGATTGTAATGACCTGTGGTGAATACAGTGAGGCGATGGAGGGATAATAATGGCTGGTATAGACCTGCTTCAAAATTCCAAATCGGACATTCCTGTTTGTCCTTATTCAATTGTGAACGACTGTAAACATTCTTCCCTGAATGGGTGGAATGTTCTGAAAGCTTAATAGCCTTTCTGCTTAAGACTATTACAACCTTTAAAGTCAGTCTCCCTTTTTATATGCCTTCTTCTGCACATTGGACCGATAAATCCGTTTCAGCGCTCATTAATGCCTGGTATGGCCTTCTCTGCGGGCTAAAGTGCTATATTAGAACAATTCAATCAAAGCTGGACTACAATGCCAAATTTGCATATTTTTTAAAAACTCAGGCAAAACTATTTAAGTGGCTCAGAAATGTGAGGAAGATCACTCTTTCAGCCTGTTCAACAATATTGATGTGTATCATGCAGACAATTTAGTTTTACCCACTGATTGGACATAATAAGTTAAAGGCTGGAGCACTTTAAAAGACTGCATGTCCTGACCTAGACTGATTGATTAATTTGTGTCATACCTTTCTCAGGTACTTACCGATATTAGCAGAGGTACAAAAAATTGACATAAATTCAAGTATTTACTTTGTTTGAGGACACTGTGACCAGCTGTGCTCACATCCACCATCAATCGGGAATGGGCCAACAGATGTCCAAGCGATTATTAGAGGATGGAAATCAGACAGAGATGTGGGTTCAACAAACATATGCATGAAGTAAATTAATGGTAGGTGAGGAGCACCTTAAGAGATGCCATAAGGAGTAAATCATCACCTCACTTTCACTTCACTTTCAGGAAGGATGAGAAATTGAACTAGCATAGGAGAGAACAACATCTCTGGGAAGAAGCAAACTTCCTACCCCATCATCTAGTGATGAAGAGAGGAGTATGGATTTAGGCGACCCAGTGGAGGGGAAGTCCAAAGCAACACAGGAAGAGGGTAATGAAGAGACAGAGGAAACAAACGTGTTGTGTGCTCTAGGACTCAGCTGAAATTAGAGCTGGGTGTTGCGTTCATTCATGCTGCAATTCTCAGACTGTGCAGTGGCTTTGGCCCTAAAATCCAAGCTTAGTGGGATTAGGTGGGAATGTCTACGAAAAGATCCTTCAGCACTTCCTCCTCTTAGGCTTTTGGACCTGGACCTGAGAAGGATACTATTAGATAATTGGGCCTATACACCCATAACCCACTATTGTGTGGAAATTCAGGGAAAGTTTTTAACACTGTATTAGAGCTCATTGTGGTGTAGTGATGGATAAAATATGGGAGACAACCCTTGTCATATACACCCACCTAATGGTTACTTTCCTCACCTTCGTTTTGTCTGAGGGTGACCCAAGCCATCCCGTGGCTGAAACAAAAGACAGCAGCCAGAGAAATCACAGGGAAGGCATTACCCTGAACACCTTGTAGGAAATATTTTGGTTTTTTATTTTCCTTTCTGAAATAAACTTTAAGTGGTCAACGTATCACCGAGACCCATGCTTCTTTACCATCCGCAGGCACACAAGGATGCATTTTGATGTACTCTTTGGCTTCGGGCTGAATGAATTGTAGGCCTGCCCTAATTACCACTGCCTGGTATAGAAAAGTTGCATTGACAGGGTGAATGAGCATTTGAGGTAGTTTGTAAAAACGTTGCGCCTGTAAAGTAGAGAACACTCAGTCTAAATCATTTTTCTGTCTGGTGAACAACCACAGCTCATCCTAAGATCGATATAAACTAGTATCATTGCATTGGTTATTGTTTTTAAGTTTAATTTGGAAATGCTTGCCTTCTTTCTAAACGTTACATTATGTAACTTCATTAACATTCCAGACCACAGCGCTGTATTAGTACTTAAATCATTTTACATTCCAGTTGTAGCAGCAACACCCTTTATAATTTCACAATTGAGTAAATTATGCTAAATAGCATACTAGGGGAGATATTGTAGCAACAAGTGTTGAAAAGGAGCAGCAATGGTGCAAAGGGCACCAAGAAGAATTTGTCATGGTGCCCACTTAGCAGTCCGGCTCAGCATTCCAGTACAAATAAGATCACAGCTAGTGCTTGTGCAGGAGGAGACAGCCCCCTGCATAAACAATATGTACTTAGTCTAAAACCACAGCACTCTTCTTTAGAGTCTGGCTTTTGTTCAAGAAAAATCAACATCTTTCCTCCAGCACAGGCTGCACTGCATGTTATTGTATAAGATAAACAAGGCTGCAAATGGCTGTCTGTGAAGGATGAAATGTGGATCTTGCTCTAGGTTCATTATTTTTGTTGCTCGATTAATTTTATTGAAGCCTGTCAGGCATAATAAAATACTCTTGTTTATCCTATGTGTTGACTTTGGTGTCTTTGATCTGCACTACATAGAAGCCAACTACTTATTCAAGGGGATTCATCCCAATGATGTTATTTTACCGTGCTTGTCCATTTGAATAGTCTAATGAGGGACAATTGCTTCCCAACACGTTTAATTATACAAATAATGTAAATAATAAGCAGCATCGTTGCTCAACGAGGTGTTTTTGAGGTAGCATTGTTTCTCCCTTTTTGATCTGGTTCAGAGAGCTACAAACAACTAAAGAGGGAGAAACAAGGGTTTTTTAAATGGCAGGGGCTTACCCTCCTACAAGATCATGTGCCTAAAGCCAAACAATAGCCCAGCCCTTTTCTGTAAGATTAACTCTCTAGACAAAATTGGGAAACTGATAAGTTTCCTTAGAAAACCCTCACCCACAAGGGTTACCCCTTAGTGGCATGCTTCATCATTGGGTCCGTACCGTTCCGCTACAGAACGGCGGCGCTGCAACTGACAAATTATGTGGGAGCACCTCATATGTAATCCACTGTGAAGGTGTGTAATAGAAGTGGGAGGGGCCATAAAACTAAAATATCTGCCTCCTAGGTAAACTAATGTTTTAATATCTGCCCTAGTGGCAGTATGGTTAAAAACAGGGGGACAGGGTGATTGGAAAGGGGGGGCGGGGCGGTCCTATGAACCCACCTTCCTATTATGTGTTTCAGAGAGCTACTCCTCAGAACCTGCCCCCTTCACTAGAAACCTTCATTCCATTAGTACTCCAGTGGAATAAAAATATCCTCTGCATTTACTTTCACTCGGTTGCTGTGCAATAATCTTGCTCTTTTGGGGACAGCCACAAAAATGTTTTACATACAAAAATAACAGGATACGAAAAAGCACTTCCAGAAAGGTTTTACATTTTTTATTTATTCAATACATATGTATTTTATGGAAATAAGTTTTCAATTATTGGCAATGCTTGTAAGACTTTTGTTGTTTTTTCTCCAAAGCAGGTGTAGGAAATGTAGGGCAATGCAAAATGTTGAAACCTTCCTGTCACCCAGTCGTGGCAAGGGTCCTCTGACAGCTGTACTGAAGCTAGCTTCCCCACATCAAGGAGTGGGAACAGGGTAAGGGACCCTCATAATACAAATAATGACTTCCCACCTTCAGAGTTATGCCGTTCTGTATCACATGGCCATTGGTGTGCTGCAACCCAGTGCATACTATCAGTTCTGTTTTCTACAGGCCATATTCTGCTAGGATTAGATAACCTAATACCCAACGAAGATCAGCCACATGCAGCCTTCTGCATTTGCATTACCTTTGTATGATAAGGAGACAGAAGTACCTGATATAGTGGTTAAACAAGTCGAAATTGTCTGTCTATGGATTAGTGAACAGAATTCAAGATATTCGATATCAGTCTTCACACTGAAAAGAGATTTGATAACAGCTAACACCTGATCAAAATGTGGCATGTGGCAAGTAGTGCTCCTATTAATACCTGCGTTAAGTCACTGGTATGATGTCCAGAGCTCACTAAAGATGCTTATGGTGGCACTTTTGGTGCCAACTAGTTCTTAATGCATTCTTTCAGTTGTAATACAGAGTTTCCTCTCACTGATGGGCAGGACTTTTGACTCCCCTGTGACATTTTCTTAAATTAAGATTGAACTGCACAGCATGTTCCTTCAGCTCATGATGGTGAACCCTGTTTTCAAGGCTGAGTGCCTTCAAAGCTCCATATAAGGGGACACAATGGATGTCTTCAGCTTAGATTTGTTTTCTGTTTAGTGACCCCCCCCACACCACAGATAGATGTGCTTTAAGTAGTTTACTATTACAGGCTAAGGTGGTTTTCCTGGACTCCTTTTGTGCTGTGAAGAGGTTGCCAGAGATATTCTGGGTTCATGTTTGTGCTGAGGTAGCCGACTGTCTGATGTCCATTCATGGTGAATACATGTACAGGCTGGAAATGTGGGTGGCTCTTTGCTGGATCATGACTCAAGGTGTGGAGGCTCCTGGTATGTGTAAAATAGCCACGTCAAGGGCACCTGTTGTCTTGTTGGATGGGGGTATATATATATATATATATATATATATATCTCCAAGAAGGATAGGCAACCAAAAATCCAGAATCCTGATAAAGATATCTTATAAAATTAACATATAAGTGAAAGGTTAATGGGATAAACAACCATAACAAGTAGAAGGTGTGACATATATATATTATATATATATATATATATATATATATATATATATATATTTATAAAAATGTATAGATTTCTATTATTTTGAAGTTTTACTCTGCAACCATAGCTGCACTTAAATTGTGTTGTGTAAATGAATTTCTAAAGTTTTTTTAAACAGACGTTAATGACAACAACTTGACATGAGACGTTACTGATCCCCGACTTGGACTAGATTTATTGGGCGACTTCTTTTGGGACGCTGTACCACTTTGCTCTTGTTATTCAGGGGTCACAATCTCCTCTTTCCAAATACTCCCCTCAGACTTACTGATTTAGTACTGTACGACTCACTTCGGTAGAATACAACCCCCTGTACCTATTGCCTTACTGCCTTGAGAATGCCTGAGGCGTTTGCCCCGCAAAGTGCGAAACATGTGCCAGCTGGTCACTGTTATCAAATCTTTGTATAGCGCAAATATCTTTTCAAGACTATTCAGCACAAAAAGTCAAATAAAATACCTTATTTTACTATGACAATCAATGTACGTCTTTGTTTTCAATTCTAATTGAAGTTTGACAATTGGACTGTTTAGCATTCATGACTAACCTATATCCTCAGTTTCACTTCTGCATTAAATTGTGAGTTTATAGAGGTACAACCCACTTGAAGGTTAGCTTGGAGAAACAATTGTCAACCTTGTCTAGGTGAAGGATACCCCCTAGATTATTGCTCTGTACTAGAATCACTAAGTTAAAGTGTTTCACCCTAACCATATTTGATCAAAAAATAAATGCAACTGTTCTGCTGCTGCACAGCAGTGGTTGACCACCATTGCACCTATGGGAGCAGATCTTTCTAAATCTCAATCTCGGAGTATAATCATTAAATAAACCTCACCATTGGCTGTATGGACCTTTGCTCGTTGACGAGGAGAAATGAGAAACAATCCTTTACTTAACAATAAATCATTCAATTCTTTAAATTCAGTCAATAGAGTTAGTGTAAGTTAAGGGGTTTTATTTTCAAATCTTCTAGTCCTTCATCTATATATATTTTTAGTAGGCATTTATATTTTAAATTCCAGCATTAAAAATGAATATAATCCATCGATTGATATTTGATTATAAATTAGAACAACATGTTTGTTAAAATCATAGTTAGAATAGTAATAATAGAGCACGTGTGTTCTTTAAAGGAAATTCCCTCCTTAATCTAAATCAGTTTGGGTTAAAGAGAGGAAAAGGTGTCAGTTCAGAAACCCAATGAAGAGTTCTGATGATAGAGAGAGAGATCTATACACAAGCATAAAGCCTTTGCATATCAGACTGTAAAAAATTCACAGTCATAAATCAGCAGACGTATAGAATTAGGCTAAGTAACCTCTCATGTAGAGAGGTCTAGAAACCGAGAGACGAGCCTCAAGCAAAGAATGTTGAGGAAGGAATCTGCCCTACTTTCGGAACATACACTAATATTTGCACACACATTCCATGGTACAACATTATTTTATTTTGTCTTCTTCATCCGTCAATACAATATAAGCATTCTCCCGGGGATAGGCAAACTCCCCATTTTCTTATTGGGACATAGTAGGCTTTCAGACATTAGTCCTTGAAAAGTTACAACCTAGATTTCTTGCAGTACAGACAGGTACTCCCAAGAATCATTCTTTCTGTCACTTCCTTTCCTCCCGAAGAGAGCCTTGCTGTCAGTTGTCTAATACAAAACAAGTGTCTATTCACTGTTTAACTGTATGCTTCTGAAGTAACAACATCTGCAGTAAAGAGAAGAAAAACATCTTGCACAAACGGCTGTTCAATTGGAAAAACAGGCCTTTCAGTGTTAATTGATTATTTTTCATTTAACATGGCATCAACTGTTAGGGTAACTTAAATCTGTGCTTTTATTTATTGCAGGCATATAAAATGTAAGTATGATTACCTACTACAAAATTTGCATTTAACATATTTTTTTAAACGTAAGCTTGTGCACATTACAAAAAAGAGTATTATGACAGTGAATAAAATTCACAGCAGGACTCTCAGCCCACCAGAGTTGGCCACCCCTCCTGCACATAGCCAAATTTCTGGCACTTTGGAGGTTGGTTGTAGGGCTTGACCATAAGCTAAGCCTTTCACCTAGCCCCATCTGTGGACTATTTAAAAAAAAAATATGTAACAATGGACGGGGATTAGGGATGCTGTCCCGGAACCCCAGGGCTTCTTCACTTTTTAATCATTTCTGGGCACATCTTCCCCATGTCCTGTAATGACAGCTGCATTTTTCTTCCAGTTGCAGCAAGACAATCCGAGAGCTTGGAGTCCAGTCAGACTTGTTTATTTTAATTGTACTTTCACACCAAGTTTGGCGCAATCCTACTTTCATGCTAAGTATGCTATAATTCTGATCAGCTGTCTTTTTCTGTTTCTGTCTGCGTACAGTTTAAGATCAGCAAAACTCTGTTAAACACATCCTCACTGAAAAACACCAGAGCTATATTTATTATATAGCAACTACACCATTGGTACTCACAAACATTGTTTCAGGGGCCGCAAAGTTTAGTCTGTGATGCGACAAGGGACGCATTGATGCCAGCAAAGTGGCAGTCTTGGAGGGGGGGAGGGAGAGGAGGCAGTAAGGTGGGTGTTGTTCATGTGTAATAGGAACCCAGGCCACCCTGTGAGTGCACATAACAACTGACCTGCCTCTTAGTTCACTATTGGCAATGTTGTCAGTGTGTGGAGAAGACTTGAAGACTTCAATCAACCTTTAAAGAAATACTTGCCTGTTTATTTATTTTTTATGTAAGTGCCGAATCGAGTGAACAGCTGCCTGGTGCTGCTGTTGATCAGGGGGCCTCATAAAAAGGTCAAGAGGGCCGCATGCGCCCCCCGGGCCGTACTTTGAGTATCACTGATCTACACAAACACAGATAACATTTCTGCAGTTGGTTTTCTAACCCCTGTGTTATTGACAGCAGCTATGGATGCATGGTTGCAATCTGAACCGTTGCTCATCAGTGCAGAATGGTGATGTGTGCATGTTTGTGGAGTGGCCCGTGCCTACTTAGGGTAAGGTTACATTTACACTGACAGGAGTGCTAAAATGTAGGCTAGTCTTACGTTTGTTACCATGCTTCAATTCCATTTGATTTTGGCAGCCATTCAGATGACAACAAGTAGAACAAATGTATTCTGCATCTTATTGTGAGTCTGAATGCTTTGAGATCACTGGGCAGGAACTGGCGCATGAATCATATGTTTAGAAAGGGGAAACTGTTACATTTCTTATACTGATCGTAACAGCACCCGAGACAGTATGAGAGATCTGGCATGGCTGTCATTATTAGGAGGGTAAATCTTGTATTTTAATACTTCTGTTGTGTTTCTGTGGTGCACTGGTCCTCCTGGCTTAGTAGCGTGCTACATCCATTTGTTTCCCCTAGCAACAAGGGGTGGCTCGAAGGCCGATGCAGATACCTGAACCTTTTTCCCCAGTTAAAAGTCGGCAGCTCTGGTCTTGTGTACATATGTACAAGCAATGACTGATGCCAAAGGTTCCTTCTGGGCCTCACCCTTCAAAAGAAATCCCCTGATGTTTACACCCTGGAAATGCAACACGTGCCCACAATATGGGAGCTTGTCACTACACTACTCTGCACTTTTGGTTATTTGAGGGGTAACCAATAGCAGCTTCTGTATTATTCAAATCCAGGCCAAGTAACTAGATTTCAGATATAGATAATAATCTCATCATAAAACACACATCATTTTATCATCCACAGCCCAAGAAGGACAAGCGTCTCCCTAGGTGCACTGCATCTGCTTCTCCTCACCTCCACTAGTTAAGAGAAACCACACCTTACTCTCATTTAGTTTTGTTATGGCTTTCCATTGCTATAGACACACTTGAAGCCTACCTGGTGTTTGTTGTCAAGAATCATTGTTATGTCACTCTAAGTTGTTGGTTTCTTCATTTGCCCTTTGAGATGGTCTGCCTCGGAAATCTTAGCTGCGAATGCTAGTCCTTCAGAGCAGGTAGTCATATGGTGGTTAGTATTAAAATACAGCATATATATTTCAAACTAGCAGTCATCCTGTTTAAGTTGTCATCCCATGTATGGTTCCTTGTGTGGGGGTTCTATGGCCCTGAAATAAAACAACAATATGTACTTGGTGTCTCGGTGTGCTCCGATTAAAACCTTGTAACTAGAGATTATTGTTTTCATCAGGGTAAATGCTTGTCACCTGTGTCTTCTCTTTCATATTTCCTCCGGAGGACCAGCGAGTTTCTTGAAATAGACTAATTTCGAGACTAGCCTGTCCTAAAAAAGCCTGGAAAGGAAAGCCATAAGACAAATTTAGCAACCTATGAAACAAAATGATCTACCCCATGATCCCAAAAGGAATCCGTTTTCATTAGATGGACAGCTTTGCTGAAGATGACTAGGAGTGTATTTTCATTCTTTTAGTCGATGGCCATCAGGCAGCATTGATTTCGCTGTACCCAGTCGCAGGATACAATATGACGTAGCACAACATTCTACCTAAAAAAAATACATTGGACTGTTACCACAGGCACAAATTTAGACTGGATCCAGTAGCTCCTCCATGCTTGTGTTCCACAAGAGTAGGAGTAGTTGAATCTTAGAGTATTAGCCAGATGCAGGTGCACAGGGTTCACTGCCCTCCCTTCGACTTTACAAACATGTGTATTTACCCAGAGAGTCAGGTGTTCAGCAATGCGATAGAAAGTAGATATGCTAAGATATTGGCAGGTTCGTTTACCTAGTGCATGGCATTTTAGGGATGGTCGAGCCCTTTCAGTTTCATGTTGTAGTTTAATGTTGCAGTTGGATTATTCTTTGTTGTAGGAATGTCAGATAGAATAAAGTATGAAAAGTCATCACTGCCTCTTTAGCTCTTTTCAGTGGTTTTGCCAATATCTTAAGGTTGGACTTAAAAAGGAGCATCCAGATATTAATCTCTTTCACATTTTCTGTTGAAAAGCTTGATATCTAGGTCCCTTATGACTCTGGTTTATTCACTTCTAACTGTAGTCAGTGCATTCAAAGTAACCCGAAATGTGTATACATTTACTTTATTGTGTGCCTATGTATATTCTAGGGCCCTCGTGTCCAATGATTTCATTTAAGGAATCATAACTTGCAACCAATAATGACTTGCAATTTACGATTCCTTAAATGGAAAGTGCAAAATGGATTTGTTAGCAGTGGGCGCAGTTTGCACACTTACATCTAACAAATCCATTTGTTTTTTGAGAACCGACATATGCATTAATATGCCTACTCACAAAAAATGTTTTGTAAACATTCACAAAGTTGAAGGGGTTCCCTGGCAGCCCCTTCCCATTTGTGAATGGCTTACCACGTCCTTTGAGGTGGTGGTAAAATAATAATGTTTTGCAGCCGAGTTTTGGTCGCAAAACATTGATTCATCCCTTAAGGAAGCTGTATTTGGAAGGGATACATTTAACACCCCCCTTCCAATCACTGATTGGGTACCTAGTCCCCATCCCAATTAGCAACTGGGTAAGAAGCTGTAACATATTACTGAATCTCTAATTGGGTTTTGCAGTCAGAAAGGCTCTGACTTTACTATTCGGAACCTTGCCGACTGTTAAGTGATTCATGGGGGCTTAAAAATATAAGTCCCGTTGGACATCTAGCTTACCTCTGCTACACGCAACTCCTGTATTTTTTATTTTATTTTTCATGAGGCTATTACTTTAATCAACGCAGGGGCATAACACAGGCCCCTTCTGTCTAGATATTAGGTACCACTCAAGTAGCCATGACTCTGCCTATTGCCTTCATTAAACCAATTAGACGCATAAATCTCTGGACATTCTCATGACGGTTGTCCTGAAGGAGATGGAAAACAAGTGACTCGGTAGTGTTAGTGGATTTGTGATGCTGTCTGAAATTACCACCCTACAGTCACGGAGTCCTGACAAATGACGAAGCTGCCCCCATTCAGATACTTGAAGGCATGCCATGCGGTGTTCCACTGTCCATCTGGGGGCATAACAATGCAATCCACGTCCTCTGGAGCCTGACATCATCACCTGCTCATTTTAAGAACTGACATAATTGTCGACACTGGCACCTGCCCTGTGAATAGATGCCAAAATATTTCACCTCCATGTCACCAACTCTAGTGTGTGCCCCCCTCAGGGGCGTAGCTTGGTCAGTCTGATTGGGGGGGGGGGGGAGTTAGCTTCAGATTTCCAGACAATCACGCTGGCACATGATGTTAAAATAGATTGTACGGCAAGCAGAGCACACGAGAGGTGCTTAAGGGGCAGCGGAAAGGGAGAGAAATGTGCATTGGTAGGTGTACTAAGTGAGAGAAAGCCATTATTTAGTGAAATAACCAACATTGTTTCAGTGTTTCCAAACAGAGAGAGGGAGTGTGTGTGCGTTTTTGTCTGTGTGTGTAAAAGTTCCTGATGAAATCCGACAGACCCCTCACCATACCCGACTGAAAGCACCTGCACCAAACTATTTATCACAAAATACATTTCTTAAGGGAGGGTGTAACATTCCCCCCTGCCCTTCCCCCTCCCCCCCCCCCCCTTATTCCCCCACCCCTCCAAATCACTCAGCATCTCATTGCTGGATTACTCCTCATTTCCAGCAGCACCTTTTGACACATTGGGTGTTTCCAAGTGGATTTATAACTGAATAAACACTGAGAAGTTATTGTTTTTCTGTCACTCCGATGTTAAAATGTTCAAAATGCTGATCATTTTTTTTTTTTAACATATGACAACAGGGACATAGTAACATAAAAGGATCTGCCATTTGTTTATGGTGCTTTTCTTCATAATAAACTGGAGTCAGCAACACTGTAATTGTAGGTTTTCATTTTTCAAGAAGAATACATTCCCCTTCATAATTAGGTATGCCACAATACCTGGGCTGCTGCTATGGTGATTTTCTTCGTAGATGGCTGCGTTTGTTTTCTGTCACATTGTGCTCATGGAATATGACAAATATTCATTTCTGCAAATCACGAACCTTTATTCACTACACTTATAGAGGACTGTGAGCTCTTGCAGTTCTATGATGGCAACTAGAAGAGAGAATATGGAGATATTCATCATGATAAATTTGGATTTCTGTAAATCACATCCATAGATTCATCTATGAATCTGGGAGACCGTGGGCAAATGCATTCTGCAATTAGTCGGTCTACAGAATGACGACCTCACCCTTCGTTCAATTTCAGCTGATTAATTGGAAGAGACTGTGGCATTTACTGTCACATGCAACTTCTAGCCTTGTAGCACCACAGCCTGTATGTTATTCCCCGAAAACTCTGAATAGCTGCAAATTATTGCACCTGATAAATTCTTAACCTCAGGGAATCTGAATTGGTCTGTTGCGATAAGTTGCTGTTTACTTCCGACCCAAGCAATCGGCGCCTGCGTTACTAGTCGAACCTAGGACCATAGGACAGCACACTTTTATGGTGGTAGTTAGTAGGTTTAGTGGTATGGGCCATGACAAATTGGGAGCTCTGTAACTCATGTTGTTTCATGCATCTGTAGATCTGGAGGAGCATCAGTGTGCGCACATCTGTGTTGAGGTTCAGAAGGTCTAAAGGTTTCAAAATGGTAATTTTGGCCCTACGTAATTTATATACCATTATTTATCTGCACTTCTAGAGAACTTTGGGTGCTTCAGTCATCCACATTGGCACCTGGAAGGGTCTAAATGCAATCCAGAAAGAGCCAGCCCCTGGGTATCAGTTTTGCTAGCATTAGCCTCTTTTCTTGCACTGTGAACTGTATTCCGTTCATGACTATTACAATGCTAATGATTTTCAGTAAGGTGGAGACTTTGCCATTGGTGAAACAGCAGAAACAACCAATAATGCCTTTTGATGTTACAGTAGGTCACTATTGTCTTAAAAAGTAAAGTGCCATTTTTGGTAGCCCAAACTAGCCATTTGAAGCCATCAAGTCCCTATCACAAGTCAATCATATCTTAACCTTGGGAGCCTAGGGAATGTATGATGGAACCACACATGTAATTACCACGCATACTTTTTCAATGCCGTCATTACAATGCATGCATCTTTAATATGCATGCCTTTACAACTAAAACTATTACCATGCATATGTCTTTACCACGCATGCCTTTCCACGAACATTTTGTTGTAAAAGCATATGTGTGGTAAAACTTTAAGAGGTAAG
This sequence comes from Pleurodeles waltl, assembly GCF_031143425.1. Lineage (NCBI taxonomy): Eukaryota > Metazoa > Chordata > Amphibia > Caudata > Salamandridae > Pleurodeles > Pleurodeles waltl. The sequence goes on along the minus strand of NC_090440.1, from coordinate 770,409,322 downwards.
CATAATCCTGATATATATATATATATATATATATATACATATATATACACACACACACACACACATGCATGTAAATGTATGTATATATATATATATATATATAATGCCCATGCCACACAAAAAAAAACATAGCCACCCTGAAATGAACTTTCTCTCACGCACACATATATATGTGTGTATGAATATATATATATCTATATATATATATATAGATATATATATAGATATATATACATATATAGTTCAAATCAGTAAGATTCAGCTCACCACACAGCTGCACCCCAGCACATATCAACAGCACTAGGTGTTCAATGAAGGAGCAGCCGCCTGACAAAGGATCACTATTGTTTCTTTATTTAATCAAGTGTTTCACCCAAACAGAATGTCAACGTGTTTCGGCTGATGCCTTCCACTTGACACTCCCCCATATGCAAACAACTACTCAATATAGGCTATTTGTCCATTGTTTTTTCTACTACCTCCACATCAAAAATATTGTATCCGCCATCTTATAATGTGCAAATATTACAATTAAAACACTCTCATAATAACAAAATATATTTAAAAGCATCTCGTTGTTGCCAATCCCCTTATATTATACACATAATTCGATCTTCTTCACACATAAGCAATTATTGAAGTATAAAAAGCATAATGTGAATCTAGTTTGTAAAATAGCATGGATGTCTATAGGAATTGCAAATGTCTTGTTACCAGATGTCCCCCGCTGTATACTTTTTACATTCAATAATCTGAAACCTCTAAAACTAGTAATCATGAACATAATCCAAACTGTGTCCCATGATTCCCAACGACATTATATAAACCATCCGTGTTCCCAAACTACATATGCTGGCACACAATATTAGAAGGAACACACTATAATACTGGGATATCGTAATCAAACAATAATTCAATATGGTACATTCAATTTTGTTGATAAAGTGACATATGCATGTAAACAATCATATTATGCAACTATCAATGTTCCTAAATTGCTTATTAATAGCACTGATTACTGAATGAAGGCATTGTGGCCCTCATTACAACTTTGGCGGGCGGCAACCGCCGTCCTTTTCATGGCGGTTCCTACCGCCATGAAAAGGCTGGCGGGAGCGGGAGGACTCATAATCCCCTGGGCAGCGCTGCAAGCAGTGCTGCCCTGGAGGATTACAGCCACCGGGTCGTAATTCCATGGATTGCACCGCCAGCCTGTTGGCGGTGCATCCGACGAAACAGCCCTGGCGGTCTTTGACCGCCAGGGTTGTAATGAGGGCCTGTGTCCTTTAAAATACCATGACAGGTCAAATATTATTCCCATATCATCCCTTTAGGTTCAATCATCCATATACATCCCATAAAAAAATATCAAGTGGAACATATTATGTCAGTTGGCATGCCATATCAGTATCTTGAAAATCAAAATGACACGTGCTGTGCAAACTGCAATTATGTGCAATATATCTACATTCTCATATTGCATATACTAGCGCAAAAATAAAGTGACATGTGCTGTGCAAACTGCAGTATTGTGCAAATTGTTCACATTCCCAAATTACATATACTGGCACATTATATAGGGAAAGGAGGGCATGCTGCACCAGATAAATTACTTAACATCTTAATAGCACTTCCATGTTCCAGTAGCATCCTAATTAAGCTCAATAACATCACCCCATATCATGAAGATTGTCAATATCTTAAGTCACAAAGTTGTAATGAATGGTTGTGTTTAAAGACCATGGACTCGTATATTATACCAAATAAAGTGCAAGCACAAACATTAAAACATGTGAAACCCAACCTATATAAAATACCTCATATGTCAGAATCACAACTAATACTTCATAACTAATTAATAGTATCCACTACGATAGCATCAAATATGCATCCTACATGTATCCTGTCATCACTACACAAATTAGATGATCCATTCCTTCAAGTCATAATTCAAACACATGCAGGGAGCAGACCCTTCAGAGGCTGAATCCAGAGAGACTTTCACCTCTGGAGATACAATATTCGACTCAAAAAACTGATCCAATGCTGGTTAGATATAATTTCATCCCCTATAGATGCACACAAAGCTCTGCATCTAGATTGTGCCCCCACAGCTTTTCTGAACCGAACTATGAGATCATTCTGGATTCCAGCCTTCTAAGTTCCAATGTCCTGTCTCCTATTCTAGGATCTACCTTTATATGTATTTCACCATAAAAAGTCAAACTCTTACAAACCCCCTTCATGAGCATCCCAAAAGTGTTTCACTAAAGGATAAGATCTGTCTTGATTTTTAAGCGCTCTGAGGTGTTGAAAGAACCTAATCTTTAATTTATGGATTGTACTTCCCACATATTTTTTTTTACAGCCCATCGGATAATAGATTACTAATTCCATTGCACAGGTGATTATCTCTGTGAAATGAGAAAATCGCCCCTCAAAAGATTGCATACTCCCCGCATATGTTCATGATTTGCAATGGCCACAGCCCCAGACCCCCAAACTCTATTTTTCTCAACCATGTTGTTTTCAAATTTTTCATAAACAACCTCATGGTTAACATACCTCCCAAAGATCTGGCTTTCAGATATGTAATCTGGGGGTGCTGGCCAATCTTTGTTTTAATGTGTTTTTCTTGTTGTAAAACATGCCAGTTGTGAGTTAAAATAGCTTTGAGCACCTTATGTTGATTATTAAACTCCAGAAAGAATCAAGGTTGGGAAAACCTTAGCGGCTTCCTGTTCTCTAAGTTTCTGATGTTTAAAAAGTAAATATATATATATATACATATCTATATATATATATATATATACATATAGAGATATATAAAACACTCATTATTCACTGGTGAAACAGTTACATTTACCAAAAACTTTTAAAACGCATAATCTTTTACTATGAATTCTTTAACATCGAAATTCGTTGTAAAGGCATGCGTGGTAAAGGCACATTCATTGTAAAATCATGTTTGGTAAACATGCATGCATTGTTAAGGCATGCATGGTTTTGACTGCTTTGTAATGGATGTTTCCCAGTGAATGGACACAGTATATTTACTGAAAGTGAAATATTTGGTGCTCTAGGTCATCTGCAACTGTGCAATAGAGCTCAATTTTTGAAGCCAGATTATTTATTGAAACTGCAGCACAAGCACATTGCAAATCTTTTTCAAAATGTAATTCTGTGATATTATTCCGGTTTAGTTATTGTGGTGATAATTTATATAAGCACAGATATCAATAATTTGCTTTAACGTCTATTGGCCTCATGGCCTAGCTTTACTGTGTGGCATTCTTTGTATATAGTGCATTGTTCCTGAGTACAATGCGCTTGACTTCACAAGGCACTCTTGGGGACATCTGCGCACATTGAAACACATTGGTTACGGGAGCAGTGCATTGTTGTCTTGGAACAGGCATGTGTTCATGCACCTGCAGTAAACTCAGTGCTCTCGTCCATATGCGATTAACCTTGTAGCGCAACTTGTGGACAAAATATTTGATGTCAGCATAAAGGCTGCAGTGTGCTCTTTTAGAATCCGGGAGTGATATTTCAGGGACAGGTGTTTTTCAGGGAACATTGCTGGCTATACGGTCTACCTACCATAACAAAAAAAGAAGATTTTGTGGTCCTAACACAAAAGAATAAAGTTCTCGAACTTTGCTGTTCTTAAAAAAACAAAAAAACCTTTGTGGCTTTATAATTTGTGTACAACACGCTGGCCACGAGACAGATAGTCCTCTTCACAAGATTTATTCCTTGCATCCCCCAAGATCATTCCAAACTCTACTGATGCTGATTTAGATATTGTTCAGCTTGTGGGGAAATTTCACCTGGTAGCAGTTAGGAGAAAGAGGGCTGATTAAACCCATCCCATGTCCCTGTAGCTAACGGAACCTACCCCAATAGGTGGGAAGCATGTTAAGAAGAATGAGAAGAGCTCATATCGCTTGTAAGGGCCACAACATTATGATTTGGAGTGAGCAGTGTGCAAGAGTGTACCTGGGTCTAAAAAATTTAGGTTCCGCTGTTAGAGATTAGCTGACAGTCAATGTTTCTGGCAAACGCACAGTTGAAAAAGTTACTTTTTAATAGTTGTGGTGTGGAGTACAACTCCCAAAATAGGAGGAGCTCTTGGATGTTTGTTCCCTACCCTATGCGTGTAGAATACATGGGTTAGCTTCTGCTGCTGGCGGAGGGCAAAGCTCCTCCACCCTTATGGATGACCCGCTCCTGCATAGACATTGTAATTTATTCTCAGCAACAGTAAGTTCTACACTCCATGGCACTCTATAGAGGAAAAGAGTGGCATAATCAAATAAGACTATGGCTTGAATGCCACTAAGGTGTAACCGCTCCAGTCCCTGTCTTCTCCTGTGTTTGACATGACCCCTTACTTTTTTACCACCAGTCTCGGGGGACAGGAGAATAGTTTCAAGAATAGAAAGGGACCAAGACTTTACAAACCCTGTTTTGCTTTCCATATTGTCCTCGCCTTCCCCAAACATTTCAGCTTAAAATGTGAGTATTTTGAAGGGAAAATGCTGGGCCAAGGGTCAACGCATTGATCTCATCAGGGCTCAAATGATGTATGATGTCACTTCCGCTGCCTCTGGACCACGGTGAGGCATTCACGTGGGTAGAATGATGGCGAGGTAATGCTGCTCACCACAGTGCAGTACTCTCTCTCCTATCTGTCAGATTCCTTTGAGAGCCTGTGCAGGAGACGGCCGCAGGTAAAACCAGTACGACTGCAACATAAATCTGCCACTTTGTCGGGGTAGGCCTGTCTGTCTACATTCCACCACCACTGTAGAAAGTGAAGTTGTCAAAGTTTACTTTGTTACATCAGATTGTGAAACTGCACTAATGGCGGATTTAATCATTTAATCCTCCATCATTTGGGAGAACTATTTATCTGCGCACCGACTTTTGGAGGAAAGAAAATGTAGTGACGTACTAAACTGCGCTTTTGACCTTAAAGAGGGGAGTGGCAAGTGTAATTTACACAGTGCATCCATTAATGGGAGTGTTATGAATGTGTACATACTTAGCTCCTAATTGGACCCACTGCCTAACCCGTTACGTGTGTACAGCATGGATATGTTGAGATGTGTTCTGTCATTTGACGTCACTGACACAAATGGAGCAGCTTGGTGAAACAACTGGCGACGCAGATGGATTTTTACTTCATAAAATCCAACGAATCACCTTTAAAAGCACGTCGCACACGGAGATGTAAGGCTGTCATAGAAAACTAACGAAACGTTCATTGCAAGTAGAATGTTGAAATGTAAAAGCTTCAAAACGTCTCATTTATGCAAACAAAACCATCCAGCGCCCATTGCCCAAGCACTCTCACTGCATGAAGCGTGAAGGGAGTGTGAATGTACAACAGAACACACTGTCCTTTTGAAATACAAATTCCTTAGAGTTTAAGATTGCACAGTGTGCTGTTAGAAACATCAGAACACAGCCCTTACAGGCTAAGCAATTTGGAGCATTTCTTCCTAAAATTTAGTTAGAAATATTTGTGGGTAACCATGTGTAATTCGGAGGTACAGGCTAATTAATTTATGTGGCTTAGTTCTGGTCTAACGTATTCGGCTCCTCTGACCCACAAACATTACTCATGCTGGCTAAATGCCCTGTCTAGAAGAATAAGCATTATTGCTTGAGCGAATGGCCACCATTATGTCAGGGATAACTGAGAATGCACCTGTGATTACCAATATTATGCTAGGAATGCCAACCTTGATGTCAAGTGTGTAACCAATATGCCAGTAGTGAGCCCCATAATGCAATAGAGGAATTATGCCCATTCTATGTGAGAATTGTCTACGATAATGCGAAGAAAATGTTATGAAAGATAAGGGTGCTCACAATATATCAGTACAACAATAAGCCTAGGTGTTCATTTTACCAGGCATTACCATCATTATACTCAGTGATGCTAAGGGATCCAACCAACCCCATGCCATTACAGAAACATTTGTCATGGGCCGGTCGGCAGAGCCAACTAGTTTGGGTCCCAGAATTAATGCCTCCCGAGAGCAGGACTGACAAGTCCTGGGAAGCCGCAAATCCATGAAAATTGGCCATGGTGATTGTTCCACGTCTTGGAAAGCCATCAATCAGAGGGCTGGCCAGCGGGGCTAAAAGGGGAGTGTAGGACGGCATTCCAACAAGAATCAAATTGCACCTTAGAGGGGGATCATTCCTCGCTGAAAGTAGACACATCAAATTTCTCTGCCCCCGAAGGAGTTTACCGAGGGTATGGAGGAGTTAGCCCAGCGGGTCGAGTGGACCACAGTCTGTATGACAGCAGTATTCCTTGGTGAAGTCGGCGATTGTGAGGAGCAAGGCAGTGATCACAGGACCCACATCAAAGCAAAGAAGGGGGTTTGAGGAAGCAGCTCCACCCAAGTCAGAGCCGAGGTGAGTGAACACGGCAGGCCGGGAGAGCGAACGCAGCAAACACAGCTCCAGACAGGAGATGGCTGCGCCAGTCACACCGGGTGGCCGAAACCTCCCTCCCTATGATGCAGCGGACCGGAGAAAATAATTTTCATTGAGGCTGGGGTCACTGTGAGGCATTTTATGCGTGAGATATAGATAACGTAAGCAGTTACCCCAAAGGCTGCTGAGACACAGACAAGGCAGAGAAGCAGTTTTGGAGGCAGCACGTTCTGTTTGGCTGAGTTAGGACCGTAGCAAGGAAGAAACCACCTCTCCCTCAAAGGTGGGTGATTATACTTACTCTACAGCCTGTGCTCACCCTCGGGTAGCTTGGCACAGAACAGTCAGACTTATCACAGAGGAAATGTGTAAAGCAAAGACACAGCTCTTCCTCACCACATACACAATGTGCTGCACAAAGGAAACTTCACATATGTATGTATGTATAAAAAGATTGTATTCAACACACACCATGTCATCACAGTGCGGGTATAATGTAACTCTGGCTTATGCCCCAATTTGCAGTGGAAGTCACAATATGAGGCCCAACTGTGTTAAACACTACTACTGATGTAATTATGAGGAAAACTCTACATTCCCTCCCGCACCCATATAAAGTGCCAAACGTTGTCAGCACAAACCGACCCTAGAATTCCCCACAATCTATGTGACACATAAATTAAGGGTGCACCCTGGTTCCTAACATTAACACCAAAATGTACATACAAGGGTTACAACACTTTCGCGTAGCACTGCAGCCGAAGCCACACTAATAAGACAGAATGCCAACTATAAGAACTCCCTGATAAGGTAAATGTGACCAGCAGCACCACAGTACTGCCTACGCATTTACCGGCACACTCACACACACACTCACACACACACTCACACACACACACACACTCACACACACACACACACACACACACACACACACACACACACACACACACTCTCTCTCTCTCTCTCTCTCTCTCTCTCTCTCTCTCTCTCTCTCTCTCTCTCTCTCTCTCTCTCTCTCTCTCTCTCCCTCCCTCCCTCCCTCCCTCCCTCCCTCCCTCCCTCCCTCCCTCCCTCCCTCAGCGCCCTAATGCGGTGCCCTGATACCCAGATAGTGGAGGCCACTGTGCTTGCAAGCACCCTGATTCCCAAACTGCCCCTCACCCACAAACCAGTTTCAGCTATCCCAACCCCTCCATGAGACAAATATTGCATTAACCTTTCCCTGGTTACTGGCTTGCTCACGGCTAAGTCTCATGGTTCTGGGGTCAAAGTGGGGGAAAGGAAAGACAACAGCCCGTAAACAGTTAAGGAGCAGAAGTTTGGGCTCCCCACAGGAGGTTCACTCAGAGGTCTGCAAAGCAGAGGTGGAGGGTAACTGGGGCCGCCGCTAGACATGAGGCGCCGAAAAAGATAGTTCAATGTTACCAAATAGTTAACAATTTCAGCACCTCAAAAATGGAGAGGTGCTGTTGGGGCTTGTTGACAGGAGTTGACCTCAATACTTCCAGTTGCGCACGACAAGTTACTAGGCCCATACCTACTGTACCAAGAGATGCCACATCTGGGGCACGAAGACTCAAGTGACCCCAGACAGTTACAATTCCTCTTGAATAGTGCTCAGTGCTGTACCTCCATAAAAATGAGACACACATCCAGGGTCTGCTGATTTGAGTCGCACTGACCCTATGATTATTCACAAGCCAATTCCCAAGATGGTACTTCCTTGGACAGAGGCACCCATCTAGTGAGTGATGATTTGAACTGCACAAGACCTTTCCGGACTCTTCCACAAAAGGATGTAAATCCTTCACCCCTCTGGGAGGCACATCGTCTAGAACACGGTGAATTGAGTTGCACTAGCCTATCCGGTCATACTAGAAACTTGGTTTCCGTACCTCTCTGGAATGAGACACACTGACTAGTACTCGATGGCTTGTAGTCGCACCAGACACCCGAGTCACACACTTTGACGCACGTTCAGGTGTGCCATATGAGGCCAAGTACAGCACAACTCAGGTTGTACGCCCACCCTTGGGGGTTGCAACCAATGAATAGGGCACCGCATACAATGAGCATGCAGCCAATACTCAAATGAGAGAAATGTGACTCTTCAATAGTGGGCCTGCAGCGTCCCGCACTGGGCGATCCTGTTTGCACAAAGAAGTAGTTTTGGCATGCAGTGATCCCTATGATGAAGGGCCGTTCACCTGAAGTGCGGGCAGCCATTGGCAAGTTCTGCACCAGGCAATTCTGGTCTACAGACTCAATACTTAGGCCACACTAGCACCGCTGCTGCCAGGTGAAGTAGAGGGCACCTCTCTCCTGCTATTCCCGGTCGTCATTGTACGTCCCTCTCAGGAGGTCTTTGATGACCCTGAAACCTCCTCAGAGATCAGGGGGGCAAGCCAACCTGCCCTTGGAGAGTTCCCCTTTGGGATGCTGCACAGCAGCTGGCAGTCAACCCCAGGACAGTTTCTAAGCAGGTAGGAGAGTGCAGATCCCCTCATCGGACAGTTATCATCCTGAGCACACTCATTCCTCTGGCAATGTGCCCACGTGATCCAGCAGCACGGTCCTATGTCATTGTAAAGGTTACTTTGCCTTGCAGATGTTGAGTACCCCTAGTTAAACTAGATGGTTCCTTTGAAGTCGTGGATGGTCCAAAAGGTTCTCCTTTGAACCACAGAATTTGCCCCTAAATGTCCTCCCTGTCTGCCCTGAGGCCCTGGAGTGTAGATCTTTATCTTTTGTAGGGCCATGCCCTTTCTTCGAGAGGGCGAGTGTAAAAAACCTCTCCCCAATCTATCTGTCAGGCCCCCAAATGGCAGGGATCTGCAGGAGTGGTTTGCAGTGCTGAAAACGGGTGGAGTGGCATGGGAAAGAGGGTGGAATTAATAAAAAATAAATAAATAAAATTACCTGCATCATCGTCGCTGCTGCGGTCACCACCAGGCCACTCCTCTGCTGCAGGCAATCCTGACGCATCTCGGAGCAGTGTTAGGATTGGCTGGGAGAGCCTAACCAGGGTGCTCCCAGGCAGACTCAGAGCCTTTGCCTGCTCTCTCCAGCCTGGCAACACAGTGCCGGGCTGGAGAGAGCACAGTGCACCATGTGTGTTTGGCCGGCCCGAGATGGCTGGCCAAACATACATGTGCAGTGAGGGTGAGTGCCCCTTTTACTATAAAAATGATAATAAACCCATTTTATTATCATTTTTTTAGTAAAAGGTTTGCTGCTGCTGATGCTGCTGCTGGCGGGGTGTGGATGATGCTCCTCCGCCCTAGTGGAGGAGCTGTGCCTGGGGATCTGCCACGTTGGATGTCAGAGGTTTATAGCAGTCACCTGGGGAATGCACAGATGTGCTGTACCGTTGTGACCCATAGAATGAATCCTAATTTTCAAGGCACCAGAACCATTTCAGCACCTAGAAATGCTTACTTCCTGGAAGTTGCATTTCTAGGGCATCAATGACAAAAGCACCTTTACAAGCTGAAGGGTTTCATCATTCTGAATTCAACAATGCCAAACATAACGAGGTTGCCCCCCTGCAATCCACTATTGCAGCCAGACTTAATAAGACTCATTTTACCATTTTACCTTATGGGTAAAGCAGCGCTTATAGGCAGAGTGAACACACTTGGCCGTTTGGCAGTCTCTGGGACATATGCCCTGGGGCCCATCTTTGCCCGCCGGGGCTAGTTGGGACACTTTCGTTAAGTGTCACAAAGGTGCACGTGCGCCACAACTGGCCTGTTCTATCAAGTTCAGTTCCTATCTTATATTACCCAGGTAAGTTATGCCAGCTCCAATGCCTGTATAGGAAAACCACCAGGGTGCAAGTTGCACACCCATGCCAGTGTCACTGCCAGGTGGCTGGAAGGATAGTGCTGGCATTTTCACACTGTGTTTCCAGTGAGGAAGTGACCCGGGAGGACAGGCCCTTTGCGAGAACCAGCAAAACATCCTAGAAAAAAGCAAAATATTTGGGGGAACCACTTCTTCCACGTGTCAGATCTAACAAGCAGAGAATGTGTTTTTATGAGATATGTGCACAAAGCAAAGAAGCTGATATGCAGTGCAAAATAGCTGATAGACTGCCTTAGGGCTCTAGTAGTAACCAGACGTGGGCCAAAATGCAAGAGAAAGGAGAGCTGTATTGCACACAGAGAAGGGTCACCAGCCCCACCAAGGATGGAAAAGGCTGATAATCTGGCAAGGTGGGGTAGGGAGAGGAAGCGCCTCACCCATTTCAGGGAAGACGGTGGGGTCTCAACACCAGTGAAGAACCAAATGGGTAGCAGGCACAATACAGAATCAGAGCTACAACTATCTGGAGGAGCTCTTCATGAATGCACGGCTGCTCTTGGCCCAACAGAGCAAAGACTGAATAAACAGGAACATCATTGAACCTGCAGAGCAGAGCCCAGTGGGTCAGCAGGGGAGCACAAAAGCGAGAAGACCAGGGATCAAGAAGGTGAACAAGAAGGAGAACAACACGTACCCCCCCCACTTGATGCCAGGCACTTGCAGGCAGAATGGCAGCGCTTGCAAAGAGGCGGTAGAACAAACATGGGGAGAGCCCGGCATGCCAAGTCATGGCCTCACAAAGAATACAGGAGCGACGTCTCACCAACCTCTGTGGATGGGAAGGAGTTATCTGGATCCAGCCATAAGGACCGGGAGAAGGAGCAAAACAGGGCACTTGGAGCCTGTATGGCAGCAGCCACTGGACACAGGAAAGAGCAGCCAGTGGCCAAGAATGGAGAGACTCAGGTGCAGCGAATAGACAAAGGACAGCACAGCACAATGGTTTTTGTTGGGAGCATAGCAAGCTTTGGGACACCAGTAGGGGTAGTAAACTCCACACAGCTGGACTCACCAGGGCCTCAAGATAATCCATTGCACACACTGTCCAGACAGGTTAGCCTATGGCAAGGAGATAAGAGGCTGTGGCAGAAGCAACCACAGCAGCAGCTTTCATTGTCAATCCCTCTTGGCGGTGGCCCAGGGCAGCGGCCAATCTGCTGCCAGGATTTCCCTCCTTATATTGGCCCAGCATGGCCCCCTGACAGATTAGGAGTGGGAGGGATGCAAGCACTCGGCAGACACAGAAGATGGCCATCCAAGTGGAGACAGGACCTGGAATAGAAGGAAGTAGTACAGGGGAACAGCCAGCCAAGGAGAGCCAAGCTGGGACCCCAGGGAGTGTTACCATGGCAGGGCAGGACACAGAGAGAGGCAGGACCCCCTCAAAGGGGGGACCGACCCCACAAAAGCCTGGACAGGCGGTGCAGCAAGGGGGGGGGGGCAGATGTAAAGCCAGCAAAGGGAATATATCAGACCTTCCCCTGGGGACCCACCAATAACAGCGAGAAAAACTGACCTAACTAGCCTTATTCCGCTAGCGGTTAAGGAAAGGATTTGGAGGAAAGAATTCATAGATATATTCTCCTTGTTCGAGGTACATCAGGCAGGTTTAGACCTAACTGCACACAATCTGAAAGAGGATTAGAGGAGGGACAGACGCAGGCCAAGGGTTGAGAGCTCTATTGAGAACTGGCTAAGGACCTTTAGGATCTTGGCTTGTGTGTTTGTGGAAAAATTCCCAGAGATTGCAGCAGCCCTATTTCTGCACAAGCAGATGGTGCATGCAGCGCAATTGAAGTACCAGCGGATGCCTGGATGCGTTACGATGAGGGATTCCGGGAGAGGATGCAAACCTGGCCAGTCATTGAATGGGACCAGCAGTAAGTGGAGGGCTTTACTAACCCATGGATGCTGCCAGAGAGGGCGTAGGCACACTGGAGCATAGGAGTATAGTTTTCACCCCTCACGAGGTAAAGGGAGATAGGAATGGCTTACACACGGTGGCAGGGCGAAGGCCCAGTCCAGCGGCAAGCAGGGCAAGTACCGAGCAACAACTTGTTGAAAATATGACAAGGACAAATGCAAATGAGGACAAGCTTTCAAGCTGAAGCACAGCTACAGTAATTGTGGAAGTGCTCACCCAGTAACCGACTGCAGGAAAGGAAAACGGACAGGTGAGGGAAAGGAAGCCAGCAACAAAAAAGAGCGTGGCCAGTTCTGTGCCACCAAGGGCAGGGACAGAGGGGTACCACACTCACTGCTGACATCATCCACATGGGGTGGCTGGTAGAAATGCTAAATGGGTACCCCAAAAAGAAGAAGGGGCAGCTATTGGAAGAGGGTTTGACACAGATTTCATCATTCCATCTGGAGGTCCCTCAGGCGCAGAGGCGGTGCAAGAACCTAAAATCAGTAAGAGACATTCCGATGGTGGCTAGCATTGGGGAGGGTAGCAGGCCCTTTCCAGGAACTCCCCCTTAGACAACTTCATAGTCTCCCCCTTTGGGGCGGTGCCAAAGAAGGTAAATTCAGGCTAATCCCCCACCTGTCATATCCACCGGGCAAATTGGTATGGCCTGGATCCAGGCTACTACTTGTTGTCAGGGACCAGCACCCCGCTGGCAAAAATGGATATGGAGTCTGCATTCTGCCTCTTGCTAGTCCACCCAGAGCGCTATCTTTTTCTGGGGTTTTCTACTTGAGTGATCACTCTACTAAGACAGATGTTTGCTGATGGGCTGTGCCATTTGTTTCACCTACTTTGAGGCCTTTTCTCAAATGGGTGCTGCAGTTTAGATACTAAAAAGGAGGGTGCATACATTGCCTTGATGACATCAGGAAGGAGGGCACTAATGAATGTTCAGAGGTGCTATAGGGTTTTCTGGGCTTGCGCAGGAGCTAGGGGTATCGCTGGCAAGGAAAAAGACAGAAGGGCCAACCACTCCTGTAGCACCTGGGGATAGAATTTGGACACAATAGAAGACGTTTGCAGGCTTCCCAGCTGAAGGTCAAGGAGCTAAAGCAAGTCATTGAATCATTGATTGGAAAAAAGAAGGCAACACTAGGGGAGCTGCAGCAACTCCTTGGCAAACTCAACTTCGCATGCAAGGTAATTCCAGCCTAGAGGCCACTCATCAGGTGGTTAACATGGTTGTGCAAGGGCCTCACACAAAAACACCACAGGTTGCGGCTCACTCAAGGGGTCAAAAAGGACCTATAGCAGTGGTGTTTCTTGGACAGCTTTAATGGGACACTGATATGGCGGGAACAATGGGTGTGAGCGAGACACCTGGAGCTCTACACTGATGCAGCTGGGGGAGAGGGCTTTGGACCATCCTGGGAATAGCCTGGATAGCAGGGCGCTGGCCTAAGGCATGGCACAGGAATGGCACCACTAAGAATATCACAGTCTTGAAATTGTTTCCCAATTGTTTCATATGCATTTGCCATATGATAACAGACACATCACGTTATGGTCAGATAACCACAAAGTGGTACAGGCACTGAACCTAGGGACAGCTAAGTGCACAGAAGTAGTGCGCCTCATGCGACACTTAGCAGGGTGTCAACTAAGGGATAACATTGCAGTGAGGGCAAGACACATTCCAGGATGTGAGAACACAGTAGCTGATGTGTTATCTCGTTTTCAGTGGCAGGGGTTCAGGAGCTGGTGCCTCACAGGGACCCATATATGACCCAGTTGTCTGAACAGCTGTGGGGACTAATCATCCCGACCTGGTGATGCTTGTGGAAAATGCACTATCCCCCAAGACAGCGGCACAATAAGTGCTGGGAGTTTTTTCTAGGAATCACTGTTACACAGGGACAAGGCAGCTTCACTGCAGGGGAGGTACAATTATTCAGACAGTGGGCCTTTGAAGTAGGAAAGACCAGGGCATGGGCACAAGCCCACCTCGACACAGTCTCATACTGTGCCAGACTAGCTTCAGGCATAGACCCGACTAATTCATTTTATTGAAATGTAGCCATGAAAGGGTGGGGGAGGCTATAACCTAGAAGTATGGATCAACAGTGCCCCATGGACTTTCCCATGTTGAAAAAATTACTTATAGCCTTTCCCAATGTGTGTATTTCGAATCCCAGTTTTTTGGAGCATATCGTGTGAGCGAGCTTGTAACCTTCTCCATAGCTAACCCAGGGTCAGCTTGCCTCTGCAGAGAGGACCTACTCCTGGGTGACAAATACATGATAATTCTCCTGCGGAAGTCGAAGACGGATCAAGAAGGGAGAAGGAGGTACTCACGACTAGACTGCGGGGAATCAGAAGGGGCTACCACTCTTCAGACATGAGGATGGCTCCTGCTTGAGCTGATGTCAATTCATTGCAGTTCTTAAGATGGCCCTCACCAAAACACGGCTCCCTCCAGACAGGTTCAGGTCTCACTCGTTCCGCGTAGGGGCTGCCATAGCGGGAGCAGCGGGTGGGCTGAATGAAGGGCAGATAATGAAGATAGGGCGCTGGTCTTCCGGCGCATTTAGGCAGTACTTACGACCTACAACCCTCTAAGTCATGACTTTCTCCCCACAGGTGGCCTCCCCAGCAGAAAATGCAACATTTGCATAATAGGACATTCATACATCATGCAGGCGCAGCTGTGAGCGTTGATGCGGACAGACTACAAGGGGCTGTGGTTGCAGAACACTACAGTAACATGGTTGAGTCATCCATGCATGAGATGGGCACAGCTTCTCCCTGCTATACAGGGTGCCTTGCAACGAGAAGGGAAACCAGGCCCCCTAGTGGTCCACCAGGGGGAAAATTACTTGGCTTGCTTGGGGAAGAAAGACCTGGTTGGGGAGATGGTGTTGGGGTGCACAGTGGTAGCACAGCTGTTGCAGCCCACCAACATTGTGTGGTCTGAGATAATAGCAAGGACTGAGACGAGAGAGGCCAGGGATCTCAGGGCAGTGGAAAGATCTAGGAAGAAACACAATATCTCCACGACAATGATATGCATGGCAAATTCCTGGGGGTACGTGAGGCATGGTTTTATCAACCTGAGGATGCCACGATATTACAGGGAAGACAGAGTCCACTTATCTAGGGGAGGCATGGACATGCTCCTGTTGAACATACTGGGGGCTTTGGAACAACTAGGTTTTCATACAGCAGGGAAAAGGGGAGCCACATGTGGTCGGGTAACCACAGGCAGCATGGTGGAAGCAAGACTCTGACAGCCAGAAGCACAACAGCCCAAAACATCTACTCAAACAATGTTCTTGGGATGCCTTATGACAGGGGCATGAGGGGAGTGGTGGGGGGTAGCAAAGGATCAGCAGCAGGTGGACATGGCACTTGCAGCCCAGGCAAGGCAGAGGGAGGGCTGCCACAGAAATTGGTAGCAAGGTGGGAGCCTAGCCGTCTAACGTTCATACCTGACCTTAGGCTGCTGTACACGAGGTGGTGAATAAAACCCTGGCATCAAGCAGTAGGAGCAAATAAACTAAAAAGACAATCAAGAAGCTGAGAAACAAAGAGTTTAGGCATGAAACATGTTTATGACCATTTGTTGTGATGTTTATGTACCATGTTGTACTCCAACAGTGTCTCCCCTCTTGTCTGTTGGGTAAGGGCAGGGAATGTGGAAAAGACAGGGATGGGAAACAGCCGTGAAGGGATTAAATGGCTCTTGCATGTCTGGCTGGGAGGGGTTTTGATGTGGACCAGTCAGCAGAGGGCCCACCATCAATGCTTTCCGAGGTGGGGATCGACAAGTCCTGGTAGGCCGCAAGCCCGCAAAAATCGGGCATGGTGATTGCTTGGCATCTTACAAAGCCACCAATTGGAGAGCCAGCCAACAGGGCTAAAAGTCAAGTCCAGAACGGTGCTCCAACAAGAAACAAATCATACCTTCGACCCACCTACACCTGAGGAGCGGGTGTTGCAGCCGCAGACCTGAATGGACATAGGATGAAGCAAGACTCCACCAGCCAGAAGCATGACAGCCGAAAAGAAGACTTGCTCAAACAATGTCCTTGGGATGCCTTTTGGCAGGGGCATGAGGGCAGCAGGTGGCAGGCCAGCAAAGGATCAGCAGCAGGCAGACACAGCACTTGCAGCCCGGGCAAGGCTGAGGGAGGGCTGCCCACTGAAACTGGTAGCAAGGTCGGAGCCTAGCCGCCTAACACTGGTGCCTGACCTTAGGCTGTTGTACAGGAGGTGGTGTGTAAAACCCAGGCATCAAGCAGTAGGAACAGATAAAGTAAAAGGACAATCGAGAAGCTTTAAGCATTGAACTTGTTTATGACATGTACCATGTGTTAGCGATGTAATATATCTGTGGCTGTTTATACTCCAACAGCGTCTCCCCTCTTGTCTATTGGGTAAGGGCAGAGAACGGAGGAAAAGACAGGTATGAGAAATGGCCGTGAAGGGATTGACGGTCTCTCGCATGTCTGAGATGGGTTATGCATGCACATGATCATGTGCACTTCACCTCTCCCCACACAATGTCTCAGCCAATAAACCTCACTTTCAAGACATGGAAGTGCAGCTATCTGTTGTACATCATCTAGTCCTACTCCAGCAGTGTTTGCAGACCCTGCCATGGCCCATTGACATTTTCACATGCCAATAGGCCTCCCCAGGGGTCCGACGTTTGAGCCCTGTATCTTTGAGTTATATACCTTATGTGTCAAGAATAGGCTTAAGCAGCAGCGCCCTTGTGGCAGAGGCAGAGGAAAGGTCAGTGGCTTCTGCATAGTACAAAAAGCAAGCAACAGTAAGTGATGAAACAGGATCAGTGAGTACTGCTTATTGAATGCTTAACATCCCTCACAGGTCCCAGTCTCCTCTTCCTCTCATTGGCTGAGTCTATTTTAGGTCCAGCCAGTGAGCGGAGAAGGCGGCGAACTAGGGTTTGAGATCGAGAGTAAAACATTTTCTCACCCTGAGGATGGACAGGTCAAAGCAGGACACACAGTTCACATGCAAGTTTGGGGGAAAAAGTGAAGAGATCCTTTTGTTGCATTCCTACTGTCCATGTGTGGAGTGGCTTAAACAGTTGTTGGGAACAGCATTCAAAGACATGTATCAAAAGTCGTTAAGTAGACGTTCAGTTATAAACAAGCTAAGGAAGCAGTTAGACTTGGCCTGTTAATTTATTAGAGAAGAGTTAAGTTGCATTTTTAAAACACAGTATTGTTGTCATTTACAATTGAATATATTGATCTTCATCAGCATATGGACAGCATGCACATGTTTCACTCGGGCCTTTATCAAGGCTGCATGTGTTATGAGGTAGAAAATGACAATTCCACTTCTAGTAACTGCATATTAAGTTTGTAAATAATAGTGCATAATTAAGTCAATCATGTGTACAACAGTAAAATGAGACCAAGTGTGATTGCTGCAGAACAGTCTGCAAACCTATTACCCTCTTTGGCTGCTATAGAGATATGCCCCAAATACACCTCTGTGCGAAACACCCCTCAATACTATTGCCAAAGACATGATAAAATGTATCAAATGCTAAAAATTGCAGCTGGTACTCCTTCACTAAGTTCCACCTTCTTTTGAAGAGTAATGCTTGAAAGTTCATCTAGGTCAGCAAGTGGCAGAATGCTGACCTGTTACCATCCCCCTCACAAAGGCGCACCTGACAGCAGCCCACCCCAAAGCTGCACGTGAACACAGCATCCCACCGCAGAGCCACTCACTCCAAACCCATGCCTAAACACAGCAGCCCACTCCACACCCACACCTGTGCAAAGCAGCCCAATCAGCTTCAGAAAGGACAAGCAGATATTATTTCAGCCGCACATGATGCTCTCCTGAGATGTAGGCATGCGTCCTCAGAAGACCCAGGGCTCAACAGAAAAACAAGTCCTGTGGAGTCGGAGTATACATCCTCATCTGCACACTGCGAGGGCGGACGTTGGTGGTGGTTGCCCACTGTCAGAATATCTCTTTCGTGTACTGACATCACGGCAGACAAGTCACAACACAGGTCTCTTCCGTCATGTTTGTGTGATTATTCACTTTTCTACATGCGGGTTAATATCTTTAACGTGTTACGAGATATAAGCGTTTTAAGTAATATTAAGACTGTTTTTTTTCCTCATTATTGGCTTGAAAATGAACAATTATTTCCTGAAGTGACTACATACACGCTTAAAAGGTTCCTATTTCCACTTAAAATGAGCTAATGCCAATTAGCGCACACATGGAATGCTAAACATGGGCCTGCCAATCCGTAGGATTAGAACGGGGGAATTAACTATTTGTTTTTGCCTGCAGTCGCCGTTTATTGCTAATGTGAAGCAGGGTCAACTTGCCCAAAGGAAGCCTAGGCCTCTATGTTGGGAGTGGAGGCTAATAACAAAATGCGCAATTGCTGTCACTCAGCAATCGATAATTGCCCCCTCTTCTCAATAAGTGTCCCTCCTTTTTACCTGAGAAGAGTCCAATTGTCAGCTCTTAACGCCTTCAGCAAAGAGTAACAGATTGCCCTGCAGTTGCAACACCGTTCATTAGGCTATACGGTTTTAAACATAGAGCGCATTTATAAATAGGACACAAGTTGTTATAAAGTGCATTTATTCAAGATAAAGTTGTTTTGTCCAGCTTTTTCTTTAGAATAGCCTCCCAAAATATAGACGGGCAGGAAACAGAGGATGGGGATAAACGAATTTATTTCAGGTTTAGAGTGGTCTTGTCCCTAACTTATTAAATATAGATTTCCCAGTGGAGATGAGTATGTTAATAAACAAGTATAATAGTTTAAGCAGTTTTATCATTTTTGCAAACGCCTGGGATATAGGTAAGCGGATCTTTCTTTCAGCATGTACAGCTAGCTTATCAATTACAGGCCCGTGGTTATGCCTGGAGATTGTATCACGGTCCCTGCTGATGAACACTCCTGCTTCCTGAGTCTTCCCTCCAGCTCAGGGGTAGTCTGGGCTGAGAGAGCTCTTCATCAGCAGGAACACCTCCACTTATGCCAGTTGACTCGGATACCAGATCACAACCCAAACTGTACTACATTTTTACTAATGTATGTGAGGTGCTCACCTGAATTGTGTCTGCATATAGTGATAGACGAAAGTGTCTAGTTGGAAATGCTATGTCACTCTGTAAGTGTTTCTCCTTTAATAGGGAGGCCAGGGCCTCGATGGGGAAAGCAAATAAGAGGGTTGATAGGGGATATTGAGGTCCCATGCCTCTACGAGACTCAGAAGTTACAAAAACGTAGGCATTTATACAGTGCCTGGCGGTAGGGGCAGAGAACAGCAAGCTCACCTTGTGGGAGAAATAGGTACCTAGACCCAACGTGTGGATCACTTCATGCAAAAGATGGCATCCAATGGACACAAACAAATGCCTCTTTGGTGCCCAGCAGAACCATCACAGATCTAATCTGACGGCGAATCCTGTGCATTAGCACAAATGGTCTAAGAAGATTATTCGAGATGCCCCTCCCAAGAGTAAAGCTGGCTGACCAGTTATGATCATTTGTCCCATCATCGGATTTAGCATATTTGCAATCATCAGTATGAAAAGTTTACAGTACAAATTAAATATTGAGCGTGGCATGTATGAGCAGTGGTCTAGTGTCTTTGCTGGGATCTTGAATAGTTTGTATGATATCCTCTCTAGTTGTGGGAGGCAGAACCCCCGATCTAGAATCTTCTGATACAGTGTCAACAGTTGTGGTACCAGAAGGTCCTTAATAGATTTTAAGTACTCTGCATTCAACCCATTACTGCCAGCACCTTAGTACATACAAAGCTGCCTTTAGTGCATTTTGCTTTAGTCACTGATATAGGTTCTACATATACTCTTGCATACCCCTTTGAACCACGCTGATTAAATGTTTGTTTGGTACCCCTCAGTTTACACTTCTGTGAGATACAATTTAGATTCGTATAAACTACTATAAATTACTATAATACTCGGCAAAGCAAGAAAAATGCCAGCATTGCCTGAGTCTCTCGTTGGGAGCCGAAGCAAGTGCACAGTGGCGCAGGCCACGCTATCTTAAGTAGCCAGGCCAAGGTCCTGCTTAGCCTTTCATCCTCTCCATATATTCAGTCCCTAGCGTTTTTACCGAGGTATGCAACCTCTTGCTCTCCAGTCCCTCTAAATGCAAAAGTAGATCAATAAGCTCACTGAAACCTTTAGGGTCATGTCCAACCTCATATACAACTTACCTTCTCACTTGGAGTTCTCAAGCTTGTCAAGCTGAGTAGGAATCGACTTTAATACCCTAGTTTTCTTTCACAGTGATATGCCTCTGATGTAAAGCTTAAAGGTTTCTCAAACTGTCAAGAATGTAGAAAATAACTCACACTTAATTGAAATAAATTCTGATATTGCAGCAGTCATTTCTCCACTGAAAACACTGAGTCCTGGATTGCTCTGAAGGGAAGAACCATTGTCTTTGTTGCGTTAACAGTCTGGGCAGTTTGATACTAAGGATGCCAAGGAAGACTGAGAAGGAATCTGACAAAATACACGGCAGATACAAAATTCTTGTCTGTCCAGGCCAGCCACAGATCTATACATGAGTGAGAGTCATGGATTGTGGAATAGAAGGAGTAAGCTTTAATTAACACTATATAACTGTCAAGCTATCTGAGTCCTGTATTTGACGTATTGTTTGAACATTATGGCAACTGGCTTTCGGCGATTGGAGCTGTTCAAGCCAAGACCTAAAACTAGGTTGATTTCCCCCATACCATACAATGCTGTCATCATGACACTGCCTAGAGTGCCCTACAGTGGCGTAATGCAAAATGATGGGGCTCCCTGCAGAATGTTATGAGGGACCCTGGCGTCTCCCAGATTACACAGATATTCATTGGTCTTGGGCTCACTGGGGGGCCTTCTGAGTGGTTGCAACTCACCGATCCTAAAGGGGCCTGCTCAGGAAAGCAGAGTGTCTTTCTTGAGCGTTTAACTATTTCCTATTCATGCCATTGCACACATTTTACAAGGTAGGCATTGGTAAGGGTGGTAGGACAGTGCTGCGACTTCCCAGATCTGTAGATGTATCTCCCGACTGGGTCAGAATTAAGAGTGCAACCCCATGGGCATAGGAGCTGTATGAGGCAAAATATTTTGAGCACCCCCATATTTACTCAAACTATGATTGTCTTGTCAGGTTGGCATGCATCTCCTCTAGGAGTGCAACCTCAATCCTGTGGCATTCCAGATATGATAAAATTAAACATTTCTTAATGGTGTTGCTCAGACCTCGAATGTTACTAGTCAACATTTTAATGGTCATTAACAGACATAAATGGGCTGAATGATGTGATACATTTCTCAATGTTACATAACTAGGGCTAGGATCTCCAGATGACCATAGTAAAATAATCAGCTCAGGCCATCTAATAAATAGGGAGATAACACAGTGCCTTTTGCTTCCACTACACTTCGTTCTGATCATACAGCAACATCAGTGTCTATTTCTGCTTCTACTTGAGAAGTACCTGGCCACTTCGAAAATCAACCTAAGTATTGTTACTCTGATGGCCTTCCCTTTTTTTCTTTTTTTCTTTTCCTTTTTTCTTCTTTTTTACTCTTTTCCCTGTTTTTTCCCTACCCTTTCCTTTCTTTCCTTCCCTCCCCTTTATCCATACGATAACTGCACTCTTTTCTTGAGCCTTAGAGCCAGACAGTGCGCTTCCAGCATCATGAATATAAGCTCTTAATACACCCATGCACTTGTGCATGAGAGCTATTCACAATGGGCCTACATTTCCCATGAGCTCCCTGTCCCAGGGAGGTGCTGATGATGCGTACCCTTGAAAACGCCGGCCAGATGTCTGACCGGCATTATAATTGCGCTCTTAACACCCGAGCGCTGAGAAAAGTGGCTGAGCAGGGGCCCCGAGTAGGTGTTCCTCAGTGATGCTCCCTTTGACGAAGTAAGTGCCAGGGGCGCACATCCAGGGTTCAATGGAATTTATTTAGTCTCCTACTCTGAGTGGGAGCAGGACAACGATCACCATCTCAAGTCTGCACTAGATTGTTCCAAAATTAGGCACTTGCGTGTGAGGTACACGGGAGGGCGTAGGTCAGAATTTTTAGCTTTAAGGCCACAGAAAAGATCGACAGACTGAGAATTTGGTGAAACTAACATTAGTTTATCCCGTTGATGATATAACGTGTTTTGAATGTGGGCCTCTTTTCACAAAATTAATGTATTAGGATTCTTGGATTTCTTGCTTATAAATTCATATTTCTCTTTTCGCTATACTAAATAATATCACCGATAGCCTCGGTAATCTGAGTCACTCCCTATTCCTAATCCCGCCAGAGCAAGCAGGCTACCACTTAGGCTAGAGGATTTATAGGGAAGTTGCTAGACATGTAGAACCACCCGTGGCATTTGTTTTTCCTTTTCCCCCATGATATCTTCTACAGTGTGTGACTACAAGGGGCATCACTCCTACCCCAGACCATTGGGCTAGCTTCCCTTAAAGTTTAGGTATGAGTATTCTCACGATCCAATGAGAATAAGTGGATGTAAAAAATAACACCTATAGGCACTACATCCACAATAGTGAATAGTTGCATGGTTTGTGATATGCCAGTAGCATGCAAATTGTCACCTTGTTTGCAGGGTTTTGCTGTTGTTTTATGTTAGATGTGCTCACGTATATATAGCCATGAGTGCCTGCCATCTATAGAGCTAGGTCTCATGCTCATTGGTCCTCTTTCCTTTATTATAGGTACCTCCAAATTTGAGTAAATACTCAGGAAGGCCTTGAGTATGTTGCATATGAGCCTCTCACCTTTAAGATAGGATAGGTTCTTCTCCACACTACACTCTCTAGGGATCTCAGGCCCTGAAGAATACCCCAGACCAGTTATGGCTTAGCCTGTGTGCAGAAACATGTTGGCCGTTAGGATTATAGTGACGTAATGAGTCATTACACCCAAGAAACATCCCTTTCTTGTTTTTATTTTACCAGCAGACACAACTATTAACACTATCACACTGGTAATCTGTTAGGTAATTCTATATACATGACTGGATGCCTATATTATCCAGAAAAAATAATTTAAGAACTCCCTCTGAGTTCACTTAACCACAAGGTTGAGTCCGCCCAGGTGGCACTGTCCTACCTGGGTTGGGAGTAGGTGGCCAAATGATGAAGCATGACACTATTATGTGTGTGAGACCACCTATTCCGTTAGGAGGAACCCCTAAGATATGTCTCAAATACACATTTTTCACAACCACTTCTGATTAGACTGGATCACGGCAATAGTGATACCACCACAAACTGCTCTGGTCTTCCTTTCCCCCCATACTCTTTGTGTTCATAGTTTTGATTTTGGGAGGTAGTATAGGGGTTTTAACTCTCCTTGTCTCTCTTTATATGTAAAAACATTCTAAAAGCGGCATTTTCAAAATAGTAATTTAAAATATGATTTAATCTTCAGGTTGGATTTTAAATGCCTATTATTTTATGTCCTTGAATCATGGGCCTAGCTATTCCCAAACCAAAGTTATACATTATAAGGTGTTATAATCTATTCCAGTGCTTTTCTATGGGAGAGCGAGTCTTGCCGCAGTGAAAAATGTCTTTGGTGATTTTTCACTGGCAGGACATGTAAAATTCAAATGCACATGTCCCACTTTTTAAATACCGTGCACCCTACCTTATGGGCACTTACAGTTCACCTTAGGATGACAATGCAGTATTAAAAAGGAATGTTCAGGCCTGGAAAATGTGTATTTTCAGTTCAAATTTGGAGTATGAAAACTGCACAACTAGACTGCAGTGAGGCTTAGAGTCATGTTTTCACTTGTCGCTTTAGTGGTGGCACGATAAGTGCTGCAGTACACTATTGACATTTAACTTAAAGGCCCCGGATACACAGAGTACCATATACTAGAGACTTATAGATAAGTTTAATATGCCAATGCAGTATTAGCCAATTGCACATGTACTTTAGAGGTCAGAACACATACAATGGGCACTGGATGTCAACGCCACAGTGTCCAGAGTCCGTAAGCCATTACTAAACCTAGCAAAAAAAAAGTGGGAGTAAAAGTGAGGGTTATACTGCAAAAAGGCTTTTCCTTAAGCACAGCATTACCCTGCCAGGGATATAAGGTTTATGCGATTGTTTCTGTTATATCGTGTCACTAGTTCCCCTTGCAGCCTCTGATCCCTGATTGTTTTCACTCCCAGTGGCATGTCAGTGATGGTTCCAATGCCTGTTCTGCTTAGTCCTAGCAAATTTCCTCACCTCCATAGGGCAAGTGAAGTATATTGAAAAACCCTCGACCTGTACTTTCAGTTTAGCTAGGTTGATCATTGTATAGCTAGTGTTTGGTCCCCTCAAACTTGTTTTTACCCATTAATCTCTGTCTGGCCTACTTCATGGTGACAATGAAGTTAAGGTACACTGATGATGTAGCTCCATGGAATTCTAGGCACCCCTTTTCACCTGCGATTCTTTACAGCACATCCCTGTCTCTGTAATTTAGAAGTCGTACAATTATAGGGCATGGAGAGGCAGCCAGCGGTGAGTGTAGTCCAAGTGAACTGTGAGCTCTCTCCACAACAAACATCTCCAAAACGTTTGGTCTGTTGGACATCTCAAAGAGTTTCTTGACAAAGAACTCCATCCATCTGGTCTCGGTAGTTTTAACCAAGCTGATAATGCATATATCGTTGTGCTGAGTGTAATTCTGATTCTTCTGTTTTGGCTGCTGTTTTGGTGAGAATGGTGGTCAAGTGAGATATTGTTTTCTTAACTTCTCCCCGACTCATCTACTAGACTGGCCTCATTCAGCCTGTCACTATGCTTGTCAAGCCTGTCTTTCATCTGGTATCATTGAACCATTAGATGATCAGTTGTGCACAAACTAGATGTCACATCTACCAGGAGTTTGAGCAGATCCATGTCTTGGGAGCCTGCTGGCGTTATCTCACTCACGGCATAATCTTTCAGTGGGGTCCGCTCATCAGCATTGTTTTTTGCTGATCACCTGCTGTCAAAGGCAATTTTGATCTGTTTAGGTTCAGTCTTGCCCACAATATAGTAATCATTATACACACGGACAAGAAAAGAAGTAGAAAGGACCTAAGCTAAAGCTCAGTAGCACCACAGAGCAGCCACAGCACTATCGTAGTACGTGGCAGCACCAAAGATTAAGAAGTAGCCAGTACAAAGCATCTGCCAGCCTCATGAGAAGTATGGCAACTATTGTGGCTGACATTTCTCTTTAGGTAAATCAACAATGCACACTGCTCACCACTCTGGGCTATATGGTAGATCCTGACAATTTGCACAGATCAAGGCATGTAGAGCATCAATTATAGTGCCATTAGGTATCAGGAATTTACATCATCGTTGCTAGCTGAAAGAGAAATTAAGTTTTGGTGGTCAGAGGAATTGAGGCCTTCCTGTGGCCTACCACCTGTAATTTTAAATAGGAGTTAGTTTACAGTCTCATGGACCTGGGAGTGTCCTCCCACCCCATTTTCCCAATGAGGCTCCAACACACCTCACATTCCTTCTGGCATCAAATGGATCATTGTTCAGGGCAGAGCAGGATACCCACATGCGAGGACTCTCCGCTGGTCCTCCTGGGCTGCTGTTGCCTCCAAGGCCTAGGGTCATCCCCCAATCCACCAGCCTCTTCAACTGATGGGGACTTGCTGTCATAACCACTGCAGGGTGCTGCAGGAAGCAGCTCCTAAAAATCTGAGCTGGGTGTAAGAATGCTTGCACAAAGGGATCACAGCGTAGCTGTCAAGTACCGAGGCAGGAGCACCTTACAGCTTTTCATACAGAATTGCAGCTATTTACAAGTATTCTCGCAGCTGAGGATTGGAGCGCCCACTCAAGGCAGCAGTCTTGGATGGTAGTCAGCAACTCCGCAAAATATTTCCTGATGTATTGATGGTAGACTGCAGAAAATATGTTCATGTTTAAAGCGGCAATGTTGTGGTTTCTAGAAATTGTTTGGATCCATTCTGTGGACTTACACTATTGTTTTTTATGTGTATTTCTGTTTATGTAGTAGCATCCTTTAACAAAGTGTACCACAGTAACTCGGTTAAAGCGTTTAAGTTTCAAAAGTAGCTCTTGTCAGAGAGGAATTACCCACCCTCATGAGATTTAATTTTAATTCATTTACTTCGAAAACCTGTGAGAGAAACTGCAAGTTTCTTGTTGATATGGAACTGTGATTATTTCTATGTAGGGTGGATACCTCCATATGAAAAGTTTTCTGTTACAACGGGAGAGTTGACCAGATGCTAATTTTTGTAAATCTGCAGCCTAGGTTTTTAAGATTTTGAGCTATAAATGCAAAGAAACATGTTCTACAATACAAAGTGAATGCAGATACAAGGCTGGGCTCTACATATTGTATGTGGTTGCACTGTTTGTCGAGTTGGTGTTGATGATGCTAATTTTGTATTAAATGTTCTTATTTTTCTCTTTGTAGAAGCTTTGTACTTTCTGTCTCTGGGAGTCACTAGCTGGGTCGTGGGGATGGCCGAGGGCAGGGAATCACGGTTCAAATGCTAGACCCATACATGATAACGCTACTTTTCCAGTCGTGGGCTTTCATTTGAACAAAACAGTGAGTTCTAGGACTAGTCTTGGCTCACTATAGTTTGAACCAGTCGTACTAACACCACTGGAAGAAATGATTAGTAAAAGCAAATCCCAGGACTTGAAAATGGTGTGGATGGGAAGCAAGTAATCCGGCCCCCAACCCACACCAAGGGAATGTTTGCAGTGGTTAATATTTTAGAGCGTTTCTTTAGATCTGTTTTGACAATCACACCGTAAAATCTTACGTCAGAAATCTTCTTTTCAAAATATTTCTTTAAGTTTATGTGTTAGTATGATCGAACTCTTTTTAAAAGTGAATAATAAATCACTTTTAACTTTGGTCATTGGCCATGTTCATGCTGCTAAGAACAACTCCATAGCAGCATGGTTTTACACATTTTCTGTTACAAGCATATTTATTGCTCCGAGAAGGGGTGGGGAGAATGTGGCACCATTGACTCTTCCCTGCGATGTAAAATGTGTTTTCTTTCTGTCTGACGCTGACTTTTAGGCCTGGCTTCACAGTGCAGCTGTCTCGAGCCTATCGCTACAATGTCTGTAAAATATATATAGAATATGCTTTTATTTCCCGGTAGAGGAGTAGATCTGTCACTTCCTTTTATAGTTTGTTTAGGTATCATTCTGAGTGATTACTCGGCCACGCATCTTCTGCGATAATATGCAGCTAAGCAGCCTCAAAAAGAAAGTGCCTGACAGCCACGATCCGAATGTCTGCATTTGTCATTGTTTCTTATTTTGGAAAATGTTGGACAGTTTATCCGTGAGAGAAAAATTATGAAACTAAATATAGACAATTGTGAAAGAAAAAAAAAGGAGGAGGGCGGTGGTTTCTAAATATTGCATGACTGAGACGGGACTGCCAGGGATGCATTTGCTTGTCAGAACACCGAGTTCCCATATTACTCATACTGTATTAGGCATGCGCAGAAGAACAGCGACCCAGGCCCTGCTCACATCTGGTCCTGATTCTGTTGTGGTAACTGAGTGCACGGATGTCCTACGTGTTAGTAAAGCGAATGGCATTCCATGTTCGTTGTGTAGACTGCAGGTTTTTTTTTAGGATGGCGCATTCTCATGGAAAGTGATTCATGGTGAGGAATTACTTATTTGTTGCAATTGCTTTTATAGGTTGCACATGAACTGTGAATAGTCAATAACAATGGACGTACTCTACAGGAATGCAGCTATCTTTCTGTTTCAGAAACTAGATTGCCCTTTGATTTTCTAGATCATGTTTCAAAGTTGTAAATGTTTTCATTAATAACAATACTTTTGCTGTTCAGCGGAAACTTCTAATTGACAATAAGTGGTTCAGGGAGAGGCCAGACGATAGCATTCCAATAAGAGTGAAATATAATTGGAACCCTTCTTTCTGACGTTAGAACGGAAATGGCGCAGTGCAAGTTCCTCCAAGGATGCAATCACTGTCTGGCTAAGTGTGAAGCTATGTTTTCTTTGTGACCTAATGTAACTATAGATAAAGTCGAGTACATCATTTCCCCCACAGTGACCAGAACCCTCCGATGAGGTCACGCGTAAACCATAAATCACGCCATGTGGTTGTTACTGAAATGGTTTCGTTTAAGATTTTTCTTGTCCCGGTTGAATCCTTGGAAGTGTGCCATGGTAATAGTCTGCATGTTTTGATGAGAATGCACGATATGGCCATTGCGGTCTGATTACCGCTCTTTGTGTGTACTTTGTACAGTCTACTTATTGTCTGATGGTGAGATGTAAGTGCTGGGACATACATCTGGGCATACCCGTCCCACTGAGTTACATGAATCAAGCTATGCCTGTCTGATGATCCCGAACTAGGCCGAAACTGGTCCTGGGTGCTTATGTTTTGGTCAGGGAGGACATGGCCTGCCAGTTCGGGCTGGGTAAAGACTGATTTGCAAGTGACTGAGTCCAAACTGATGGGTCATGGTGTGCAAAAAAAGGATGGATTGGGATGCAGTTCCAAGTGGTTTCCAGTGGCTGAAATTAATTCAAGTATTCCATCTATCACTTTTTTTGTATACAACATCAGCATGAGCTAATTCTCATGCCGTTTAATGGACCACGTGCTACTTTGTCAGGAGGTAGTTATTATGTTATTGCATTTGTTCCAGTGTCGTATACAGGCTTACGCAAAACCATTCTGCCACCATGTGAAGAATCTGGAGAGAAGCCAAGCAAGTCATTGGCAGAAGAACTGAGAAATAGAGTGTTGACAGTGATCTTTCCTGTCTTTGACACCAATCTGAAAACACAACATAATCTCTCAACACTATACTAAAGAAGCATTTTAATATTTGAGATTATTGGAAGATCTTTAATTGCTTGGCCAAATGTCATTGGTTTTGATATTATAAGTGAGGCATATATAGGCTAAAGCTTCGTACCTTTAGCCTACACAAATGCACAGAGCAAATACAACTGTCCAAATCATACATTTGATAGAATAAAAATGAACTTCTATAAACACATCGGTACTTTATCCTGCATAAGTAAAATTATCAATGAAAAAGTTTCAGGCCTGGTGTACAAGGCACTTTGCAATCGCTTACCATGCTTTTCGCAATATTAGAGTATTTGTGACAACAAAAGGGTTTTTCTTAATATACAAAGTCCACTTTATAAGCTGGAAAAATATTTCCAACTCATAAAAGAGCTTTTGTGATCCTTTCAAAATCACAAATTGGAGGGCCTCTGAGAGGGAAGCCCTCTCCTGTGTCCGATTTGGTGAGCAATGTGTCCATGGTTCATGCCCACAAGTGAGGTCGCAAACCAATAAGTTACCGACCTCTGAGTTGTTTGGTTAATTCATTCACATACAGAACTGTGTCCTTTTGGGAGACCTTCCCTTTTGTGAATCCTGTTGGTAGCCACTGGGAGAGCAGACTTTGCTCCCATTGGTGTTTTTCCCAATAAGATTTTTTTTAAGCAGCGCCTGTGTTTTAATGGGCAAGGGCTGTTTATTTTTTAAGTTTCCTATTTGGGAAATCAAATACTGGGACGGAAGACTGCTGTTCATGGTACGGCCCCATCTCTGTATTTGCAGCTAATCATTGGGGGGGGGGGGGGGGGGGTAGGCTGGGAGGGGGAGTCACAAACTGCCTACACCTAATTTATATTAATTAAGTAGGCCGTTTTGTGAGCATCTGAGACAGGACAATTTGTGATGCTGCCTAATAATTCACATTCGTAACCCAGCTAGTATGCAAATTGCTGTTTTCCCAAACAGAAATTGACTGTTCCCTTTCTGGAATACAAATGCAGAGACCTCTCTCATCACTTATCCAGACTGGTCAGAGGTGCTACTAACGCGCATGATGATATGAAGTTTATCTTTTCTTATTATTGCAATTATTCTCAAATATTTTATAATTTTTGAGGCAGCTCTTGACACTAGTACGTCATGGCTTTTATATATTGTAACTCTAAGTATAAACCTAAAATAATCATAAACCTTTTTAAGCATGGTGCACAATCCACTTTTGGCTTTAGGAGACTAACCAACATTTTATTAGTTCAGAGTTCGTGTAGTGGTTCTCAAATACAGAATCGTCTCATTTACAAAGTAACTGTCAGATATGTGCTCCAGTGAATTCTGGTGTGCGAGGTTCACTTTATCGCTGTATTGCATGTTTTCAATTTTTTTTTTATAAATTCTTGAACCACCTCGAGTCTTGACACAAATGCTTTTTTACATCTCAATAAACCATTCAAATACTAACACTTCCTTTTACTTACTTAGGTAATTATTGAGCAGGTCCTCTCCACAAAGACAGTGGAGTGCTTTACAAAGAACAAGTTGAAATACAGAGAACAAATAACAGTTTACAAAGGGTTGGGAGAGAATAAGGGGAACATACAGTAAGCACAGGAAGAAAACAATCTATTTGGAGAGGAGGATTGCTAAGCTGAAAATGATTTTTGCTGATATGAGTGTTGAGGTCTTTCTTGAAGGGCAGGATGTTCAGATTAGTTCTGAGGACATCAGCAGTAGACTTCCAAAGTCTCGAGGTCAGGGAGGAAAAGGCTTGTTTGGCGATTTTGCTAATCTTCATTTTAGGGATTCTGAGAGGGAAATAGTTTTTCCATCTTGTAGTCCTTTTGCTGCATGTTGTGTGGCTTTTGTCTTTTAGGTAAGAAGGCAGACCAGCAGAGGTGCCTTTTGTGTAATGTAGGCAATTTTGAAATTGATGTGAGCTTCTAGAGGGAGCAGCTTGATTCTTTTGGGCTTGACCCAAGCCGGGCTTCTGGATTTAGAACTGGTCTGAAAGTTGTAATGGAAGTTTTTGGTAGACTAGCTAAGAGAGCATTGCCTTCATAGATTTGTGAGAGTTCAAGGAATGGAACAGTAGTCTTTAAGTACACTGGAGGTGTGTAGCAGGTTTGATTTCCCTATTAAGGTGCTGATGCGAATTTTCTTAGCTTGTTGATGTGTTCATTCAGGCTGAAATTGGAGTGCATGATAAATCCAAGGTATTTCACTGACAGTACTAAGGAGGGTGTGATGCACAAAGAGAGAAGGTAGTCAAGTTATTTTGAGCTGGTTGAGGGGAGATATTTCTAAAGAATAGTAGGAACTCAGTTTTGTTTTGGTTTAGTTTCTAAGGGAAGACTCATCAATTTAATTTGCTCTTTAAGAAAGATTTTAGGAGATGTGTCAGAGGAATTGAGATTATAGCTCAGTGTTATCAGCATAATGATGTAAGGATATATATTTTTTTTATCATGGACCATTGCGCAGTGGCCCCATGTAGAGATAGAAAATGTGTGGTGATATTGGAGAGGAAGAGATTCTGGCAGATCTAAAAGTGACAAATTGAGTTTTCACCGATGGGAAGAATTTGAACAAGTTTAGGAATGTGTCTTTTATGTCCATTCAGGATGATAACATGTTTAACAGCAAGTTGCTGATGATAGTAGTGAAGTCTGCACACAAATCAATAACATCAATAAGCAGGCCTTCACATTACCTAATGTTTTAAGGATATTGTCAGTATTTGGAGAGAGTCTGTCTATGTTACATTTCTATAGGATGCTGTTGTTTGATATATGGTTCAGCAGTTAGTTTGCAACCTCCTATTTGTTGTTTTTCCTAGGAATGTTAGCTTGGCGATGGGTCTAAAATTTTCAAGATTGTTTGGATTGAGATGTGCTTTTTTGAATAGGGATGACATTAGGACGGATGCGGATTGAGTTGGTTGCTTGTAAGATGCCTTCCTCTAGAGTGAAACTGATTATCTTGAGGTGAATGGGACCAGTGTCCACAGAACATAGTTTGATTAGTGATGCTGGTATAGGTTTTATGAATGCATAGAAGGATTCCTCAAAGAGATGATCTTAGTAAGTCAAGATCTAGAGGAAGGAAGGATGACTATGTAGTTCTGATCATCAAGATGCCTCAAAAATGTAAACAGTGATTAAAAAGAAAAGGCAAAAACTGAAATTCCTTAACTAGAATGCAGTGAAGCGGCAGTTGTCAAATAATGCCAGAGGCTCCTAGTAGTGATTCCCACCACTACTATGAATCATTTAAAAGTTTGATTCTCCAGCACCAAGTAGAACTAGCAGCAACCTTGTGAAGGTGATTTATCTTTGAATGAAAAAGCAGGAAGGTAGAGCTTACCGTAAGCAAGGTTATTATATGATCTTTGGTGTTGAGATTTAAAACCTTGAAGCACTAGTGTCAGGAGGTGACTCAAAAAATGTTTGAAATGATTGGAAATAGAATCAACATGTTGGATTTCATTAGCTAGAATGTATTATCAGGTTGCACTGACATCTGAAATGATGCCACAATTTCAGTTCTTCTGCCTCATAGTCCAAATCTGTATCTGAAACATTGAAAATATAAATTTAAAGATACAAGAAATCAGATGTATAACTGCATGGGTTGTCTATTTCTGCAGCTCCATTCAAAATGCACTTTAAGAGAAACCTGGATTGATGCTCTCTTTCCTGTGACATACAAATCCTATGCTTTAACTTGAACCTGAATTGAGCTTTAGAAATTGTAATTCTCTCTAGATGTTTTCCTTGTGCATTGCTAGAATATGGTAAAGAATTGTAGCATCCTTGAACATTCAGAAATTGAGTTTAGTGATGTTGGCGAAGGCATGAGTTTGAAGTTGGTGATCGCAAACTTAGTTTTCAAATACAGGGCACACTGACAATGGGTTGTAAGCCCCAGCATTCAGCATTTTATTATGGGATACTGATGAAAGGCTTTTTACTGGCCCTTTGTAGTCTTGCTGGTTGGGTACTCAGCACAATTTTCCATACTCTTTATTATGACATTATGGTAAATTGAGTTAAACTCCAAATAGAGTTAAAGCAACACAAGGTCTATTCTATTTTCATCACCTAGTGTCTGCCGAAGATATTCATGGTCATATGGACTGGCCTGGTCTTGATGTGATCATTTCTACAGGGCACTAGTCTACAGGAACTCGTTAGCAAATTATTTTCTATTTATGTGCTACCTGGTCCTATTGCCCTCTATTGGTCCTAAGCACTCTTACCAGACCCCTGTAATAGTGTCCTAGATGAATCATATAGAATAGACCCTTTTTTACTGTTCATTCAGACACTATCAAGTTTCTCTGTAAGAGTCAATCTGGTTTTCAGGATAACTACATGCAAATTTCTTTCATTAATGTTAGTGCTGTATTACCTTTGTGGACATGAGTTATTCATCTCTGTTCTAGGTGTTTTACCTTTCAAAATCCATTATGTCTGTAACTCATTGATGTAGTTCATTGAGATACAACTTGGATAATGCCACTTTAGTTGGGATCTCCTAGTGACATAGAAAATGGAAGCATTGTCACCTGGAATCTTTCTGCTGTGACTGGTGACTCTTTATCCTGCTGGGACTGAAGAGCATAGTAGTCTGTTTAATTATAAGACCTTCATTTGCATCTATCTCCTTATGTGTTGACCATTACATTTCCACATGGTTTAAGAATGTAGATTGCAATTAAAATCCAGCAGAAACATGCATTGAAGGGTGTGCATGATTTGTGATCTACGAATAAAGTATCTAGGGCAATGCTGATCATTAGATGATGGCATTAGGAATGCATTGATGAGTCACATTAATTCCCACTGTTAGTTTAACTTGAACTGTATTTATTTATGTATGCGATATGGCATCAGCAGCTATTGATATTATAATGGTTTCCAACAGCAATAAAGGTGATGGAAAAAGTGTTATACATTTGTTTTGAAATATCTTGCCTCAATCATCAAAGGCTACCTTTGTCTCAGTGCTGGATATTCAACATATACTCATGCTAGAACTGCCCTAACGTTGATAGAAATGATTGTCTCAGGCCTTTATTCTCCCACATCCAGTATATTGATGTGATAACACCACTCTGGAAAATGCGGATTCTGTGGGCTTGGTTTTGGGTTTTCCATGTTGCAATATTATTCCACCATTCTGAGTTCCACAGCTCTTGAATTCCGAAACTTGGTAACCTTTTCCTGGAAAATAACTCCTGGTGTTTGTAGTAATTTCACAAAAATTGTAGTCCAATTTTCGCACACGAAGTGAGATTATTAGGCACTCGGCCTGCAGTCTCAAGTTGTATATGTCCTGCAGCTATTTATTGACTTGTAATATCATTACAATGCACATCCTTGGCTAGTTTTATTAATTTCACTAGTTACATTGTTTCTGGAAAACTATGAAAGGCAATGTTTATCTATGTTTGGGACTTATAAATCATAATAAATATGACCATGAAGGTCACTCAAATTCCAAATGACAGTCTTTGATATTTGGTATCCTGTGAATTAAGATATGTGATATGAACTGTTTAGATTTCTTTAGAATCCAAATGTTGCTTAAGGCATATTAAAAGCCGTCATATTGATTGCTTAGGCAGTTCCTACAGGAGGTGGGGAGTGTTGGGGGAAAAAAACTATTTAATTTTTTTATGGGAAAAAATTAAAAGGAATCTAAAGAGGGGTGTTTTTAATCTATAAAACAATAACCTTTTTTTTTGCCTTGAGACAGTTGTCCCAATATCTCTCTAACATAGAAAGTGATACTTGTAATAAGATGGAACTAGAGTCTAGTACCTTGAAACCTTTCAGTTTTGATGCACTTTTAAATTCGGGCAGCATGCACACCAAATTCAACTGAACCAAATCTACTGTTACTTGTATTACTTTTTATGAACTGCCACTGAAGCAGTTAAATAAGCAAGTATATCCTCGTAAAGAATCTACAATTTGATAACACCCAACCTTTAAACATATTCTGGTTCTACTTTATTTGTGTGGGGATATTTCAGTTAGATAAAATCATGAATAATGGATCACTGTTCTCTTTTAGCCATTTAAAATTCAAATACATATTGTAGTCTTGTGCCGAAAGAATAAATAATATTTAAAAATAAATAATTGATAAGATTAGTGATGTGCATCTATTTAGCTTCCAGCCCTAACTTTTTCAGGACCTGAAAAAGGAGGTGGTTTTGGCCTGTGTTATTCATATGTTTCTGGGAACCTATGGTGAGGGGAACTCATTGAGACCTTTAAATAATTCACAGGAATCAGGTCTTGAGGAACAAATAACAGATACATTTTGATCTAAAATGCTTAAGGCAGACTTTAGTTTCTCACTTTATCTACCAATAACTTCAATACAGCAAAAAATCCCCCTTCCAAAATATTGGATGGCGATGGAACTTTTCCACCTGGGCCTGTTAAATTTTGGACATTTCACAGCCTTGTCAGTGGTCTAATACATATGATGCATGCCTGCTAAAGAGTAAAACAGATTTGGAGAGTGAAATTCTCTAAGATCTCATTAGTTTTGGTAGTACTAATCGCTAAAACTTTGATTACTCTGGGTTATGATGATAAAATTACTCAAGAATCCTTAGTCAATTACTATGGAAAGCACTAATCATTGCAAAGAGTTTCATTTTGACAATATGTAAGATCAGTAAGCTCCCTAACGAGGATTAATAGTTTTTGACATGTTGCCCCGAACATCATTTGCAAAGTTTTTACATAAAAAGAAACAGGCTACATATTTGAGAACCTATGAAAACAGTTTCTTGAAAAGTGTGTATAATGAAGTACACATTACACAAACATTCTACAGCTCTTGCTGCTGTGTAGCTACCCCTCCTTTTACTCCTTTCCACTTTCCTTGTGTGCTCACCTACATTCTTGTACTGCCCATTTTCGGCATCAGTTGATGATAAAGATCTACATATAAGAATATATGTGATACAAGTAATGCCATATCCTATATATTTCCTTATTACTGCATACTGTAGCTATTAGATGTAATTCTCCAATATACATCGTTCATAATTTTAATTTGATTTTAAACTTAACGGTCACTATCTGTACGTTTATGTGGAATTGGTGCTAATTGTTTGAAATATTAACAGAATGTTAAAAAATCCATAATATTCTGCTGGAAATTATTTAACATTGAAGCCACCTTCTCAGAAGCATGCTAATGTTTTCTAAGTTGACAAACTTCTGCCACATTTTTATGAGTTTTTTATTAAATAAATAGCTGTGTATTTATTATAAGCAAACAATATGAAGAGCATGTGTTGATACATGACGGAATCATGAAAGCCAACTAAATAAAGAAAGTGCATTGTGAAAAAATGCATTGTGAATAAATCTTGTTCAGGGGTAGGTCTGTTTTAGTTCTAGTCTGAATTGTGTCTGTACAGGTAGCACTGGAGATATTTTGACTACTTGTGAATGTTTTTTTTTCAGTGTTTAATCATTGGGGGTGGACCATGCGGCCTAAGGACTGCCATAGAGCTCGCCTCTCTAGGAGCCAAAGCTGTGGTTGTGGAGAAGAGGGACACCTTTTCCAGAAACAACGTGCTTCATTTGTGGCCTTTTACCATACATGACCTGAGGAGTCTTGGCGCCAAAAAGTTCTATGGGAAGTTCTGCGCCGGATCCATTGATCACATTAGTGAGTATTATGCCACTTCTATTTCATTCTCAGAGCTGCTCTCAGCATTGCCTATGAGTATCACGCACAGAGGCGGGGCTAGCTGAGCCTGTGTTTTAGCCCATTGTTTGATGGTACTAAGGAGGTTCTATTTACACGTGTGGTTACACAATGTAAAAGCCTTGCAGTGGTAAATGTTGGAACTGATCATTAAAAGTTATGTCATTGACCACACTGTCCGTGTTTAGTTGTTTTCTTTAAGCAATACAATAGAAAAACGTGTGGTTGGCATTGATGGTCTGTGTCAAAAACCAGAATGACAGGCTTTGCATGGATAAGCCTGAGAGGGGCATTCTAAACCTAAGGTGGTTGGCGGCTAATTGGATGGAAACATTTTAAGTAAACAGTAAATGTGCACTAAGATGCTTCGCAGTGTGGATTTGACAGCATTGCCTTTTATGGTGGGGGATCCTGTACAGAGAAAATGGCTCGAGTCTTCCTAACTTATTTACTGGTGGTGAAGTGCTCATGTTTTTATTATTTTCTTTGTTCTTTTCTGTGTGTGTGTGTATGTATATATATATATGTATATGTGTGTGTGTGTGTATATGTGTATATATATATATATATATATATATATACACACACACATATATATATATATACACATATATATATATATACTTACCCTCCCACAAACCCATTAAAGTTTTGTGAGCTGTCCAAGCAGTGCTAAATTTGAGACCGTGATTTCCGGCACTTGTTTTGGGGGGTCGGCACTTAGTTTTCAGCATCAGGCATTTACTGTGAGCAAAAGACACATATGGGAAAGTGCTTGGAAGAGAATAAAGAAAAGCGTCTCAAAGGGAGAAAGCAGAAAGCTTCACGAGTGAGCTGAAGGGGCAGGAAGTGGCTGTAAATGGATGAAAGAGGCCCGAGATGGCTTCTGGATTACGCTGCCTCAGTATTCCCTGTGCCCACATTTAATTGCAGCAGCCGTGTGTTTCAAAGAAGAGCGTAGATCACCGGCACGTTTTATTTACGAATTAAGCACTGCTTCTAAGTGATGTTGCCAAATGTTAGTTAGTATCTGCTTATTTGGTACTTTCTTGCAACAGTGTTCCGGTGTGTGAAGGAGCTCATTAAATGCTAGTACTCTGTATCCAGAGTTCTGTAACTAATCCTTACCTGACTGGTTGGATACTTGCTTTTTAGACTGTGGCTCAGCCAGGGGTACCTTCTATGCATTAGTATGTATCCGCAGTGTTTCCACTTCTCTAGGGGCCGTACTGTTAGTTTTACCTGTGTTTTTCTTGATGCCTACGTAGGGACTGTTTGTGGCCAAACAAGGATCTGTGGACTCACAAACATTCAAATGCAAACACAGTAGGAATTAAATGCATCTTCTGTTGACACAATTGCACTTTATAAGGTTTCCCCAAAATGCAATTTCATAGCTTGCTGCCCTTCCACAATATTACCGCAGCTCAGCAAATGGAATCGCACAAGTACACGCTCCAGAAATGGTGACGATAGCTGAAAAAATCGTTACACAAGGAGGTCTTTTAACAGTGCACCTGTGGTTTTCTGATCAAGTATTTGGCTTAGTTACTTTATATTCCATCTACCCATGAAGTGGATCAATTAAAGATCTTCCAACTTTTTACATTGTGAGCACCTGGACTAGTGTTCTGTCCTGCACCCCATGTGCCATTATAGACCGTAAAAAGCAAGTTACATTTGCCTGATCCCATGGGCCTCTTCTCATTCACTTGCTATGAGAACGGGAACACATATTGTAAAAAAATCCGTCTTTAAATGTTTCACACACAATGCTTGGAATGGAAAAGGTAGTGAACCATTGTGTCTTACTTTATAGTTTATCATTTCATATGTTTATGTTTTCTAAATATTGCATAAAGAATTTTCAGATTTGCAAGTGTCACTAGAGTACAAAGTTTGCATTTGCGCCCAATGGGATATTGTCCAGCTTCTGCACCCTGCCTCATTTAGTACTCTGCGCCAAAAATATGGTTGACTCTTTCTAGCCACATAACTCTGGAGCTTGGACTGTCCTTTCACTCTAAGATTCGTTCGTAAAGGGACCTAGAAAGGAATGGACCAGAGCCTGACGGTTGTATGATGGAACCACGCATGCAGCAACCACGCATGCCTGCACAATGCGGTCGGAACAAGGACCGTGTTGTTTCCAGGCATGCCTTTACCACTCATGCCTCTACAATGATTTTTCATTGTAAAGGCATGTGTGGAAACGGCATGCTTGGTTGTCGCATGCCACCCCCGCCCTAAAAACAAAAGTACCCAAACCCCCACCCTTAAAAACTACCCCAATACCGCCACCCACCCTGAGCCCTTAAACCAAAACCCAACCCCTAAAAACAAAATGACCCGATCCCCCCACCCTGCCTGTAAAAACAGAAGTACCCCGACCTCCCACCTTGAAAAACTACCCCGATACCCCCACCCACCCAGAGCCCTAAAACCGACCCCCACCCCAAAAATAAAACAACCCAACCTCTAAAAACAAAATTACATCAACCTCCCACCCA
Organism: Pleurodeles waltl; assembly: GCF_031143425.1. Lineage (NCBI taxonomy): Eukaryota > Metazoa > Chordata > Amphibia > Caudata > Salamandridae > Pleurodeles > Pleurodeles waltl. The sequence goes on along the minus strand of NC_090440.1, from coordinate 770,369,901 downwards.
CACCTCTAAAAATAGAAGTACCCCGACCCCCCACCTCTAAAAACTACCCCGATACCCCTCACCCACCTTGAACCCTAAAACTGACCCCTACCCCCAAACATAAAACTACCCAACCCCTAAAAACAAAATTACCCCACCTGGCTTGAATACAAAATTACCCCAACCCCCCCCCTCAGCCCGTAAAAACCGACTCCCCCACCCACCCTAAATACAAAATTACCCCTACCCCACCCCTACAAACCCACCCCCAGCCCTAAATTGAAGATTACCCTGACCCCCCACCCCTAATAACACACCCACCTGCAATACAAAATTACCCCAACCCCCCACCCCCACCCCTAAAATCCCGACCTCCCCACCTGCCCTGAATACAAAATTACCCCACACCCCACCCCTAAAAACCTGACCCCCCACCTGCCCTAAATACAAAATTACCCTGACCCCACACCCCCACCCCTAATAACCCACTCCCAACCTGCCACAAATACAAAATTACCCCAACCCCCGCCCCTTAAAACCCGACCCGCCCTAAATACAAAATTACCCCGACCCCCACCACTTAAAACCTGCCCCCACCCACCCTAAAAACATAATTACCCCAAACACCTAAGTACAAAATTACCTTGACCCTCTACCCTGCCCCTAAAAGCCCGAACCCCCCACCCTCCCTAATACAAAATTATCCCGACCCCCTGCCCCTAAAAACCCAATCCAACAAAATTACACAATCCCCACCCCTAAAACCAAAATAACACCAACCCCCACCCCACCCTAAAAACCATAGAACCGACCCCCACCCCTTAAAAAATAAAATAACCTAACTACCCCAACCCCTTCACCCCCGCGCCCACCCCTAAAATCTACCCCCAACCCTACCCCACCTCTTCTTACCTGACCGCGTCCTCTCCCAATGGATCTTCCTTTTCTCTGCCTTAAACACACATGTGCGTTGTTCAGCACATGCGTGGTTAAGGCAGAGAAAAATGTCTGCGTTGTTCAGGCAAGCGTTGTTCTGCTTGCGTGTACAATGCAGGCGTGGTTCTGGACGCGTTGTTCCGGATCTTTCCCGAGCCTGACTGTTTTGTTTATTTCAATTAGTGGGAGATCTTAGGATTCACGTAGAGACATCCTCACAGTAAATTGGTATTTGTAGTTGGATATTCACTATAACATCTTACAAACAACTAACGGGACTATAGTCAGATGCTGTTAAGCAAAACATATTATAAACACATACCTTTCATAAGTGTATCTTGATTGGGAAGCATTAGAAAGTAAGATACAGTCACCACTCTCATAAGCAATGTGTTTGATGAGAAGTCCCTCTGAACTGGTACTGCTAATCATATAATGCATAAAATACTACTTAAAAATAGCCAGGTTTATAACATACAACTATATTGAAATCAATTTAAGAAGTAATAATGCATATAATGCAATAGTGCATTGATATTAATCAATTTGATTTGTATTGGATCAGTGGATATCTTCCACCTAATTAATATAGTAACTCGTAGTATAAAGGAAAGGATCTGGTAAAGAAACAGGAAAATAACAACAGGTCCATTTCATGTGTAGAGAGTACATACTCAAGTTCCTGGTTCACTATAAGCATTTTATAAACCAGGACTTCACTTTTATTATACTGCCCTGATTAAACAACAAATTTGTTGAACAGAATTACACTTTGTTTTGCTGTGACATATTGCAATTTGAAATCGTTTTGAAAATATTCAGTGTTTTTCTTTGTTCTTTTCTGTGTCTAGGTATACGACAACTTCAGCTAATTCTTTTCAAAGTTGCGCTTTTGCTTGGCGTGGAGATCCATGTGAATTTGGAGTTTGTGAAGGTCTTGGAACCTCCAGAAGACCAGGAGAACCAAAGTACGGCCAGTTTTCTATGATTACAAAAGCAGCAATGCTTAACATCTGCATCCATGGACCTCCACGGATTGATTATTATTCTAGTTCAGTTCAGCTCATGGCTAAAAGCAGGAGCACCCCCCATATTTTATGCTTTTAGGGCTTGTGATCCCACTTCTAATAAGCTGTGAAAGATTAACCCATTGTATTATGATAGCTCTCTTCATGATCCAGGAGACTGGCAGTTTCCTGTTACTACTGCCTCGTTCCATTCCTCATCCTAGTCCTTGCAAACTTGAGATGATTTCAACTCTTGCAATGTCACTTTCTTGCACAGTTTTAACTATCATGCAGGTCTCCACCCCTACTTCATGGATGGAATGCAGGATGCAAATATCAGGACGAGAAGGGAGAATGAACTGTGATAAATGTTGGTGATTATTCCAACCAGGAACCCAAAATGCATTGGCCTAAACAGGCTCTTGGCCTAGTCCCCTTACCAACTTGCAGATGTAGTGGACTTCCACCAGTGTTCAAGAGACCATTCAATGCCTCACAATGTTCCTTTTGTTTACTGTACTTTGCTCTCTGCTTGCCTACTCAACAGGGGAGTAGCTTGGTCAGTAAGATTGGTGTGTGAGGGGATGAGCTTCAGATTTCCCTTGTCCCTTCAGTCTTGTTGGTTACTATACATTATATGAGAAGGAGGGCAGGGGGGGGGGGGCTTAAGGAGCAGAAGGAAGGGAGAGGAATGCAGATTGTGAGGGGTACCTATAACTCAATATTTTGTAAAATAACCATTTTAAGACCTGTAAAACAGAGACAGAGTGTGTTTTTCTCTGCATGTGTATATATGAATCCCAAGTGAAACACCTCACCATTCCCAACTTAAAGAACTTGTACCCAACTATTTAATACAGAATACATTTACTAGGGGTGAGTAGCGGTGGTGTACCCAAAGGTACACCCCTGCTACTCGCATTCCCTAGTCATCACACTTGCAGAGTTATCATCAAGGATGTTGACTGTAGAAGTGGTTGAACCAGCAAATTAACAGAGAGAACAGAGTAATAAATAAAGAACTTGAAATTACAGCATAAATATTAGTGATAGTTTGTTTTGCTTTGTTAGGGTCTGATTGTGAGTGCCCCATGAATTCCAGTATGTCTGGTAACTCCTGTTACCGCAAATATTGGGAATCCAATAAATATTTTAAACACTCCGGGTCATCCTTAAATATGGTGTTAGTGCTGTCAGGTCATTAATATAGGAGTTACTATTTAAATGGATACTGCACAGAATAATTGTTGCATTCTGATGGGTGGGTAAGTGTCATTCTGCCTGCCCTTACCCTGTCCTTCCCTGTACCCTTGGTTAATCCTTTACGGCCAACCATGATTTGGTGTGCCAGCGAAGAAGGAGGTGATCTGTCTTCCTGGAACAGATAAACCCAAATTGGGCTTCTCCCAGACTCTAGCCTCTGGGCCTGGACTGAGGACCATTCATTTGAAACCCAACTGAAACAGCAAGGTTGCCCAACATTTGTAAATCCATATGTGCATTTTGTTGTGTGTGTGTCCAAGATGTTAATTCCGCTGACCTTGACAATGTAAAACATTTAGGAAGTGGAGCAGAGTTTGTAATTGAAATAAAGCTCACTCTGGGCCTATGTGCTGCTCTTTTCTTTGCACTCATATTGTTAACTCTTTGGTGTCTGCACCGACTAAGCCTAGCCCAGATTTGAGGATCAGATGGGAGGCCTGGTGCCTGCCCGCCTACTCTAGCACTCCTTAACCTCTCCCCCTTGGGCATCCAGCTAAGGCTTTCAAATTGAAGAGCAGAAGTGTTAATGGTTTACTGTCTGTTTGAGCCAAGAATGGCCTAGGGGAAAAATCCTGCCCTGTCCTATTCACCCTGGAATCTGTCCATTGTCTTGTCACGACCTCTCATCCTCCGGCCCTAACCACATTCTTTCACAGAGTTAATCAACAACCTTTTCCCCCTTAGGACTGGGAATCAGCCATCCTGTGGATTACATCAACAGAGACACATTTCTAAATCCTTTCTTTTTCCTCTCAACTTTCTCAAACTAATTTGCCCCACAGCATTTTCCTTCTAGTTGAAACACATACTCCTAGATGCACTGGAGACTCATTTTTTGCTGTTTCCTTTTACCCTCATTAGGGATGCTTCTCAACTAACCAGAGTAGACACTATAACGTCTAATATGGCCGCTTGTGAAATTCTCATTCCAGTCTGTCTCTCCCTGCCAGTCCTAATCGAACATCTGAGTGAAGAGTACTTCAGACTGTTTTAATAGTTGCTCCTCTACTGCGGGTGGACTTTACAGAGCATACTAAGGCTGGTTGTTTAGGACCCATTCTTAAGGGTTGCTTTCTGCAACTCTAGAGTGGGCACCTGAGAGCATACAATATGGCTGACTGCATATTGGTTGCCCTGCACCTGCTCCTGAGTGGATATCTCAGAGTATGTTCTATGACTGATAGTATAAAGGTTTTTCTTCTACCACTCCTGGTTGCACTCATCAGAGCATACAATAATACTAATGTGTAATGCCCATTTATATTGGCTGCTCCTATGCCACTCCTGGGAGGACTCATCAGAGCAAATACTATAGTTGTTGAAATATTGCCTTTGAAGGGTGATGCCTTTTGGCTCTGGACAGTATTCATTAGTTCCAATAGTCAAAGTGGCTAAACTGTGTTGTATGTACAACTTCAAAGGTGGCATGTGTCCAACTATATCTGCTCTCACATATTTCACTTAACCCCATGTTTGTGTGCAGCTACACATTTGATGCAAAATGGTAAGACCATTCTTTACAAACCGCTAACACACCAAAATACTGCCCACATATGTCACATTGCAGACACCTATGTTCTGTCCACCAACATACTGTCATCTAAGGCTTTTAAATATGCTTCTCACTTTATTTCTCTAATCTCTTCAATGCACATTTTGATGGGTCAACAAAATGGGATAAGAACACAGTCTCAGTTTCTCCCAAACACGTTTAACATTACCCATGTGGGCCACATGAATGGCACATATTCTTCCATTCAAGCACTACCATAGAGTAGTCTGCAACCTATCTGAATATGCACATTGAAGCATAAAAAACAGTGATAGGTGGAATGTGAGAATGAATCTGAACCCCTCATCATCACTCAGACCACACCCTAGTCCATCATTACTCTGCACAAAGTACTACCTAAGCTTGGACCCAGCGACACACAAATTAGTCTTGACTCTGCTGCAACCGAACAGTCCAGCCAGAACAGGTCAGGCCCTTCCTGAAACAGAACACAAGCAGCCTAGGACCTATAATGCCCACATTAGTGCTCATTATTCAGGCACAGGACCCATTTCTGGGCATACACATTCCACCTAGGGAGTCACACTGAAGCAATCAAAAAAGTGATTGATGAAAGGCATGAATCAATTCAGCTGCTAGTAATCCATCTTGGCCACATCCCAGTCCATCATTACTCTGCACACCATGCCACCTCAGGATGGACTCAGACACACAGAAATCAATAATGTCCCTGCTCAAATGGAATAAGTCCAGTCTGAACTGCCAGGCCCTCCTTAAACTGGAACACAAGCAACCCAGGACTAGTTTTTTCTGATTACGTCTTACCAGCTGGGCTTAGCTTAGCTTGGCTTGAGTGGCACACTGTGCATGGACCCACATCTGGGCACACCTGTCCCAACTAGGGTGTGACACTGGAACATATAAAAAAGTATGCTATTGGAGCTAAAGTATGTGATGGACTGGGTTTCAGCCCTAATTTATTACAAGTGGCTGAAGTTAAATCAATTATTCAATCCATCACTTTTTTGTATGCTTCAGTGCAAATGCATATGGGCACCTCATCTAGGGTAGGAGGTGCTATATAAATGCAACTACAGTACATTAGGTTCTAGGACCATTATAATAAACGCACTTAATATCTCAGTATTGAGCCTTCTACAGCGATCTATAAGTAAACTGCAGGACAAAAGTGTCAGTTCCTGCATGCCCAGTTGGAAGATTCTCTTTCCAGGATAATATGAATACATTATAACTAAACCAGGACTTTGGAGATCCTGTGCCCTGGTGCTTTATGGAGGAGAAATCTAGGGTGACTGGACGTTCATTTCAGGAGACAAGGCAATGTGGGGTAGGTTCAGTTGAAAACGGAGTAATCTGATGAGAGGAAGGGCTGGCAGAAGGATGATGCGATAAAGGAGTGAAAGGGCTGGAATTGAGGATGAGAGGAAGTGTTGAAGGTAGAAGGATGGGAGGACAGGTGCTGCAGTGAAAGAAATGAAGGGAGAGGAAGGGTTCTGGTTGGATGGTGACGGGGAAAAGCCTGAAGGGAGTGGAATATGCAGGAAAATGCAGGAAAATGGCTAAGGGTAAGGGAGAGGAAGTAACATGCAGGTGTAGGATTATGAGGGGGGCGAGAAAAGGCTGAATGGTTCAGTACAAGGGGATCATGCTCTGCATAGTGGAGGTGTAGTTAGTGGCTGTAAATGATAATGGAAAATGAAAGAGTGTGTGTGGAGGATTATTGGGTTAAGGTCAATAGATATTGCATAATATTTCTCAATCTCTCCTATGAAGGGCCCCTTAGTTTGTGTCCTGCTAGTGCATGCAGACCACCATGGAGCAGATAATCGACTGAGAAGTCCAGAGAGGGTGACCTAAAGAGAAAGAGGATCAGAGATTGAGAGATAAAGATGCCTGGAAAGGGAAACCCAGGCAGAAGGAGACTTCTAAGAACAGGAGAGAGAGTGAGTGAGTGAAAGAAACATAGTTGTGACAAAGTAAAGAAAAGTTACCTAGAATTTCAGCACAAGAAGGCTAGTGGAACAGGACGGAAAAATAGAAGAACCCAGTAGAGAGGAAGAATAAGACTCGATAGGGAGAATGATGAGGGAGCCTTGAGGGCGGCATGAGTGCTTTATTTGTTTTAAAAAAATAAAAAAAAGAGTACCAGGGTCCTCCTCAGGGTGCCACTGCAACTTGCCCCACTCATTGCCCCTGCCAGCCCTGCCAATGGCAGTACCAAAACAACTACTAACCATCACACTCCTACAATTGTGACAATTTATACTCTTCCAGGCCCTCAAATCTATGAAAATAACACAGGCAGCAGGTATTACTCCTTTTAAATGTTTATGTAATTAATAACTGTTTTCTGCTCATCTTTAATTTGGAAAAACAGTGCCACCATGTGGCAGACTGTCAGAAGTACCAGTGTTGGTAATTAAGTGCCGGTGCTGAGCAATGGAAAACACTGGCTCAAATTAAACACTACCGGCGCTCCACAACTACTAGAGCCTACCCTGCACTCTTAGAGAGTTTGTCTCTGAAGTCCCTCTCCTTTACCCCTGCCATCCTCCCGCTGTCCGTTTTGTTCCCCTCACCTCTCCCCTTAGTTTGTTTTGGCCGCAACAGCAGATATGTGCCTGATTGTTCGTCCACAGGCAACAAAGTCCCATTTCCATTTCCTAGCATCAGAGTTGCTGGCTATTGTGGGGATGAGATTAGAGGGGCTGTGAGCTTCTTGCAGCATAATGACACTGTGATGTCTTCTTTTGCCAAGACACCGAAAACGGCTGATATTTTATTGGGAGGAATCCGAGCCGCCTCTGCAATTTACAATGCACTGCAGACCCTCCTCTCGCTGTATTATCTGAGAATAATGCAGTGAGTATCCTACCTTCATCCTTCATCCTACAGACACATACCACCCAAGCAGACATTTCATCATTTAAGACAAGACACGGGGTGCCTGAGCATCCTTTAAAACTGCAACTGCTTTTTGTGCCCTTCCTCCCATCTCTGTGAGATGGGCTCGCATTTCATCATATGACACAACTTCTGGCGGAGTCTAGAATAACGGAGGAGCCGTTCCATACTATGCACAGTTACTTTTGCTCTTAGCATATCACAGTAGAAGGATTGTTCTGTAATCATTTGAAACAATCACTGAGGAAACTGGATTGCATCTAAGACAGCAGCTTATTAATATGCACAGCTTTCTCTCCTCTTCGCATATCATCTGAAAGGGGGTAGCATATCATCATTTCAAACTTTTGTGAAATAATTTGAGCTACCTCTAGCAGACCACCCCTGTAACTTGAAACGTGACCTCTGCTCTCCAAGAATCATCTGAGAAAGGATGCATTTCATCATTTCAAAATAGTGGCAGAGGAATCTGCACTTGCTCTGATAGAACTGTTTAATATGCACAGAGATCTCTTTTCCCTGCATATCATCCGAGAGAGGCTGGCATTTCAAATGATCTTACCTCCGATTCATCTGGCTGAACAGCCTTTTAACAGGCTGTCATAGGTACCGGTTTTGGCAATTAATTGCTGGGGCTGAGCACTGGAAACCATCAGCTCAAATTAAGCACTGGGCGACATGGTCTTTCCAAAGACACTGATATCTCATCAGGCAGAACAACAGTGCTTCATAGGTAGCCATTCTTATGCATCCATACATCCAAAAACGAGGGAGGATATTACATTTAGAAATAATGAGATGAAAAGAGAACTGGAGGAAAAGAGGGGAGATGGTGAGAGGATTCTGAGGTAGACAACTAGTTCGAAAGCCCTGTTGAAAATATACTAAGACAGGACGTTGGGAGCCCTTGGTAAGCAGAAGATGGTTCAGTCTCGAGCAGTCAAAGCTCTCATGAGCTAAGGAGCATAGCAAAAGAAGATGGAGAGAAGTAAACCTGGCCTTCTGGAAAGGTGGCGACCATCAGGTTGGAGATATGAGGGCTTCAAGCCCAGTTAAAGGGGAAAAGGGAGTTGAGTTAGCAGGAGGGCCGAGCTTGAGGAATAACATTCTAGGTGAAGGTATTTACTGATCGGTTTAGGTTTGATGGGCCTATCTATTGTGCCGCCTTCGTTTCTTGTGGCAACATGGCAGACCCTAGAAGTCTGCAGCTCGTAATTTACACTGATCTCTCCCCTTTCTCAAAATCTTTTTCAGATCTCTTTCTGTGTAAGCCCCACCGTTCCTGTGAGAATCCAGTCCTATGTGTTTGCCATTCTTTCTACACCAAGCTTGTTAGTTACACAACTGCTGCCTTCCCCAGTAAGGCACGTGGAATGATCCCTTCACCTCGCACAAGACAGACATTCTAGAAGACTGAAGATGGCACCCACACGTAATTTTGACTCACTCTCTGATCGTGGCTCCACCCTCACCCTTCAAAATCTGAGCCCCTGTCCCCTTCTCCACCCTCCCCGCCTTACCCCCCACCCCCCAAACAAAATTTGGTTCTGGTTACGCCCCTAACTCCAAACATTAGAGACCTTTAAAGAGCAGCAGTTCTTTGCAAGGGAGCAGGAGGCATTTCAAGCCGCCGATGCCCTCTCTGCTCTCACGCGGTTCAGTGTTGACTCGCTGCTTTTTCCCTCTGCTCCCTTCTGTTCGGGTTTGAGAGGCCTTTGAAAGGCAGGCATCTGAGCCTCGCGAGAAGCATGCTAACTGTCCTTGCGTCACTGGAGCTGATAAACATAGAACAATTTCCTGGCTCGGCAGATAGCAGCTCGCTATGTCTGGCATGACTTGCCAGAATGTGCTTAGATTGTAGTAACAAGTGTGGCATGTCCCACTCGTATCTGCCCTGGATAGGGCCTTTGGCAGCTTGGAAGAAGTGCTGAGCTCTGAAAATGATCAGATAATGACTGGAGACAATATTATGCTGAGGGCGGCTTAACTGGTGCTACTGATACCGTGTATTGCACAGCCTCCATTCAAGAGGGCCAAATTTTTGTTTGCACTAGAAAGTGTTTTTTTTTTTTTAAGTTGGAAAATGTGATCATACCTTGGGTTCCATGTCTGCCATGGCCCGAGTAGCCTAGAGTAGCACATGACATGACCCTGTTCTGTACCTATGAATTTCAACATGGCTGCATTGCTCTTCACCATCATAACCATTTACTCTTTGTAGCATGTCATGACAACCAGACTTTTTTCTAATGTAGTATTCATCATTTTATAACTCAAAAGGCTAAAAAGGTGATTTGTTATTGCAGAAAGAACCGACAGAAAATACATTGAAAGGGTAGGCAAACTCATTGAGTCAGACAGTCACCCGAGTTCTACTTATAACCGCAAAGTCACAGTCTTCAATTCTAACATGGAGGACACAGCCTTTCATTCCTACAAGGTCGAATGTAATGAGAACTATTGTGTAGAAATATGTAACACCTTGTATATTCAACACACCAAAGGACCAAACTCTTCCGTAGAAGGTGTGTATAATATAAGGAAGCATTCCACTACCATGTAAATTGTAAATGTATTTATATAGCGCTTACGACCCCTGATGAGGCGTTGGAGTGCTTTTTCAGCGAGTAGCACGCTATTCTGCAACCAAAGTTTAGTAGTTAGCAGGTTAGAACCATTGTTTTTCTTTTTTTTCAAGTGCATTAGTTGTGTTAGGTTTGTGCTCTTGATTTCATGTCTGTTTAGAAGAGTTTGGAGTAGGGATACAATGATAGGAATGGATTTGAAAAGGAGCAGGAGTACGTTTGTGTAAGTAGTGGTTGTGTGTGCTTGTTAGTTGGATGGCATGGCTAAAAAGACAGGCTGAAAGTTTGAGAGGGATGTTTGGAAGTTAATCATAGAAAGGTTTGGGATGAGAGAGAGGGAGGAAGAATGGGAAGGACTGAAGGATTTTTTTAAATAGCAAAAGGAAAATAATTTATACTTACAGATACAGATCACAGATTTTTTATTTATTTAGAAAGGCAAGTGGGCCACAGCTTTTGACACTGAGATTATTTTCCTTCCAACTTTTTTGCCTATAATCCTCCTGTTTTTCTGACTTTGTTTTTGCTGGCCTTAACACTCAGTGCACTTTACCACTACCAACTAGTGCTAAAGTGGTTGTGCTCTCTCCCTAAAACATAGTAACATTGGCCTACACCCAATTGGCAAATGTAATTTACTTGTAAGTCCCTAGTAAAGTGGAACTGCCTGTAACCAGGGCCCCCTAAATTAAATGCTAATACAGGGCCTGCAGCATTTATTGTTCCACTCACCTAAGTAGCCTTTCAACTGTCCTAGACCTGCCATTGCAGCCTGTGTGCGTGGTTGTTAAACTTCCCTCTCGGGCTGGCAAAATAAACCGTTTTGTATCTGAGTTGCAGAAAAGACAGGGAGAATGTTCCACATCATATCAAAGCATTAGTTTCCAGGGAGTCTAAGCCGAGGGTGATGTACTTCTGGAGTGCCTGTCGGGCCCTCACTCACAATGTTTTCAGATTCGGAATGGCCTGATGCTTGTACTGTATACTCCCCGAATAAAGAAGGGGTGTTAGGTTATTTACACTCTTAACTAGACGAGTCAAAAAACAATGTGGTTTTGGCAAAGCACAGCTCCCCACTGAATAATACTGTGATCTAGCGGTGATTCATCTTAAGTTAGTTTTTTAGAAGGGAATGTGGGCACAATAGCTGACTTTTCAACCATTTACTACGCTGGGCAGGGTCTCTCTACGATCTTTCCTGCTTTGAGCCCTTGCAGGGAAATGACTGCTGGATGTACATTTCCTGCTTTTTAATACACATTCTGCGTCAAACCAACTTCATATGGTCCCAAGAGATGTGAAAAACCTGTAATCAGTCAGGGAACTGAAACTTCCGTTCCATTCTCAGGATAAGGCGAGGCCTTCAGGGTAACAGCCTGCTGCACTGACACAACTTTTCTGGCTTCCTGTGGGACAGCGCTTTTCACTTTTACTCTGTAGACTGTAAGGAGACAGAGCGAGGTTAAACAGGTAATGAAAATATGTTCAAAAGAATATAATTCCTCCGCCACGCCTTCCTAAAATAACCCCCTGTGCACCATCTACGAAGGTCTCTTGCAATGTAGCATTGAGTCGAACTTTTCCTCCTTGTGCAGACATGTAACTCTACTTCCTCAGGCTGTTTGGCTTTTCCTCCCATCCCAACTGGCCCCTGGGGCTTTCATCAAGTTTCACATATTTCACTGGTAGTCTCTCAATTGAAGTGCCTTGCCCCCTTCTGGGTGGGGCTAGAGCCCAAGGGGTGTAGTTCAGGACACGGCTCTTATACGAAGTGGTAAAACCTGGGTGCTATGGGCTTTTATTCTAGCAAGAAAAATGAGCATCCTTGCCTAGGGTGGGTATGAAAAGACAGATGCAGTCGTAGTTCAAGCGGTCCTTCGCACACCAGTGGTGTACCTCTACTGCACGGGCACTGTACCTGCTTCAATAACTGTACCTACGTATCTTCTTGGACTCTGCTGCCCTTTATGCCAGCCTCGCCATTTTCAGACTATGGCTGCAGCAGCAGAGGCCGATGGTAACTATTGCTGTGCTGTCCTCTCTGGTGCCATTTGTACTGGGTACTGAGTTACTCATGTGGGATATCTGTGTGGTGATGCCTCCACCATGGTCTTTTCTAGTGGTGGAGGGTGCAACCCACTTCCACCACTTGAAGTTCGCTACATTCAGCAGCAGCATTGTTTGTTCATTTGAGGAGAGCAAGTAATCATTACCAGCTTGTGAATAGGGGCCCCATACAAAACTGGATGCATGGTACCAGTCTGCATCATTGCGCACCCTTTTTGAGAACATGGGCCTCATGGCAAAAAATTAGATTTCTCCACTGCAGGACCGAAGTTCTCAAAGTACAAACCTGTTCCGAAGAGAGCACATCAGCAAAAGGTGAAAGCAGATGTTTCAAACCATTATTCTGCCTTTTTCTCTGAGGAATACTCTGTCTGCCTTTAATGGGGGAGAGGGGTGGGTGGGATGAGATACACAATACAACTGCAACCCCAGGAGGGGGGTGGGCCCATAGGAGGTCCTTTGGACCTTACATGCTGTTTGCCAAATAACTCCTTTGGAGGCCGCACTCACTATGCATCTCTTAGCAGGTCATGGCCCTTCACGGGAGCCTTTTTGACCAACTGTCAGCATCATTATTATGACACACATGCATGGCCAATGTAGTCCCTCATTTACATGGTGCAATGCGCAGAAGCAAATGAAGAACCACCACCTTTACGTAGTACAGCTGTGAAATGTGTGCCCATGAAATAGGAATTGCAAAAGGGGCCGAACAACCGTCTCTAGCCCCTCCTGCCACTTTGAAGTGACCAGGGGGTAGAGAAAGTTGGCACAAGTGCTTGCTCCAATCAACAGTACTTCTGTAACAGTTGTCAACCATGGCTATGTTGGAGGGTGGCTGCTATCACTGCCCTCAAATGGAGAATTACACATGATGGGGAGGAGTGATGACTGACAAATATAACTGTAGGCCTTCACAGCCATAAGGGAACTAATATACATTAATTTTATGGCGTGGGAGATCGCTACCCACTCCTTGTAAAAAGTAATCCACGTCTGGTTCTATAATGGTCATGCCTTTCCAGTAATATCTTATCTGTTTGATGTTGTTTATTTTCAGATCTGCAAAATAATTGTGTAAATATTAAACACCATTAAGTACTTTCTAACGCCACACAAGTGTTGTAGCTTACTTATGCAGAAGGTAGTGGTTATAGGAGTGGTTAAGTATAGTGTGGTATCAGAGCGGGAATCTTCTGTCATTTTTTTGGTGGGCAGCAGAAGACCCAGGGCATGTCAGTACCATCACAGTCAGGTCTCACTCCCCGTTTTTTTATCTTGCTCAAGACGGACGGCATTTTTTGTGCGTTTGACCCTCCAGCCCACTACTTTTGACTTAGCACACATGTCATTTAAGTCAGTGCTATCTAGGGTACCTCTGTTCTGCAGGAGGATCTTAATGGCCATTATGGGCCCACATGGGATATGCCCACATCCCTTAATGGATGAGATGCAGAGAAGTTGGACGTCTGAAGCAAGGGTGGAGCACTGAGACGCCTGGAAAAGGCATAGTTTGAGATAGGGCCCATGAAGAGAACAGAGGAGTTGGATCACCTGTATTATTCGGTAAAATATAATTTCAATGGACACTGCGGTAGCATACAAGCCAGACATCTTTTTATTAGGCAGATAGCGTTTTATTAATATGACATTCTTCTGTTGCCTTATCGGTAAATATATGTGGCATTCTGTGTTTCACTATGAATGCTAAATACATGTTTGTTTATTTCTGTAGAAATAGGGTGGCGTGCTGAATTCCTACCAGTGGATCACCCCCTGTCGGAATATGAATTTGATGTTATAATTGGTGCCGATGGTCGAAGAAACACGTTAGAAGGTAAGCAAAGAGTATATCTCTGCAATAGTTGTTTTAGGTGCATGCTCTAGATCTACAGTGTGTTTTTAATTGTTGCATCTTCTGAATGGCCTTAGTGATTTCATATACATTCATATTCATAAACTTTATTCGGACGTAACATATATCCACAAAAGTTACTTTAAAAAACTCACACACATGACAGTTAAGAGAGAGATGCAAAAACACATATAAGCACGATAAAAATCAATACTCATTTCAACAAGTGCAGTGGCCTGACATTACTACAAAATGAGAGCATCAACAGGTAAAACAATAAAGGCCATAGGCGAATCACCAGTTCCAAAGCGCCCGTGTGCAATAAAACCATATAAGCAACAGGGGTTAGGAGAGCACGGCGTTACGTGCCTTCCCCACAGTATTTAAAAACAAACTCACATGCAAGACCGTTTCTAAATGGGATAGCTGCAGTCGGAACAAGAAGGCTAGTCTCACCTGTCTGACATCCTGAATTCTTCTTTAAAATCGATATTAAAGGGTTTTGTGTACCTTTCATAACATTTGCAGACGAAAGCCAAATCGAACATAGTTTGACCCGATGTGCCATCACAGGGACGTGGGACGTCATCTAAATGGTGCTAAAAACCGAGCTGGAAACACAGCAAAAATGTAAGTCTGCCGTAAAACTCAGGAAAAGTGAACATTCCCATCGCCCTCGCACATACAATAGATAATTAAAAGTACTATTTGGAAAAAACCTGCTCAGATACTCTGCCACGCTTGACTTAGTTGCTTCCCTGTTGGTTCGTTGAAAGGACTCATAACTTCACAGGGCTTGATGAACCTGCTTTTAACTGAAGGTGTTAGAAAATTCATACTCAATGAAAGCACAACTGCCTTGGTGATTATACAATGAGCTGAAGATGGCGTTCACCGAACCTTCCCAGGCTTCTTACCACTTCATCAGTCGCTCTGGTCACACCTGTTGTAGCGTTAGAGTAAGGACTGTGATGAAGAAGATCTAGCCTCAGAATGATGAAGCTTATCGACCAGCAAGTGGGTCATTCCCCTTTTATCGCTATCCTCATTCATTGTACTTGTGATACTGATGCACGGCCCAGAATATGGAAGACCTGACTGACTACAGAAGACTGAGGAATGCCAACCATTAATCAAGCCCTTATGGCTGGAGTCTGGCTCTTCTTTTGTGTTACTAGAACTCCATGACTCACAATTTGCAAACTCAGGTCCGAGGATGCTCTGTCGACATGACATTTTAAAAACATTGAAACCCTATTGGGCGAGGGTTCTTTTCCTTCCGTCAGTCACAGAGGTCTTCAAACTGGGTGGTGGGCCCACCTTGGGGGCCTTAATTGGTCAGTAAGGGGAGGGGGTGCCAGGCTCTGGCCAAGAGAAGCATCATGCTAATAGCAGTGTTTTGTTTTAATTATAAACAAATGAGTGGCAGCAAGCCACTTTGTAATGGGCCATCACTAACAAATTTCGGATTTATATCCTAGCTGGAAATAGGTGTCAAAGAGGAAGGGGCACCAAATATTCCTCAAACCTCTCCTCCCCACCTTTCTGATAACCACAATGTTGATACTTTTACAATTTCGTTAGATCTGGCTGACCAGAATAGTTTGCTATGCAATCATGCATTTGACTGCAATTTTAAAATGAGGAACATAACTTAACTGCATTGTTTAAATAAATATGTTCAGACATTTTTAAAAATTGCAAATTTAATAGAATAACGAGGCAACCTTCTGGGGGAAGCCCTGCTGATTTATATATATTTTTTACACGGGGTGTGGCAATATTGAAACAATGTGAATGGCCACTGGTCAGGCATTTCGAGTCCTGTAGACTCACACCTGGATCCACAAACCTGGAACAATCCAATGGGATGGATGCAACTGCACCGAGGTATTCCAGCCTGGGCAGTCCTCATCTGAACCCCTCTTGCTCCTGGGGAAAAAAGGGTTATAATATCTCAAAGTGACGGGGAGCATTCCCTGACCCCCTGGCTCATGTTGGGGGCGGGAGTAGGGAAAATACAAAGAAAGTCTCCTCAACAACAACAAAAAAGAAAAAAAACACACATTTTGCCATGGGGTTCGCAGACCTAAGGGCTGGGTTTGTGATCCCTAAGTGCTGCCCACAGATTAGTGAAACCTGGCCAGAGTTATTGAACCTACAGCATGCTTCATGGGTAGGAACCACTAACCCATAGAATGTTTCCTGGGCCTTGGCTGGACCTTTTGTGCATCCAGATTTGCAGACCCCACAGAAGACATTGCACGCCCCATGAAGTTTTCAATTAAAAAATGTAAGCCAAAAAAAAAGGACTTTCCCAAAAACCTAGCTCTGTGGATAGCTGCCATGTGCAGCAGGGGTTGCTCATCTGTGGAGGTTTGGGTGAGGGCCTGACTGTAATACGTCACTGTGTTCGGCCTTTGTCCATCCCTATAAAAAAAAAAAACACTGAAAAATCTAAGGTTTAGAGTTAGCTGTGGCTATAACAGCTAAATGTAGGTTAAAGAAGTACAGAAAATTGACTGAAGAAAATAGAAGGAAAATGAAGTCATGGTTCCAAATTATGGTTAGGACCTCAATCAATAACTCTTACAACAGACACCCAAATATTAAATAATAACACCTAAGAGGGACACATGAACAATACATACCAAAACTTATAAAAAAAAGGTACTACAAAGTTCTTTATTCACAGTATCAATGGTGAACTGTAATCTAATCTCTAGGATTATTTATGACATTTGTAACTGCATCTGCCATCTTTTACATCACTGGTGAGGTCATAAACATTACATTTCTGTTGTGCTAGTTATGAATTGCAGTCCTACCCATAACTATCTATTTTAGTGTTTTTCAGTTTAAATTCACAACCATAACTGCACTTGAGTGGCTATATCAATGTATTGGGCTTCTACATCGGATATACATGGGGCAGTTGTTAGAATAATTTCACTGTTTGCCAAAAAATACTCTGGTTAAATAGACTATGCTAGAAGATGTTGTATTGCTTGTTAGGTCATTGTTTTTGGTTCATTGTTATGATGTTTTTCTCAGTTACCTAAGTCATTTTTTTTTTTCCAAGGTTTCAGACGAAAAGAGTTTCGAGGGAAACTGGCTATTGCAATAACAGCAAACTTCATCAACAGAAATACAACGGCGGAAGCCAAAGTGGAGGAAATCAGTGGTGTGGCTTTCATCTTCAACCAAAAATTCTTCCAAGACCTCAAGGAAGAGACAGGTTGGGCCCACACTCATACCATATATCAATCCAAGTCCCAGCTCCATCTGAATGAGCCCTACTATAGAATATGGTGTTTTTAAAGTTTATTTACGTGATAATTGGGTTGTAGCAAATGTTGAATGTGCTAACTTGAACGAAAGTATATTTAAAGGCATGTACTAATGTTTAAATGGAACTAAACGTCATCTGCCATGTTTGTATCTGTTGTTCTCATAGGTATTGACTTGGAGAATATCGTTTACTACAAAGACAGCACGCACTACTTTGTAATGACAGCAAAAAAGCAGAGCCTTTTGGACAAAGGAGTTATTATCTATGTAAGTAGTGTTCATAACTTCTGTGTAGTGTAATTAATAATTTAGCCTCTTAGTACATAAATGTGAATCGTCTGGAAAGTGTCCATGAATGGAAAAACTCCTTTGTCTGCCAACTCTTTGTAATTTTCAGTCTTGCGTTATTGCACTTGGATACTTTACAGCTTCAACTGACTTAGAATCTATACACTGAAAATGCTGGCTTATTTTCTGACACTCTGGGACTTCATTTACAAACTACCTGAGTTCCTGCCTCAAAAGAAAGGCCAAGAGTGCAAGTGCACATGTGCACAGCTTACCAATGTACCAGTTAGTAAGCACCCTCTTTGAGGTTCATAATGGATTCGCACATGAGGTGGAACCGCTAGGCCCCCTTTATAGCCTGAATATAACACACCCACAGGCAGTCACATGGAGGCAGGTTCTGTGGCTCAAACACCTGCCTTGCCAGTTACACTAAGAGGCCTGCACAAGCCAACACAAATTCCACAGCATTCCATTGTTCTTTTACTCAACATACCGTTTCAGACAGGAATCAATAATATGCAAATGAGACTTGACCCTGCTCCATTAGGGACAGTCCAACACAACCAGTCAGGCGGGATCCACTCTGAATGGGAACACAGGAAAAACCAGACCGGTTCCGGCCTCTTCTGGCTTTGGAGAAAGGGCAGTGGCGGCTGCCACTCAACCGGGGTGGCGGGCAGGGGGGGGTGAAGGGGCGGGAGAGGGAAACGAGGTGAACAAAAATAATTTTAAAAAGCCTTCCTTTAAGGGGAGACGCGTTTGTTCGTCTCCCCTCCGTCCTCTTCCTGTTCCCGGGTGCACACAGGCTCCCAGCCAGTCTGCCAGACTCCCAGATTAGTCTGAGTGGCCTGCTTTACCGCTCAGACTGGGAGTGGGAGCCTGGGCATGTTCTCTTCTCGGCTGTGCTATACAGCCGGGTAGAGAACATGCAAAGTGCGCATGTCTTTTTGGCTAGCCCCACATAGCCGGCCAAACAGACATGCGCACTTTGTGTGCACATAGCCTTCCTCTACCCCCCTCCCTCCTGCCCAGCCCCGGCCCTCCCCTTCTCCCAGGAAAAATAAAATGATAATAAAGTAATGTTGTTATCCAGTGGGGCAACGCTACCCTGCCTTAGCGGAGGAGCCGCCCCTGGACAGGGTTCAACTTGAGTCCTATATCACAGTGAACACGAGATGTCACATCTGGTGTACTTTACACTTAGCATAATGCACAGAGGTACACAAAGAAATGATTAATGGAATTCTTGAACTAATCACCTTCGCTGATGGTTACTGTGGGCCACTTTAACTAGTGTAATATTGCTCTGGTCCATAACACATATAAAAACGTATCTTTACCCTTCTTATGCACTTACATTGGCAATTGTATTTTTATTTTTGCGATCTTCCTATGTAGTTTGGGATACTAACCTTATTCTTTATTTGGACAAACCAAAGAAATGTGTTTTACATATACACATAATACATTCATGTTACTATATTTCATTGAAGCATCTGTTAACATGAATCTCATACATCTCTGTAATTGAGCAATATGTTTACGAAAACATGTTTAAAATACTGCACCCATAGTACAACTGCACCGCAATACCGGAGAGTACAACTGGCTCTCTTTTTCTTATGATCTAGACCATACGGTGAGCAGAGAAAAGAAGGTATTTGAATGGATCTGTCGATTCTGCACTGAGGTTAGCAGTGATGTTACACAGGCTGGGACCATAGATTTCGACCTTCGTAGGCTAAATTGCGATTTGCCTACCTGTACCCACATACCTTGCATGGACAGCCTTAGCTACTTGAAAGGGCAATCTGCTTGCCCGGCCCGCACCGTAACATTGCTGGAGAGACATTAAGTGGATTTCAAGCCTTTCAATCGAAATACAAAATTCTCTATCTGAAAAGTTGATATATCTAACTGTGTTATGATTTAACAAGTATGTACTTAATGGTTCCAAACTCCAATCTAAAGCGGAAGTGCTCGGTGTGAGTTGATAATAACACATACATATCATGTGCATTATCTGACAAGTAAGAAGTTCACTCTATGAACCACATCAGTCTCACAAAGAGAAAGACTTTGATGCTTAAATGGGAGCGTGTCCTTTCCCATGAAACCTCCCTTGGGCACTGAGTCTGGGGTCTCTGTTCTGACATACAGAGTCCAAAAATAGGCATTGTCTATTTCCTGTTTAATAGTCAAATTCTGAGTATTCACGAAAATGTTTCTGCTAATAACAACCCATGCACAGCATGATTATACCTTAGAAAGGCCTCTTCCGATGTGTGTTTTGGGATGTTTTTGTAGTGTAAACGAAGCTGGAGAGTAAGGGATCGCTGAATGTAGTAGGTGGAGATGAAACAGGGTCATACATATAAAAGATGACCCCATAAATGTGCAAAGAGTAAGAAAACACAATTAGAAGAACTAGTGTATTTATGTAAGAAGGCACATGCAACCAACATGGAAGAATGAACCACATTGTGGCCTTCTGAAGATGACAATATCGTTGATCAATACTTGTGACACATCAGTGCCAAAGTGTTCATAATGCTGCTAAAACTGAAAGTGCATTTCCAAACAAGTGCATCGCAAGTGGGCATTGATCTGGTTTTCTCTAATCCTAAAAACTCTGTCTTCACAGGATTACATAGACACGGAGATGCTCCTCAGTGCGGAAAATGTGAACCAGGAGAATCTCCTGTCTTATGCCAGAGAAGCGGCTGACTTTGCCACCAATTACCAGCTGCCTACATTGGACTATGCCATTAACCACTATGGGCAGCCTGATGTGGCGATGTTTGATTTCACGTCTATGTATGCTTCGGAAAATGCAGCACTCATACGGGAGCGACAGGGCCATCATCTGCTAGTTGCTCTTGTTGGTGATAGTTTACTCGAGGTATGTAGAGCTATATAAATATACATATATGTACATTATTATTTTTAAAGTGGCTTATTCATAAAGTGCACAGCCTCTGATGAGTATGGCATTGCAGCGCTTTCAGTAGTCCGTGGAAAGATTTCCAGTTGGTTGTAAAGTGTCCACCGGAGTTCGACTGAGTTTGCTTGGATGTAGCATCAATAGAGTGAGTTTGTATGTAAGTGTCAGTTGGATGTGTCCGCTTTAATGAATTGTGAGTTTTAAAAATGAAGCATGAGATTTAGTACCAAGTAATTTAAATATCAACACGATTGATATGATTGTCCAAAGCTGCGGTACCCCTACTTTCCTGCTAGAAACAGTACTGATGTGGAATGCCTATACTCCATTAGAGATGGTGTGCAATATATTAATTTTTCTGAATACACAAAAGAATGCCCTGAAGGCGTAGATTTCTGTACAATATTTTGTTTATGGGATAGCAGTAAAGAATATATCTGCTAACCTTGTTAAAGGCAGTGCATAGCAAATCAAAATAGAATATATAAGATGATGTGAGACATAGTTCTGCATGTAAAAATATCAAGTGCAATTTATTAATTACATAAGGGTATTGATTTTATGAGGAACAAAATGTTATAAGCACAGGGTCAAAACAATTAAATCAATAAGTCGCACTTTCCCGTTGTATCACTAAAATCAGTACTTAAAAATCCAAAATGGTGATCCGAGGTGCAGCGGGGATCACCCAGTGATATAGTCCTCATTGTTGTTCAAAAACTAGAAGAATAATACTCTGAGGCTAGGGGTTTGCACCGCTTTATCAATAAATAGCTGTGGTGATCACTACGTCAACGTTTCGGTCCCAAATCAGATGAAAAGTACATAGGACCATCCTCAGGACGAAGTGGTGAATTTTATAGTTATGTACTCCCTTGTCAAATAAAGACACAATGAGTATCCAAAAAGGGGGTGAGGCGAAGTAGGTCACTAGAACCAGCCAATGTTACTCAGTGTTTGAATTAGTTAACGTTCGTTAGATATCATATGGTTCTAACATATCAGACTAAGCCTTGTGATGCCTGCACCACTCCTTTTGTGATAATGCGCAAGTGTTACATAAAGATGTATTCTGATGTTGGCTTGTCTGAATTGGTTTAATACCTAAAGACTACTAAATAATTCAACCACTGTGTGTAACATTGTTGGATCTAATGACCTGCTTTAGACTCACTTTACCTCCTTTAAGGATCATCGTTTTGTCTTTATTTGACAAGTGTCTACATAATTATAAAATTCAACACTTCGTCCTGAGGATGGTCCTGTGTACTTTTCGGATGATTTGGGACCGAAACATCAATGCAGTGATCACCACAGCTATTTAATGTGTAGGTTGTGCAAACCGCTCGCCTCAGAGTATTATTCTTCAACTTTTTGTACCACAAGGAGGAGTATATTACTGAGTGATCCGTGTAGCACCTCAGATCACCATTTCGGACTTTAAAGTATTGATCGACTGTTACTACAGGAAAATGCGACTGATTGATTTAATTGTTTTGACCCTGTGCTTATAACAAAGTTTTCCTTGTGCAATCAATATCCTTATATAATTTATAAATTGTACTTGATATTTTTACATGCAGAAGTAAGCCTCACATTTGATATATTCTATTCTGATTTGCCATTTATTGCATGTAACAAGGTTAGCAGATATATTCTTCACTACTATTCCCTACGCAAAATATTGTACAGAAATATTCTCCTTCAGGGGATTTCTTTGTGTATACTATTATTTACGACAGACTTAAACCTGAGCTTTTTTAACACCATAATAACATAACATTTCTGGTGTTAATTACAGTTTTAAATTTGATTCCTACATAAAGGTTGGGTTTAAAATCATTTGAAACTACCACTGACAGGGAATTTCACTGGAAGGTAGTGGGCTTGTAGAGGCATGACCCACTAAAATCTTGTCTCACACTCTTATACCACCTACTCCGGTGGTGTGGGACAGACACCAGAGATCTTTCCCAATATCTAAAGTTATGCTTTGGTTTGGAGAGGGCCAGGGATCGGGGACATGCAGTCCCTTTCACCAAGAAAGGCACAAGGGCAGGGATTATTGCATGCAGTTCCATTCCAAACCAGTGACATCTCCTGTGGAGTGTTGGGTGAATATGACGGATGAGACGGCTCAGCTTTTTTTCCTTCTGGCTCCGGTTGGGAGGAAATTCTTTAGGTAATCTTTCTTCACACAGGCGTTGCCTCCAGCCAGCAGAAATAACGATTGCCAGCCAATAGAAATAATGCTTTCATCAGCCGGCACCATTTTTAAAGTAATATGTGCCAAGGTCTGGAAGACTAATCAAATTAATGGACGCATTATGTAGGAGTTTTGTTGATAATGAAACTTTTAACCTTTAATTATTTTCTAGCCATTTTGGCCGATGGGCACAGGTTGTGCGAGAGGTTTTCTAGCAGTTTTTGACACGGTGTGGATGGTGAAGGGATGGGCCCAAGCAGCACCGCATCTGGAGCTTATAGCTGAAAGGTAAGTCGTTTTGAAACAATCATAGTTTGTGTCTTATCTGCGCTTCTGTTCAGGGGAATTACTGTAAGCTATTTTATGCATAGGACTAGGTATAGAAAAATATTCTTTAGATGGTTAGCATTTGTTAGTGAACTAAGAATAAAAAAATTTCGACCCAGCAACGTAAAGAAACATTAAATATCTGTAACTATTTTGCTCTATTTTGATATTTGTTTTCAGATTTCATATAGGAGGAAGCACCGTGATTTTTTTTCGTAATGCCACCAAATATTTTTGGGAATAACATACACATCTGAGTATTTCGGTGATATAAAGAAATAAAACCAAGTGTTGCATATTTAAATACAATTTCGTTTTCATTTGTGGTCCATAAACCTGTTCCTACAAAAGCCCAAAGCCATTATCATGCATGTTGTTGCCCTTAAAGGCCCCATTTATTCTTCCTTTTTTATTTGTAGAGCTTTCACCTTTGACAGATCGTTACATAAACTCCACCTTTAAGAAATACATGTTATATCATATTAATGATTTCCTCAGCAATTCTTTGACGATTTTCCCAAATTACAAGCTGCATACATTTCTTTAAGTGGCAAAACGTGAAAACAAAATACTGGGAAAAGGAATCATGCAAAACCCCAGTATTAGTAGTAGATTGTGTTTCTTGAAAAATAAGGGCTTGCAGGTAATTCTTCCGCAGACATTTTTTAATGGGAATTTTTAGGTGAAAATTTCTGAAGGAGACCACCTTTGCAAATTTGGGAACTTAATCAACTTTAGAATTTTCACCTGCTAAATTATGTTTTTTACATACCATTATTTTATGCTATTCAACTTGCTTGTGACCCTGGAGGAAATGTGACTTTCAAACACGATCTTGAACAGTAAATAACATAATCAACCTGGGTATTTCTATTACACAGCTTTGAAGTAAACATTTTCAGTTAGGGCAGCATTCGATCATAACCCTAAGCATTGCTCACAAGTGGACATTATAGAGAGTATTGCTGCCCCCTAATATTAGGCCTTTTACCCTTGATTTGATGTTGCTAAAGAGGCAACGATTATAACAACCCGCCTAAACAGAGAGGACCAGTCCTAGATTTTTTCATGTTCTTGACGAAAATGCCCACAAACGCACTATCACACATCCCCCAAAAGCATATACACATCTACTCGTGCACACAATCAAATTCAATGACATTTTTACCTATTTTGAATCACAAATATATATTTTCCACACTTAAAGAAATAACTGGCTAGGAGCTCATTGAAGACAAAAGTCAAGTTCACTTGATTAGCGTATTTAAAGAATTCACTTCTGGCACACCGAAAATACAACCCTCCCTTATTAACTTTATGCTGCGCTTTGACTGTGGCTCAAGTTGCTATCTCCTTGCTGGCCGGGTGTATAGTATGGGAAGTGGTGAAATCATGGGTAGCCACTTGTCATCTCTTCCTTACCAAACCCTGACTATCAAGATTTAGTGTGAAGTTTGAATTTGGAGAACCCGATTAGAATCCTGACATTGCCCATTAGAACTATGTGCTTCCTCGATATTTGTCATGAGTGAATAGTTCCAGTGGTTGAAGCATCCCTACTCCAATCATAAATTGATTACTTTAGGCCACCAAATTCCCCCTCTGAGCTCCTCCTAAATTAAGTGGTTTATTTTACACATTCTTCTTTCTACTCACCTAAAGCAGTGATCATAGGGAATACAGCACATTCAGCCAATGAGCTGTGCACAAAAGATTTTATTTGTGTAGAGTATGTCTGACCGTTTCAGTGGGAGACCCCCTTGAGCATTTTTGTAGGCGACTGTACACTCACAGCTCCCTGAAATGGAGACCTGCAGACCTCTTTCTTGCTGTATCTTCGGCCTAAGGAATTTCAGGGCTCATGTCCTGATGTGGAACTTTCAAGAGAAAAGAAAAGGAGGTTAAGGTCTTACATGCATCCAAAGCTGTGTACTAGATAGCTTCTTCTGGCCTGTATAGTCCCTTGGTCCTTGTGAATATCCTTCAGTGCTGTTTTAGTTTACCTGGGGAGAATATAGCACAAGAAGAATATTTGAGACAAATGATAATCCTTTGAAGTATCCTGTTGAAGAATTGACTTAGTAGAATTTGAATGATACCCTTAATAAGTTGTCATATGCTTAACTTTACCTCCAAATCTCCTATTTGAGAGAAGAGAGTATCTAATTGGTGTATATCCTCAAATGTAACAACTCTACTGACCCCAAAGTATCCCTGAACCTAAGTCTAAATAAAATATGCTCATTGGGTAAGTCTGCCTCACAATTCAGGCTTCGATGTGTGGCGAAAAAAGCTCCGTCAATTGGTCTGACGACTCAGTCAACTAAATTTAGAATAATGTGTGTGAATGCAGTTTTCATCCAAGAGGAATTTTCCACTACGTCGAAGGCCACCGTACATGACCTGGTGGAGTCAATTGAAGTTATTTTGGGTACAGTCTTCTTCGTTTACTCTGAAGTCTGTGAAGCTGAAGAAGTATGTAATCCTTTAATTGTCTCAGGATAAGGGTTGTTACATCAACATGTTAAGTAAAGTGTTAGTTAAATCACAGATTAATTAAAAAGGCAGCCTGGGATTGGATACTTTGTACTTCGAATATTGTCTCAATGCTTCATGGTTGCATGCATTCCCTTGATCCATCCTTTCCCATCTAATTCCTCCAATAAGGTATTTTAAAAAATATTTTCCTAGAGTAGTGTTGATTCTTGCCGTGAATTTTTTAGATTTGAAAACATCAACATAAACTCAGACTTTATAAGAAGAAGAATCTTGATAAATTGCCTGACAATGCAGATTTGATTAAAACATTAAAATGCTTAGTAAACAGTAGGGCTGAGGTTTGGACTCTGAAATAAATGGGCATCTGCCACTCTATTCATTCCTTCCTGTTGTACATCTACACATGCCACATTAAATTGTATTGTTAAATATTACATATTTTATATTAGTAATAAAATTAAATCTCATCAAGGGAGCCACCATATTTGGTGCCTTGCACTTGGTCAGTCATTCATAAAACAAAAATGGCTTCTTATATCGAGAACATGTAGTTGTTGGTGCAAGTAATCCAGCCCATGTGCAAGGTCATCAAAGGAAACCATCAGTCTACTAATAGATGTGTGCTTGCATGTGTGTGTGTAAAAGTAAACAATGCAGTCTTTGCCAATGTGTTTTGATCATTTATACCTTAATATCTCTTTCTCAGAGAAAGCTTGTATCGATTGTTGCCTCAAACTACACCAGAAAATATCAACAAGAATTTTGACCAGTACACAATTGACCCAGGAACCCGGTATCCCAACCTGAACTCTAGCTGTGTGCGGCCTCATCAGGTCAGTTCTTCATTGTCACTCAGAGTATCTGGTTTAGGAGATCCACATATTGTTTTCCTACCCCTTCCCTCCTTCACCTTTGTTATTTCCTCTCTTTCCCCCTCATAGAACCCACTGCTCATATTTACCACCTGGTCATTTCAGGTTAAATTCCTCGGAAAAGTAAATACTCCGCAAAATACACCACAATAATGCTGTGTCACCTTTCTGAGCGGTTGTACTTATAATTGCGTAGTACCTATTGTGTGTTACCACATGATAATTAGGGGTGGGCAGCGAGCTCCGCTCTGCTGGCAGAGCTAACGGAGTTTTTGGCATTCTGCAAACTCCGCTAGCCCTGCCAGCACAGCGGAGCTTGCCACGTGCACACCACAGGCCAGTTATGGGCTGCACAGCACAAACGCAGACTGTATGCTCTTGCGCTGTGCAGCCTATAACTGGGCTGCAATGCACACTCTCAGCCTGACGTTTGCATGGCAGCATGGATTTGCTGCCAGCACCAGCTCTGGACTAGATCCTCCAGGCCTCCCTCCACCAGCTGCCTGGGCTGGGAGCAGGAGCAGAGGGAGGCAGAGTGCTAAGCCGCTGGCAACAAGGACCCAGGTGAGTTCAGGCCAGGGCTGTAGGCAGCGAAAGCTGCTGTTTCAGGCCTCTTTTGCACCGGGCTGCCAAGGCCTTTTGTGCACTGGTCTGCCCCGTGTGCAGTGCACCAGGGAAAGTTCGATGCACAGGAGGCCTGAAACAGCAGCTTTAACTGCCTACGGCCCTCTCCTGAATGCACCTGATTTCAGAAGTGCTAAGCAGGGTCAAACCTGGCTAACCAGGCCCAACCCTGCTTAGTGCTTCCGAGATCGAGCACATTCGGGAGAGAGTGCCACTCCACGGAACATAGAACTCTGCCTCCGCGCAATTCCACTCAGTTTATCAACTCCACAGAATTCCGCGGAGTGGAACTCCGTCAACTCCACCCAGGCCTGATGATAATAGTTTTGTGCACAGAGTTTGCACCCCACCAGTACAGTGGAACTCGTAATCTGGGCCTGGATGGGGAGACCAGTCAGTGGTTTGTTTCCAGTCTTCCACTAATTATGTTCATATGTGAATCTGACCTTAGTCATAAGCTTCTTTGGCCACCATTTCCTCTCAGCTTGCCTGATCTTTTCCGAATAGTGCTATTGTGTGGGTTATGCTGCTGTATTGTAATTGGAATAGTATTGTTTTCTTGTGAGCTCCACCTAATGTGTCTTTTTAGCTGTGGTACGGTGTTGCAGAGCAATGTGAGTTCAAAGTAGCTATCTGACTTCATGTGCACTGTCTGCTAGAAAAAGAAGTCTTCATCAAACTATCCCTTCAAATTCCTAATTTGTTAATGGATTTTTTGGCTCCCCAAAACTCTGGCTGACAACAGGTGAGTGTTCACCTGCAGGTCCAGTGCTGTGCTGTAGCACCAGTAAGCCAAGCAGGGACAGGACTTGGGAATGGCCAACGGGTGAGGACAAGGGGAAACTTTCTCTTTGTCCATCTGGAAGTTCTGAATGCAGATTGATACTCACTAAGTATTGAATGAATTTCCACAGAGTTCTTATGGTGATTTGTGACCTGTGCCTCCATAATCTTGCTATGATGCATGTGGTTGGAGATGAAATCACAGTTTGGCAGATCTTTGGGATTTGCCCCGGTGTCTTCAGCAAGAGGTTTCTTATAACATATTTAAATAATTGTTTTAGAAAATGCCATGAAAAGTTGACTTTAGCACTTCCAGAGTGCCTATGTGGTTTGTGAGGAGCAAGGTTTGTAATTCTCTCTTATGCTTTGTGGATAGGTCCACTCCATGTGTATGTATTTAATAAATATAACCTGAAGTCACAAATAGTATTTTTTACTTTCAGTTTAACAAAGAATTTTTGAAACTCAGTCATTATGAAAGGGTTTTGTGGACAAAAAAGATAATATAGGTCTATTAAGATTTTCGACAGGAAAATCCCCAAATGTGCCATGAACTATTTACCCCAATTCGTGCGAACCTCAATAAGTGCCATGGACTGCATTCATTATATCCAATTCTTTTCTGCATCTACTAATTAGTTCTTAATGTGAAAATAATTATTGGCCCCTCAGTGATTGTTTTACAATAACGTAGATTGATAATATTAGAAGCCAACTAGACAGAGAAACCAAATTACCTTCTTTCATAGCAATGAATCGGTTAAATTTCAAAATGTACCCTCCACTGTTTAGAAAAAACAGAGAATGCTGGCCAAAAAAAGAGACAGTTTCATTAAAACTAGCTTTCTTTCTTGGAAATGGAAGGCGCTGTTTGAATGTATTGTGGACTTTTACGCAGATTACTGCAAAAAACAATCTAAACAGATCTTTCCACAGCCTTCTTGCGTTTCCACATATTTCACAATAATGTTAAGATTAGATTAACAGAAAATAAATATTGGAGCAGACCCACCGTCTTGTTCCTTAATTTCCTATATTTGAGTTTTGTGTCTGCCCATACACGG
The DNA here is from genome assembly GCF_031143425.1 of Pleurodeles waltl. Lineage (NCBI taxonomy): Eukaryota > Metazoa > Chordata > Amphibia > Caudata > Salamandridae > Pleurodeles > Pleurodeles waltl. The sequence goes on along the minus strand of NC_090440.1, from coordinate 770,340,870 downwards.
TTTAGGAAAGAGTAAATGATTCCTTGTTGTCGATACCGCTTTGGTAATACCTGCTAATGGAAACGTTAAGCTTCAGTGCCAGGCCCTGCTCACGCTGATTACCGGAGAATCAGCACGGAAGACGAGAGGTCACCGGGGGGAGCTTCGGAGCTAAATCATATTTTCCAAGATGTGATTATGTTAAGTTGATGCGATTCATGTTTTTCAGGTTCGTAAATGTGACTCCACGCAGAGAATAGGTCCAAGTTATTATATGCTTCGTTGTATGCTTTCCAGTTCTAAGAAAAACACACACACTTAACTGAGGTTTTGCAGCCTTATGTGCTAAACTTGCTGCACATCTGTTTTCTTCTCAAAACCAATCTTCTCAGACGTGTTTCCATGTTTATTTTGAAGATGGCCAAAACCCCGCATTCTGCTCATATCTCATTTTGTGCAACCTCATATATATTTGAAAATCTAGTAATTTCCTGAAAATAAAAAAGAATACAACGCCATGCCGTGGCATGTAGCAATTATCTAAGGAGTCTTTGTTATTGCTAACTGTCTGCTGGTGAGAAGTTATTTTAGCATTCCTGTAGCTGTAGGCCTCATATTTTTCTCGCGATTGGTTCTGTACTTATTGACGTTTATTTTACAAAATGCCTATGGCAGTGACGTCACACACCTTGCCCTTTCAATAACGTCAGAAGGCCGATCTCTTAACTAATAATGAATACCTAGTGCAGTCTCTATGTGCTTCTGAGTTCCAGTAAGGGCAAACAAACATTTGCAATGCAATGGGTCTCGTATTTGCTCGAGTTATAGCTATTAGCGTTGTAAACTCCTAACCCGACTTTTCTTGCCACATAAATTGAAAACGATAAGTAATGCAGTTTCACATAAGCGGGCAGATTCAAACACCACTGCATCAGCGTGAAGCAGCACACAAAAGGAAAAAGAAGTTTGCTCACACTCAAAACTATCTGCAAAAGTGCAATTAGCCATAACAGGGGCGGGGTCCAAGACTGTAACTAAACTGCCCCATGGAGGGACAGACATAAAGCATTTACCAATTAAAATAAGGGTTTTTTGAAGGGCAAACCCGTGTACCAGTGATAGTGACCGGCGTGCAGTAGGCGTGTGTAAGGAAATGCCTCCTTGGCATAGTTACCTCCTGACTTTTTGCCTTTGCTGATGCTAAGTTTTGATTTGAAAGTGTGCTGAGGCCTGCTAACCAGGCCCCAGCACCAGTGTTCTTTCCCTAACCTGTACTTTTGTTTCCACAATTGGCACACCCTGGCATCCAGGTAAGTCCCTTGTAACTGGTAACCCTGGTACCAAGGGCCCTGATGCCAGGGAAGGTCTCTAAGGGATGCAGCATGTCTTATGCCACCCTGGGGACCCCTCACTCAACACAGACACACTGCTTGCCAGCTTGTGTGTGCTGGTGAGGACAAAACGAGTAAGTCGACATGGCACTCCCCTCAGGTTGCCATGCCAACCTCACACTGCCTATGCAGTATAGATAAGTCACCCCTCTAGCAGGCCTTACAGCCCTAAGGCAGGGTGCACTATACCATAGGTGAGGGCAGCAGTGCATGAGCAATGTGCCCCTACAGTGTCTAAGCAAAACCTTAGACATTGTAAGTGCAGGGTAGCCATAAAAGTATATGGTCTGGGAGTCTGTCATGCACGAACTCCACAGCACCATAATGGCTACACTGAAAACTGTGAAGTTTGGTATCAAACTTCTCAGCACAATAAATGCACACTGATGCCAGTGTACATTTTATTGTAACATACACCCCAGAGGGCACCTTAGAGGTGCCCCCTGAAACCTTAACCAACTACCCGTGTAGGCTGACTGGTTTTAGCAGCCTGCCACACTCGAGACATGTTGCTGGCCACATGGGGAGAGTGCCTTTGTCACTCTGTGGCTAGTAACAAAGCCTGTACTGGGTGGAGATGCTTATCACCTCCCCTTGCAGGAACTGTAACACCTGGCGGTGAGCCTCAAAGGCTCACCCCCTTTGTTACAGCACCCCAGGGCATTCCAGCTAGTGGAGTTGCCCGCCCCCTCCGGCCACGGCCCCACTTTTGGCGGCAAGGCCGGAGGAGATAATGAGAAAAACAAGGAGGAGTCACTGGCCAGTCAGGACAGCCCCTAAGGCAACCTGAGCTGAGGTGACTCCCCAATAGGGATAGGAATGTAACCCCCTCCCCTTGGGAGGAGGCACAAAGAGGGTGTAGCCACCCTCAGGGCTAGTAGCCATTGGCTACTGCCCTCCCCGACCTAAACACACCCCTAAATTCTGTATTTAGGGGCTCCCCAGAACCAAGGAACTCAGATTCCTGCAACCTAAGAAGAAGAGGACTGCTGAGCTGAAAAACCCTGCAGAGAAGACGGAGACACCAACTGCCTTGGCCCCAGCTCTACCGGCCTGTCTCCCCCCTTCTAAAGACACTGCTCCAGCGACGCTTTCCCAAGAGGCCAGCGACCTCTGAATCCTCAGAGGGCTGCCCTGCTCTAAAAGGACCAAGAACTCCCGAGGACAGCGGCCCTGTTCACCAAAGACTGCAACTTTGAAGCAAAGCAGCAACTTTGAAACGACTTGCGTTTCCCGCCGGAAACGTGAGACTTGCTACTCTGCACCCGACGCCCCCGACTCGACTTGTGGAGAACAAACACTTCAGGGAGGACTCCCCGGCGACTGCGAGACCGTGAGTAGCCAGAGTTGCCCCCCCCTGAGCCCCCACAGCGACGCCTGCAGAGGGAATCCCGAGTCTCCCCCTGACCGCGACTGCCTGCTCCTCAGATCCTGACGCCTGGAAAAGACTCTGCACCGCAGCCCCCAGGACCTGAAGGACCCGAACTCCAGTGCAGGAGTGACCCCCAGGAGGCCCTCTCCCTTGCCCAGGTGGTGGCTACCCCGAGGAGCCCCCCCTCTTGCCTGCCTGCATCGCTGAAGAGACCCCTTGGTCTCCCATTGATTTCTATTGGAAACCCGACGCATGTTTGCACACTGCACCCGGCTGCCCCCGTGCTGCTGAGGGTGTACTTTCTGTGCTGACTTGTGTCCCCCCTGGTGCCCTACAAAACCCCCCTGGTCTGTCCTCCGAAGACGTGGGTACTTACCTGCTGGCATACTGGAACCGGGGCACTCCCTTCTCCTTTGAAGCCTATGCGTTTTGGGCACCCCTTTGACCTCTGCACCTGACCGGCCCTGAGATGCTGGTGTGGTAACTTTGGGGTTGCTCTGAACCCCCAACGGTGGGCTACCTTGGACCCAAACTTGAACCCCGTAGGTGGTTTACTTACCTGCAAAAACTAACAAACTCTTACTCCCCCTAGGAACTGTTGAAAATTGCAGTGTCTAGTTTTAAAATAGCTATATGTGATTTATGTGAAAACTGTATATGCTATTTTGCTAATTCAAAGTTCCTAAAGTACCTACCTGCAATACCTTTCATTTGAAGTATTACATGTAAATCTTGAACCTGTGGTTCTTAAAATAAACTAAGAAAATATATTTTTCTGTACAAAAACCTATTGGCCTGGAATTGTCTCTGAGTGTGTGTTCCTCATTTATTGCTTGTGTATGTACAACAAATGCTTAACACTACTCCTTTGATAAGCCTACTGCTCGACCACACTACCACAAAATAGAGCATTGGTATTATCTCTTTTTGCCACTATCTTACCTCTAAGGGGAACCCTTGGACGCTGTGCATACTATTCCTTACTTTGAAATAGTGCATACAGAGCCAACTTCCTACAGCGTGTTTAAAAGCCCAGATACGTACCAACACGTCAGAAAAGCAGCACTTGCTCAACCTAAAAAGCAGATGATAGAAAGTGAACATAGATCTTGCACCTTGCTTCACTTGCTTCAATTCCTGTTGCCTTCTTGACCCTTAGGCTGATGATATTAAGGATAACGCAAGGGGTAACCCTATTTATCTCTAATTGTTCACATTGGGTGTAGATGTAGTTGTGTTTTGCATAAGAAATGTTAGCACTTCATTGCTCCTGGGTTTGCTGCCAAGATGGCCGAGTTCAGGATGTTAGCCAAAGTCTACATTACTTTTCACTGTTTTGAAATGCATAGCTGTGAGTTAAACAATTTGCATGGGTGTTATTATTTTAAAGCGCTCATGACGATTGCGTGTTCTTTTCAGGTGCGGCATTTGTTCCTTACCAGTGAATTGCAGCAATTCCCTGTCGAAAGAGTGAGTTCCATCAGGAGATCAGTCAACCTTTCGAGACATGGTACGTTGTTGTAGGTGTAAAAGCTGTAGACATGTTAAGCAAGCAGTTTGTGATCTTTGTAATAGATTAACGTTGTACTATTTGTTCTATTAACAGAATCTGATGTGCGACCTAACAAGCTTTTGACCTGGTGTCAGAAGCAGACAGAAGGTTACAAAAGCGTAACTGTTACAGATCTGGCGACCTCATGGAAAAGCGGCCTTGCGCTGTGCGCAATAATACACCGCTTCCGACCCGACCTCATGTAAGGAGCATGTACAACCTTTTAGTTTCTGATGATGTGTAAATGGTAGAAAGAACATTTTTTCTGCAACGACAATTTTTTTTCCGTCTCACGTTCAGTTAAGAAGTTATTTATTACATGTATCAGTTTTAGTGAAGCGTGATATTTATGTCCTCTATTGTAATGTTAACATTTAGCATCTTGGTACATATGCATCCTGGAGGAGATACTTGATTGGCTGTCATCTTCTCAATCTGAATAGATAGACACCATTTTATTTCCACGCCTGATGGCTATTGTTAGTTGGGTGAGTGAACGAATGGCAAAAAATTTTTATTTTGCCATAAAACTTCCTTTATAGAAGCCCTGTTTTTCCAGACATACTTTGGAATAACAACGTCAATTAGTATTTAGTGCGGGGGACCGCGTGCCTCCCCCCACTGCCCTGGCGATCACTACCTCCCTGGGACCTAGTTACAAAATAGTGAAAGGGGTCAGTTTCAATCCCCCTAATGATGGTTGCCACTAGGTAATTATAGTTAGGACCATTTTTTCCATAGACAGAGCGTGTTTTGTTTTGCCAATAACTTTGGTGCGTTTGACGAATCTTCACGAAACTTTCAAACCCTATACTTCAGTTGCCTCAGCTGCTTTGTGAAAAGTTTCAGGGTAATCTGTCAATCAGGGGCCGAGAAAAAAGGGATGGAGATCCAAAACACTTTTCCCCATTCTACGTCAATGGGATTTTTCACATTGTTGAACACGACTATAGCCCGGACCCCTGAACGGAATTACACCAAATTTGGCAGAACGCTAGCTCTTGGTCCAGAAAGCGTGCTTTTTGTGATTTGGTGTAAATCTGTTCAGTGGTTTTAGAGATATTCAAGGCCCAAAAATATAAATATATAAGGACGCGGATCCTCTGTGGATCCACCGCATATTGCGCCGCAGATCCACGAGCCAAGGCAGGAATCTGATTGGTTGGCCTTAAACTGGCAGGGTAGTTGCATCTGCCATTCTTTTGTCAGGGAACGGTCCCTGGACCTGAAATGTGGAGGGCAGTGTACATGATGGGGTCAGGGTAGAAGTTCCCTCACCCCAGGGGACCATTTAATTGTGGCTTAGTTATAAATAATTTGTAAAAAAAAAATCATAACTAGTATTTTTTTGATGTTTTCTGAGATCACCCGCAGATTCACAACAGGGACCGCGCGGAGCCCCGTGGATGGATCAGCGGATCTAGGAAAATGTAAAAAAATTAATAAACAAAAATAAAGGCCATAAGCGTTTTCAACCAATTATCTACAATTTTACCATATTTGTATCAACCCCTGGGGTCTGGGAACCTCTATCCTGACCCCTTTATGTCCATTGCAAGTCTCATTTCAGCCCCGGGGACTGTCCCCCAACAAAACAGAATGGCCGTTCCAGTCTTTATCGGGGCTGAAATGTGGGCTGCAATAGATATGTTGGGGTCAGGGTAGAAGATCCCTGACCCCATGGTGTGAATAGTGGGGAATGGGCTGAAAATATCCATAATCCTCTTTTTTTATTTTAGATTTTTTTTAGATCTGCGGATCCATCTGCAGGGCTCAGCAAGGGCCCCGGTGTAAATCCATGGGTGGATCCGCGGATCTTGGAAAACATAAAATACTATTTCTGCATTTTTTTTTTTTTTTTTTACAAATTATTTATAACTAAACCACATTTATATGATGCCCCTGTGGTCAGGGAACCTCCACCCTGATTCCATCATGTACATTACTGCCGAAAAAATACTAACGCACACACTCAGGCATCCATAGAGACATTCTCACACTCAGTCAGAAACACTGTCACAGCCAGACACAAACTTACACACCCACTGTCACACCCAGACACACCCTTTCACACTCACTCTTAGACTCAGACACACTCTCTCACACCTCCAGATACACCCTCTCACACCCACTCTCACAGCCAGAGACACCTTTTCACACCCACACTGACATTCTCACACACCCTTTCACCCAGATAGATACTATCACACCCACTCTCATATCAAGATACACACTTTCACACCCACTCTCACACACAGATCCACTCTCTCACACCCACTCTCATACTCAGGCACACTCTGTGACACATCCTGTGACACCCAGGCACATCCTGTGACACCCAGGCACATCCTGTGACACCCACTCTCACACCGAGAGACACATTGTCACACCCACTCTCACACCCTCTTACATCCACTCTCACACAGATTCTCTTATACCCACTCTCATACTCAGACACACTCTCACACACAGATACTATCACACCAACTCTCATATCCAGACACACCCTTTCAGACCCACTCTTACACTCTGACACCCAGATATTCCCTCTCACACCTACTTGCGTATTCAGACACACTCACTCACACTACCTCTGACACCCAGACACACCCTGTGACACCCAATCTCACACCCAGAGACACATTGTCACACCCACAATCACACCCTCTTACACCAACTCTCACACCCACCCACAACCTCTCACACAGATGTTCTTATACCATCCTAGTCAGGCACACTCTCTCTCACACCCACTCTCACACACAGATAAATAATCTCACACACTCACTCTCACACACAGATAGATACTCTCACACCGACTCATCTCCAGACACACCCTCTCAACCCACCCTCACATGCAGACACACACTCTGTCACCCTACCACACACTCTCACACACACTCTGGCATTTAGACACATCTTTTCACATACACCCTTTCACACCCACTCTCACACCCAGACACCTCTTGACAAACCCTGCCAGACACTTACACAGCCAGTCTCACACCCTTTCAGACTCTCACACCTAGTCTCACATCCAGATAGACACTGTCACACCCACCCTCACACCCAGAGACACCCTCTCACACCTATTCTCACATCTAGAGAGACAGGCCTTGTGGCCAACGCACCTGTGCACAGCCAAAGGCTGTGCACGGCGGTGGTTGGATTAACATATAGTAATTAAAATGACTTAATGTTAAAAAACAAATGGAAGTTCAATTAAAAAAACAAAGGTTACAGGGGCGTTATAGTTCGGTTCTGAATTTACTTGCACAAACCCACAGAAATTCAGCAGTTATAGTCTGAATTCTTTCAAGTAACTAAAACTTGCGGCCTAAGGTAACTATAGCTTGTGCCCTTGCCATGCACTGCTAATTACCCCAGATATTACAGCATTCATGTTAACTTTTATAATGTCAATAAAAATACCAATGAAACATTAGCAATCACATTATTGAAAAAAAAAAACTGTGCGTCAGGGGCGCGAGTTATAGCTTCCTTAGGGCTCGAGTTAGTTACTTGAAAGAACTCTAAATATAACTGCTGAATTTCTATGGTTTTGTATGAGTAAATTCAGAACCTCACGATAATCCGCTATAAACTTTGGTTTATTAATTGTGTGCATATATAATTTTTTCTGTTAAAGAAAAGCCAAATCAATGCAGCTGAACGATATTAGAACAATTTTACTTTGACACAGATAAAGACATCAAAAAGGACAACATTTATAAACATTATCATAAGTTGAAAACGCCAGTGCAAGTAAATACAGAAATCAGAGAGGTAGTTTGGTGGCTGAAACCCTGTACATTTGAAAATGACATATAAATAACGGAAATAAAATCCATTGGCATTTGGTAGACGAAAAATATAGGATATGTACTACTTCTCATGTGTGCCCAGCTCCCCAGCCTAACAAATGTTCCCAGGTGTTACTGCCTTCTGTCACTGTGTTGACAAAGTGATCTGGTTACAGAGTTGTCCTTGTAACCTGGCACACTTTGACATTTGTGTGAGGTTGCCCAACCCCTTCATCCAAGGAAGCCATTTGATCCGAGCTTCACGCTTTTGTTGCCAGTGTTTCTCAAGGAACGTGTAAAATCTTTTCGCTTGCAGCTTGCGTCTCAATAGCAACCTATGGGTTGCTGTTTCTGAGTAAATAAAATCTACTGTATGTATTTCTTTTCAAATGCAACTGTTGTTTGCCATCTTTCACACTAGCACACAAAAGTATTTTAATTATTCACTGACAGTGAAAAGTGCATTATTTAAATGAGCTAATCAAGGGATCTCACCCTCTGTCTTCAATGATTTACTAACTCAGTTATTTCTTTATCCTTAAAAGAGATACTTGTGATTTAAAATAGGTAAAAATGGCATTGGATTTCATTTATGTGTGCGTGTGTGTGTATTCTTGTGGGGACTGTGTAATAGGGTGTATATGGGCATTTTCACCTATAACAGCAAAAGCTGTAGGACTGGTCCTGTCTGATTAGCAATTTCAAGTAAAAGACCTTATCAGGCCACAGAAACGCTCTTCATAACGTCCCGTAGGAGCGAGGTTGGGGATTATTCCAGAATTCTCCATAGATTATCCAGTGAGAATCAAGCAGTATAAATGGGCAAGTAATGTATGCACACAGAAGGGGAGAGCTTTTAAGTTGCTTGCCACCCAATGGTGGCGGGAAAGACTGTGCATTGCACTTGCATCTTTCATTGGTCTCTTCTGTTATCCTTGGTCTGAGGAATAGAGAGGCAGAAGAAGAGCAGGTGGGTAGCGATCTTTAGCACACTGCGGTTCCCACTACACCCCATCATGGCTGTCTTTTACCGCCCAACCTATGGCTCCCGGGACCATTGTCCTTGCTCACATTGGGACCACAGCACCATTGATCTATTACTCTTCCTGCAGGGTAGATACTCAGAAAGTGAATGATGAGGATTACTGCACATGTACATTGACTCGTAGAAGGCGTTTCCACGTGCATCCGCCTATCTGGCTGCTGGTTGTATGCAAGAAGTAATGCATGCCCAGGATAGGAGATTGTTTACATCTCCCCACCTACCGCGACACCTAGTCTGGTTTCAGGCTACTACCCCCTTAGGCTTCTGATTGATTAACTGCTTTACTCACTCCAGCGTCATTCCGCTGGTTCAGGGCTAGGAGATGGGAAAGAGTGTACATGTGAAAGGCTCCACACCCTTAGGCTGCAGTCCAATGAAAGCAGAGCGCTGAAGAAAAACAGTTAACATTGCAGACCACAAGCTCTTCATTGTAGACCAATAACAACTGCTAGCGTCACTCCTTACTGTGTTTTCATTGCTCCTTTTCGTTGTAATATGTATGCACCACACTTTATGACAAGGAATGGCCATGAATGCTTTAAGGCAGAATTCACTATGTTTTAACATTTTAAAAGTGGACCAGGAAAGAAGAGAGCATGGTAACAATCTTCAGTGCTTTAACATAAGTGACAACTTTCAGTCTAACAGGACAAGACGCTCTGGGCTTTTAACAGGTTTTAACAGCACTGCTGCCTTGCACAAACATACCGCCTTCCTCCACCACGCCAGTCAGCCGTCTAAATTACATTACGGATCACAAATAGGCTACTCAATGGGGAATAATCCTCAATTTTGAAAGACTTGGAACGCGCCTCTGTCTAGTTGTCACCCGAGACAGCGCCATTTCCTCTATTTTGCTTGCTAACAACACTTAAAAGGAGAAGTAAAGAAATTAACTCCTATTGTGATTATATTTCATCTTCTCCAGAAAATGATAAAACAGCTTTGTGACTGGTTCCAAACCAATTCACTGAAGTCAGGCTTCAACAGAAAAGGGAATTGATTCCAGACGTTTAAAAAAAAAATAAAAAAAAATACTACAGCCAGCACCTCTGAAAGCAAAATCACACTAACTTGTATTAAAGTGAAAAAGCCAAAATACCATTGCTAAAATGTATAACAAGATAAACCTTTAAGGCAAGTCATCTGAACAGTACCCAGACTTCACCCTGACAGCAGTCTTCAGAGGGGACTTATTTTTTGGTGTACAATAATAAGTAAATACTTTAACTGGAGATTCATTTGAAGTGATTGGCTACACTGTGGAAGGTTTCCATGGCAAAGCCCACCAATACCTTACCTGATCACTGAAGCAGTTTATGAGTGAATAAGAGCTAAGAAGTGCAGTGGAGAACACGCTTACAGTGTACTGAAGTTAAATGAATGGTCGCTAGGTGCATGCAACTTCTGGGGTAGTTTTAGAGGAGCTTATTTTTATAGGCATTGCTTCTTCAAGTTACTGTTTAGAACCAGTTAAAAGTTTGACCAAGTCAGAAGCCTGCTTCAGTTTCAATATGATGGGTTATTAATTGGCAGCACACATTGTCTCTGAGTATTTTGTAAGACCCTCGCTATGGGTGACATGGGACCACCAATGTGTTAATGCTGCACCTGAAATTACTTACACCAGGAGTATTGGTCATTTTGATTTGAGGGTACCCTGCATTATGTAAAGATGCACCCTCAGTGGCCCTCAAGAAATAGGGACTTGCTGCCACATTTCGGCATTTTTTTTGCAGTTTCCTATCTCAATATTTTGACAGTTTAGCGTTGTTGAAATTTCCACTTTCAGTGGAGCCCAAGTATCTTTGTTGTTGTTTGCCATGCTTACTAGTTTTGGATTCATTTTCCTCTTGGAATTTGAAACAGTGGTTTATCTGGCTCGCATCACGAGGTCTGAGGCAGAGCATTGATTCAATCCAGTGAGATCATTTCTCAGGCCGGTTACCTGCAGATTACTTGAGTAGGGTTCTCCTGAGATACATACTAAGGCAATGCAGCTGTTTGGGAAGTGGAGTCCTATACAACTTGAGTTTCCGCCATACTACACGCGTTCAAATTTGAATTTTCCCAAGGAATGCCCCTATATCAGGAAACAGCAGAACTAGACAACCCGAGGTGTCACGCAGGTCAGGTTATGCCATTTGGATTTGACAACAGTGTTTTGTCTTTGCCACAGTGACTGGAGTCTGATTCCAAGTGATGTACATATTTTCTGTTACGTTCAGTCTCTAAAGTGGACAGTAAACCTTCTGACACTGTGTCTTGAGGGCCCTCAGTGTAACTCTGGCATGATCCATTCTGAGTAGATGCAAGAGGATAGTTTGTCTTGCAGATCTCACCAGCAGACATGCTTGCAGACCTCTGCAGTTCTCAGAAGTACCAACCAGGGTTTCACCTCATTGTGGACCAGCTGCAGAGGGGCATGGGGTGAGAACCAGAGGATACAATTGGACTCTCCAAGCTCAAATATACTCCTAATTTGTGCAAGGGAAACTGAAGAAATGACGAGAGGGCTGGGCTTAAGATACTATGGCCCAGTAGCAAGACACTAAAACTAATTTCCTATCAATTTTACCCTGCCTCAGTATCAAAGTGCTAAAGAGTTTGATGAAAAATGTCAGGGCCTTGAAATTCCTACCTATGGATCAATTTACAACAGAAACAAATCCCTGAGACTGGAGTACAACCCAGTGGACTTAATGAAATTCAAGGCTGGGAAGGATATTCAAAATATCATTATTGTGAGGTGGGGCCAGCATAACTTCAGTTATCATAAATGTGTGATTACCAATCAGCTAAAATGGGGCTTACCTGCCCCGCTCTCTGGAGGAATCAGGCGCTCTCACAGAGAATTAACAACATAAGTAAATAGTGAAAACACCTTAGCAGCAGACAGGTTTCTTACATCTGAGACATTCGGTGGCACAGTATGCCAGCAGGGACCTCTTAAAAGGAAAAGCTTAGCTTTTGTTTCCTCGTCGTTTTCACTTTGAAAATTCTCCTGCTTTTTCACTGAGAAGCCACAAAAATGCAGGAATGGAGTTTTGAGCTGGTGCCTTGCCTCTCCTGAGTCCTCCGCTTTGTGCCACTTCAAGTCACCATGGAGCTTTTGACACCGTGATAGAACGTTTTTTTGTACATCACTAGTTATGAAGTGTTCCATCTTCACACTTGTGAATGATTTACTGATCGACAAAAGATATACTGTATATCTTTATTTCACCGTTCACTAAAAAGTGCAATCAAATTGTTGTGTTCTCGATTCAAAATGTGATTGATTTCCATGTTTTTACACCTGCCTGAGCCATGCAAGTATTTTTCAAAGGCAGGTGGGCTTAGTTTCTTTTTCCTTGAGATTACTTTTTCAAGTTTTTTTTGTCGGAAACGCAAAACAGACAAATCCGTTTGTAAATACATTGCTCCAAGGGTAAGTTCCTCTTTCCTGGAGTATATATAAGAAGGACAGGGAAGCAGCTGATGCCTCTTTTGTAAGTCTCACTTCCCTCAGTTTGTGGTTTGATTTGGCCAAAGCAAGTGTATTTGCTATTCTTAGCAAATTGATATTTTGCTTCTCTCACCTTCGTTGCTCTTGGACACTATTGTCTTCTTCTGCAGACCTCTGTGTGCCCCACTAATGGTGGCACTTAAGGCATTAGCTAACTGCTCTTATCATACCGTAGATTCAATAAAGCTTTGGTGGATCTGAGGAAGGCCTGGCATTTTAGTGAAATTTTTAGGGTTAATTGTGGACACTCTAACCTTTATGATATATCACCAGGGCGGTGCAAGTGGTCCAGCTGCACCGGGTGCTGACCTGGATGGGGGGGCGCTGACCTCAGGGTGGCGCTGTGTTTAGAAATAACTTATGAAACTTGCAATTTGAAAGCACCTATTCAAAAGTTCCTTGTGCGTCAAGAAACAATTAAAATGTCAAAATACCTCTTGTAATTAACGTTCCTGTTCGGGAGAGAAACAGGAGTTTTGTCTAGTAGCAACTTTGGATCGCCATAAAGTAGCGGAGAGGGTTAATATGCCTGCTGCAAAGAACAGAACTATATTTTATGTGGATAGCGGAGTGGACTAGTAAAGCCAGCCTTTACATGCGATTTAAAATAACTCAATATACATGAAAGGGCGGCTATGGAGAAATGAGGGGCACATTTGCCGGGTGAAAATCTGCCCACATTTTACATTATTTTTTATTGTGAGTTGTGATATCAGTTGTCGGACAACTATTAAGTAGGAGGGTGACATCAAACGGGTAGCAAGCAAGACATCACACAGATTTTGATTTCCAATTCTATGTGTCATCGAACGACATAACTTGCATGTTGACCTTTGCTGTATTCAAAATGATCCTTTTTGCAAACTAAAGGCTTTGTCTTGGTACATGTTGTATATATTGCTTTCCATACGTTTTGTAAACAGAGATTGCTGTGCAACAGTGACTTAGTAGCAACATGGTAATAGTGATTTTGGTTAAATCATAAAGGATATAAAGCAAGCAGAAATTTAGAGGTAGCAACTGCACCAAAGAACCACCTGTAAACCACTCTTCTGTGAGTAGAGCACACTCTACAAAGACTTGCAAGGATGAAGACGATGAATTCCATTCATGCGCCCTTGGTAAATGCCGGGCATGGTGGCTGTTGCACTGTTGTCCTAGCTACTTGGAGGCTGAGGTTGGAAGATTGCTTGAGCTCAGTGGTTCTGGGCTGCACTCAGCTGTGTTCATCAGGTGTCCGTGCTAAGTTGAGCATCATTATGGTGTTCCAGCGGGAGCTGTAGACCTCAATGTTCAGAACAGGCAGTGCTTAATTTGTGCTTGCTGTTTCCGGTGCGGAGCACTAGCACTTATTTTTGATGGCCGGGGCTTATTCTTCTGCTTCAAGCATTTGCTGAGAGCAAAAGCCTCATATGGGAAAGACGGAGGAAGAGAAAAACGAAAAAGCGTCACAAAGGGAGAAAGTAGAAAGCTGCAGGAGTGAGCTGAAGGGGCAGGGAGTGGCTTTATATGGATTGAAGAGGCCCGAGATGGCTTCAGGATTACAATGCCTCAGTATTCCGTGTTCACACATTTAATTGCAGCAGCCGCCTGTTTAAAAGGAGGACTTTGTGGGCACCAGCACCTTTTTATTTACAAATTAAGCACTGAGAACAGGCGAAAGCTTCCGTGCCCTTGGTACTCCCCCTTCCATCAGTGGTTGTTCATAAAAGGTTATTCTAACAAATGCTGACTGAGCATTTCTGTAAGATGCCTTGATTTGCTTTCCCGCCCACACCTGTGGCGCTCCTGTGCATTGTTGCTTTACTGATCTCCCCTGGCACTTGTGTGATGCATAACCTCCTGATGTGTTGGTGCAGGAGAGCCGTGGAAGAACTAAGTGTGGGAAACTGCTGAGCCGTGTTGTTGTATGATGGGTTGGGAGTTTAAAAAGGAAGATCATTATTTTTCCAAGCTGTCCCATTGTATAATCAGTGCAGAGGCCTTTGATATACGAAATGCAAAGTAAACATAAGAGAAATTCAGACCGCTCCCTATTACCTCATTCATTAAAGGGATGCTTCCCTGTTTTGAGAGGTTATTCAGGATAGCGGTTAGAATAAAGAGGAACCTTGCAAAGCGTTAAGATTAAGGAACAAATTCAAGCATTATCTAAAACGCGCTGTTAGGGCCCCAGTAACAAAAGAAGGAGGTAGGACAGACTTACTACTTTTTGCACTTCAGAAGTATGCTGTATCATAAACGGACACCAGCACCGCTAGTGATAGAGCGTTCCGTCCTAATAAATTACCTGTATTTGGACGCTCTTGGGTCGATGAATCTTTTGACCAAGTGGGGCTCTCTTCACCCGAGATTAGTCAATTTAATCAAATCAATAATCAATAATGAACATAAGCAATGCCCTGATCAACATAACATTTCACAATTAATCCAGAAAACATTTCGGCGAACCATGACCTTCCGGCCATGAATAACCACACCAGTTTATTCAAAGTTAATGAATTTATTTCCCTATATTAACAAAGCTAGCATGATATAAATGTGTCTCAACACCAAATGATATATGTAAATGAACATTAATAGCTGTCCATAACGGCGAAAAAGATGCAATCTATGCAGCATTTGAATAACGATGCATTCGATAATAGCAACGCAAACCACTAAAACTATAATCTGTAATGGGCTAATTGCATACATTAGTCAGCATAACAAGGTCTCAAATTGCATCGTGCAACAAATGAATCCTCATCTAACCTCAAATTAGCATCTGCATGTGGGACTTCATGCAAAAAACAATTTAGCAACATTGATTTGGAAAACTCCTAACTAGGGCTCTTATAAAAAATCAGCAGTTGGTTACCTAAAAAGAAACACAATGCAATTGTACATTTTCCTTTCATATTTACCAAATTCAATCAGCATTCAAGGAAGTCTTCGTCTCACAGGTACCGGTTTCGATCAGCATGGGACGGGGGCAAAGGGGGCAGGGTGGACGGGGCAATTGCCTCACAGCGGCAAGATAAAAGGACAAAACTACTACTTTATGCAAAGGGGCAAATCGAAGTTAAAGTCTCTAGGGCGAGAATTACTTAAAGTCTCTTTCTCTCGATTAGAGAAAGCATCAAAGTCTCATTCAAAATGGCGTCGAACATCAATTGGCATCGTAGAAGATGGCAAAATGACGAGGTCGGCAAGATGGGCCATAATGGCTGCAATGGGCAATAATGTCCTCGATGGGTGCAATGGGTAATGGCCAATGGCTAATGGCTGCTTTCTTCTTGTGCACCAGGTTTAAATAATCAACAGTTCAAATCCAGTAGGGTCTTCCATTGGAGGGTTCATAGGTTGGCTTCAAATTGTCCAATCAAAAACAACAATTCACAAGCTTCTACCTAGGCATACATTATCCTTGGAGTCGGGAACGTAAGTTGCAACATATTTTACCAATTAACTCACTTTCAGAGCTTCCATTGTCTGCACCTGCAGATTGACCTTAGAGCAAAGAAGAAGATGCCAGGCTGGCACGAAACCTTAAAGATAAGCATGTGAACCGATCTCACTGGAAAAGTACAGCTTCAAGCAAGAATACACGTTTTATTAGCACATTAGAAAAACACGAGCATCTAAACCGTGAGACAAGGCAACTAGGCCGAAGCCTCCACTAAAGTTATGCTAAGTTAAAACATTTCAAACAAGCAAATCATGGCACACGTTTACGGTTATGTCAGATTAGTACAATTCTAATACATCACGTTATATAAAGCACGCTTATAAATGTTGGCGAACTACTGTGAGGGCACATTTGTCCCCGTACAATCTTTATTAGTTCGGTTAAAGTCACACTTGATTATTGCGGCACTACGTTTATGCGCTAATAAATGTAAAACCTTCGTTTCTGCGTCATCAATCCCTCCTCTGATGACTATTTGACATCACACAAAACTATTCCCACAAATTTTATTCCATTAAAATTCTGTCAGTTCTCTTTGCCTTTTAGTTCCCCTTGTTCTTGCCTTGTATTCTTCTGCCATTCTTTTCATTATTTTCTCTTCCTTCCTTCTTTTAATTCTTGCCATGATCATTAGTATTCCCCTCTTTATTCCCCAAATCCCAAAGATGCAAATTAGTACTATTAGTATTCCCTGTATTATTTTTAGTAATATTCCATTCCAAATGCCACCAAGCCAATTTCCCACTGAAGCAACTCCCTTTCCAACCTTCTCCCAAACTCCTGGTTCTTTCAATTCCTTCAAGTCTGCACTCTCTTTTGTTAGATTTGCAAGCATTGTTTTAATCTTCACACTGTTGTCTGGTATATACGTGCAACAGTGACGCGCACCAAGCATTTTGCAAACGCCGCCATCCTTTGCTAAAAGAATGTCTAGGGCAAGCCTGTTTTGAAGAGTCATAGCTCTTTCTGCTGCAAGTTCAGCATCCATCAGGATTATAGCACCTGAAAACTTTGTCAACATGTTATCCACTATAGTAGACAACTTTCTTATTTTGATGGAATTCAACACAACTCCCAATGAAGGAATCATGGCTCCAAATATATCTCCTACCACAGCAGCTGCGGTCTCTCTTTTCTGTATACAATGAGATCCAGGCGTCTTTGGAATCACCGATAGGTCATCCAGTTGATAAACCTTTGGGAACACTATACCCAAATAACATCTCCCCCACCATCCCTTTGGAAGACGATAATAGGCATTATGCCCACAAATGTAATATACACCAGGTATGACAGGGTCAAATCCGTTCAGCATGAATGTCCATTTGGCCTTAAAGATAAACGTATGTTTACATTCACTCGCTCCCACGAAAATGTTATCATAATAAGATTCACCACGATATATAAAAAATTTCCCTACATGCCAAGCATCTAAAGCTATTTTTCCTTGCGTTTTTATTGCGGCAAAAGCATAATTATCTACTGAAGTCCTCTTACTTAGCTCTTTTTCTAATTTCGCATTCATTTGTGCCCTTCTATCATCTGTGCGATCTAAAAAGCTTATTTCTACTGCAGAGAGCGAGCAGGTAAGGTTTTCCCTATGAGCGTGAGCTGTTTCAAAAGGTTGCATTGGCTCGAAAAATTCCCTCATTATTTTAGCATCCCAATCTTTAGCAATCTGGCTTAGTTGCGTTATTATAGGAACATATGCAAAGGTAACATCATAATTTGAATAAAAATACTGTATGTTAGTTTGACCATAAAATCTAGAAGTTACTAAACTACATGTAATCCCATATGTAAGAGGCATGTGGTGATAAGTCACCCGTTCCGTTACCGATGTCGGTATCTGTGTACACACATAACAATCTTTCGCATCCATAGTCTCAACATATTCTGTTAGTAGGCGATAGAAAACATTATACGAAAGTTCCTTCTTATCATGCAAGTGTCTCTCATCTAATTCTAGTCTTTTCAATGCGGTTAGTTCAGTGACAGTAACAGGAGCAGAAGTAGAAGCATCAATTTTCTCATTCTCACCCTTACCACGCGTTGCAAGCACTATTGCCATTATTATTAGTACACATGCAGTTATCAAGCCTATACACGCATATTTACAATATTTCACTCTACTGTTTTGTGTAGCGTACTTAGTCATGATCTGTATAGAATCAGAGAGCTAGAAGCACCTATAAAGAAACGATTTAGCAATTAGTTACAAAGCTGAACGAGCGCAATGTTCACACAGTTTTCTTCAGGAGCCCAGTCACTTATCGGTTAGCAGCATTTGTCTCAATTCGGCAATAACTCAGTCTTTTATCAGTTAGCAACGTTGTCTCAAATCGGGTTTAAGAGTCAATCAGGTTATCAAAGTCTTATCAAGTTAGCAAATGTCTCATCCGGTTTAGCAATGTCTCAGCTGGTTGTATCACGTTAGATTATAGCAAGCAATGTCATTTATCAGTTTTTCAATCAATAGTGTCCATAAAACTTTTATTTTCTATTGGTATCTCTTCTTCTTCGTTCTCGAGGCTAAGAGATACAAATTCGTCGGTCCAATCGTCATTGACTACATATGCCCATTCTGGACCGGAATATCTCCTGTTTGGTATCCTTTTCCTTTTCAATTTTGCATCTCTCTTCGATTCTGCCTCACTGGTACTTTCCTCTTTGGCCAAGTCTTTTTCTTCACTTGATGTTGGTACCACGACAGATACTTCCTTTCTTTTCTCTTTCACTCTTGGCCCTTCACTGTCGTTCAACGTTTCTCTAGTTCTTAGTTTTACTGGTGATATACTTGGTCTTCTCTTTGCACTGTGTCCACTTGATGGACCTGCGATCTCTTCTGAAGAAGTTTGAACAGTTTCGTCCTGTTCTGCCTTGTCCCCTCCTTCTGGGGAGTCAATCAGGTTTTCCTTTTCTTTTCCTGTACCGTCTGCTCCTGGGAAAGCCCTCCTCTGATCAGGCTCTCCTGCTTCTTCACCTCTTTCGAGCCCTTTGTCACCGTTACTTTCTTCAGGCTCTTTGTCACTTTCAGCTGCTTCAGGCTCTTTGTTACCTTCAGCTGCTTCGTCGCTGTCTGAGGTTTCTCCTTGGTCTTCCCCAAGTGAATCGGTTGTTTCGTCCTCAGAGAATATTTCTCTCTCTTCTATTTCTGCCTGTTCGCTTCTAGTTCTGTTTTGCTCTGTCTCAGCGCTCAGCACTTTGTTATCAGGTACTGGCAGTTTCAGCGCTTCAACTTCCTCATCTGTGGGACACAACACCTTCTTTGTATGACTGGCGTGAATCCAGTTGGGAACTCCCGCACGCTTCACAGCGGTAGTGGTCGTCAGGATCACTTGGAAAGGGCCTTTCCAACGGGGTTCCAGACACGACTTCCTCACGTGCTTCTTTATCACGACCCAGTCACCTGCTATCAGTGTGTGTCCTGGACCTTGGATCGGTGACAAGGTGGTTGCTTCCACCTGGTGAGAGAAAGAGCGAACCACGTCAGCCAGACCTTTGCAGTAGTCTAACACCATATCATCTGTAATATTCAAAAGCGCGTTTGCGGGAACTGCAGGAAGTCTCATGGCCCTGCCCATAAGAATTTCGTGCGGGGACAATCCAGTCTTTCTGTCAGGGGTGTTTCTCATTGACATTAACACCAAAGGCAATGCGTCAGGCCATTTCAAATTTGTCGATGCACATATTTTCGCCATTCTTGATTTCAGTGTACCATTCATCTGTTCCACCAGTCCTGAGGCTTCAGGGCGATAGCTACAATGCAGTTTTTGCTCAATGTTCAGCGCTGCGCAAAGTAACTTTATCACCTCGTTATTGAAGTGACTTCCTCTATCTGATTCTAAAGAGATCGGGAATCCGAAACGTGGTATCAACTCCCTCAACAATAGTTTTGCAACTGTAAGGCTGTCATTTCTACGTGTGGGGTATGCTTCAATCCAGTGACTAAAAATGCACACAATCACCAACACATACTTCAGACCTCCATGCACAGGCATCTCAATAAAGTCCATCTGCATTCTGCTGAACTGGCCACCCGCCCTGCCAATGTGGCTCACGTTCACAACCGTTCCCTTTCCTTGGTTCATCTGTTGACAAATGACACAACGATGGCAAACTGCTTCTGCAACTTGACGGAATCTGGGGTTAAACCAATCAGTTTTTAACAATCTTATCATGGCATCTCTCCCTAGGTGAGCCTGCCCATGATAGGACCGCGCTAGCTGCGATAAGAGACTATTTGGTAAAA
The DNA here is from genome assembly GCF_031143425.1 of Pleurodeles waltl. Taxonomy (NCBI): domain Eukaryota; kingdom Metazoa; phylum Chordata; class Amphibia; order Caudata; family Salamandridae; genus Pleurodeles; species Pleurodeles waltl. Next base: position 770,320,517 of record NC_090440.1, on the reverse strand, counting down.
CAAATTTTCCTTCATTTGAAACCCATAACTCATCTGGTCTCCTTGTACATTGTGACTTAATCCAGGAAACTCTTTCATCCTCCCTGACGCTATTCTGTAATGCTTTTAGTTCATCCATTGTATCCACGACCTTCAAGGCAAATGCTTCAGCTGGTTCGAGTTCTGGTTCACTTATCAAATTCCATTCATCCCTGAGCAATATACAGTTCAAGGCACAAAATCTTGCGACCTGATCCGCATATGCATTTCCCAGGGAAACATAGTCCTGTCCTTTTGTATGAGCACTACACTGTACCACTGCAATTTCGGCTGGCATCTGAATGGCGTGTAACAATTCCCTTATTCTCTCCCCGTTTTTCACTGGGGACCCTGAAGAGGTCAGGAAACCTCTCTGTGACCATAGTTGCCCAAAGTCGTGCACAATTCCAAACCCGTACTGACTGTCAGTGTAAATGGTAACCTTCATCAATGTAGACAGTTGGCATGCTCTTGTAAGGGCTACAAGCTCTGCTACTTGTGCGGAATAGACTCCTTGAAGCCAGGACGCTTCCAAGACACCTGTTACAGTACATACAGCATATCCTGCTTTCAATATTCCCAATGCATCTCTTAAACATGACCCATCAACAAAAACAATTTGGTCATTTTCATCAAGCTTAGTATCCTTAATGTCAGGTCGGGGTTTTGTGCAAAATTCAGTCACCTAAAGGCAGTCGTGCTCGACGTCTTCAGCGTTCTCAATTTCAGCATTTTCACCGGGAAGCAAGGTTGCTGGATTCAACGTAGTGCACCTTTTCAGCTGCACATTCGGTGAGCCCAGAATTATTGTTTCATACCTTGTGAGTCTTGTTCCAGTCATGTGTTGCGTTCGGGAGCGGGTCAAAAGTATCTCAACTGAGTGAGGGACCATGACTGTTAATGGGTGTCCCATCACTATTCCTTCACTCTGAGTGAGGCTGATACCAACTGCTGCTACGGCGCGCAAACACCCTGGCAGTGCTGCTGCGACCGGATCCAAAGTAGCTGAAAAATACGCTACTGGTCTGTTTATGCCACCATGGGCTTGGGTCAAGACAGACAAAGAACATGCATCACGTTCATGACAAAACAATGTGAAAGGCTTTGTGTAATCAGGCATACCTAAAGCTGGAGCCCTGCACATGCATTCTTTCAATTCAATAAAAGCATCCATCTCATCTCCTTTCAGCTCAATTTCATCCAAGGCATCCTTCTGGGTCAGTTTCAGTAAAGGCTTTGCTAGAGTTGAAAAGTTGGGAATCCACTGGCGACAGTAGCTCACCATCCCCAAAAACTTCCTCCCCTCCCTCCTCGTCTTTGGTGGACTCATTTGAAGTACACTTGTTATTCTTTCCTTCATTATTCTCCGTGACCCTTTCTCTATTTGATGACCCAAGTATTTCACTTTCTTCTGACAGAACTGCAACTTTGAAGGAGACACCTTGTGTCCATTCCTTCCCAAATGGTTCAGCAGAGCAATGGTGTCGGCTGTGCAGCCACTTTCTGTCTTAGATGCAATCAGTAAGTCATCGATGTACTGTACTAGGGTTGACTCGAATGGCAATTCTAACGCTTCCAAGTTTTTCTTTAGAATCTGATTGAAAATTTACGGTGACTCAGAAAACCCTTGAGGAATTCGACACCAACTGTAAACTCTGTCTAAGAATTTGAAACAAAAGAGAAATTGGCTGTCCTCATGAAGAGGCACCGAAAAGAATGCTTGTGACAAGTCGATGACTGAGAACCACTCGGCATCGCAAGGGACTTGAAACATTATCACAGCTGGATTCGGTACTACAGGGCAGCATTTAATTATGATGTCATTTATTTTCCTCAAGTCCTGCACGATTCGGACCTTTCCACTCGGCTTTATTAGTCCCATGATTGGTGAATTACATGGACTGCTTAACACTTCTTTCAATACTCCCTGTTTTACAAACTCGTCAATGAGTTGGGCGACTTTCATGAGGGTGTCTTGTGCCATGTGGTATTGTGGGGTCTGGGGAAAGGTTACATTGGGTTTTACGGTCACTTTCACTGGTTCCACTCCTTTCACCAATCCCACCTCTTTTCCTGTCATATCCCACACTTCCTTTCCAACTGTTTCCCGTAATTCAGCTGGAATATCTTCTTCAGTTATCATCGGAAAAAGGTTAATCAGAGGATATTCTTCATCGACAGTTTCCATCTCATCCCCTTCTACACTGTCCTCTTCTTCCCCATCACTGCTCGTCTGAATTCTAATTCCATCGTTCGAACACATAATCGAACATCCCAATTTGCACAATAGGTCTCTCCCTAACAGTGCTATCGGGCTTGAGTCACATACCACAAAATTATGTAACCCTTGATAGTTACCAATTCTGACTTGTACTGGATCTGTGATTGGGTTCGTCAGGTGCCTGTTTGCTACTCCCACTACTTGAACTGTTCTCCCTGAGAGTGGCAAATTTGGTACTTCAATGCTCCTAACAGTTGAACGTGTGGCTCCTGTGTCAACCAAGAATGAAACACGATGACCCATAACTCTTCCCTCCACATATGGACCCTTTTGATCAACTTCCAAGGATGCTGCAAGCACACAATTTCCCCCCTCATCTGAACTTTCACTCTCCCATACATTGTTTATTCCATTCTCACTGTGTAATGGGAACTGTTGTACGGTGCCATTTGTACTCATCACCTGACCCGAGACCTGTGGAGGAACCATCACTTGCTGCTGACTCACTGGTGCCCAAGGGTATTTGCATTTGCTGATTAGGTACCATGGGAAACTGCTGTTGCATTGGCTGCATTTGCGTCATCTGCATACGGGGCATCTGCATCTGCTGCGGCTGCATGGGCTGTAATCCCTGCAGCTGATTTATGGTCTGAAAATTTGGGTTTGGACCTCTCATTTTCGGTCCCCTCATTGTCTGGAATGCATTGACATCATTGTTTTGCTGACCAACACCTGCACCTTCCTGCACCACCATCGGGCACTCGCGTTTCCAATGCCCGACGATTCCGCACACGTGACACGGCATCACCCTTTTCATTGCCTGCACACCATTCGGAATCGCAACAGTGTTCAAATCCGGACCATTACTCCCAAAGCCTCCTCTGCCTCTGCCTCTCGCCTGTGGCTGAAACACCATATTTCCCTGCGGCTGCGGCTGCGGTATCTGCTGTGGAAACCCTTGCAACCCTTGTAACCCTGTCTGAGCTGCTTTAAGTTGCATCACCATCACTTTCTCTTTCAACCTTTTCTGTTTCACTTCAATTTCGTTGCTACAGTATTTCGCATAATTCAACACCTCATCAATAGGTTTCGACTGCCAACAAATCAAATGCGTCTTTATCATCGGACTTATATCTGGTCTCAGCCCTTCCACAAATCTAAACACAAAATGAAGCATGTCCTTCGCCTCTATTGTTTCCGTGCCACTGTAGTTCTTGAACGCCTTCAACAACCTCTCATAGTAACCATGAATCGACTCTTTAGCCTCTTGGGCAGTTCGATCAATCTTCTGCCAATCCACATTTTTCGCGGCAACCTTCGTCTTCAAATGCTCAATCACCTTATAGTATAAGCTCATTACCATAGGTGATGGTGCACCCGTATCCCTGTCTCTCTCTGGTTCACTTGTCAGCCAACCTACAGCCCTTTTGCAGTCTTCCCATAAATCTGCCGGAACCACAATCTCAAAGAGGGTGTTCAGGTCTTCCCAAAGACATTTTGCAAGCTTCACAAACCTATCAGTCTGTTGATACCATTCAATCGGTTTCTCTCTCAGTTTGGGAAAATCATCCGTAAAAGACTGAATGTCGCTTCTGTGCCACGGTACATGTATTAATTTTCCCCCTGCTGTCTCCCTCATTGGTAACATGGTTATTGCATCACTACTCTGTGGTCTTTTCTCGTTGTGCTCTGGGACACTGTCTTTCCTCTTTTCCTTTTTCTTTGCCCATCTGCTTTCCCATTTGTCTAAGCACCTCCACACTTGTGCACTCTGCAGCAATTCTCTAAGGTGCGGTTTCATGCCTGCTGACCTCATGTGTTCAAAGTCTGTGGTCCTGAAATCCAATCTATAGCTCCTGCTCAAGTGTTTTGTCTTGTCTATCACAACCCCGTTTTTGTCAGCTATTTCTTGCAACCTTCTATGTACCTTGTTCACTTCTCTCGTAATCCTGGGACATAGATACCTCAGCTCTTCTTCCGAGTAGGACTCTAACCTATTCAAACCCATAGTCCCTTCCACCAATTCTTCTGCTTCCATGTTCAACCTGACCTTATTCAGATAGTCTTCTCCCTTCCCACTGGCTGAGCTTTGTGTGGAATTCAGACTGTTGAACCACTGTGTCAGCTGTTGCGCATTCAACCCCATCAGTGTAGCATTCACATCGACTGCCATTGCGGCAACTTTTCAGTGTTCGATGATAGCGGTATCATCAGTGGGGGACTCGACCTCACCACTGTTGACTGAGCACATATGGGACTAAACTCCATCAAGGACCCAGATCCAGTTGGCTGAGCCGCTATCGGAGTTGTCTCTGGAGTGTTTTCTATGCACCTCCTTTCCGTCCCATTCTGCACCACTGATCCTTGACCGCTCATACCTGAGTTAGGCTGAATGTACAAAGGTACCGGTGGACCTACAGTAATGGGTAGGGATATCGCATCTGGGTTCTGTCCATTCCCCAGGTTCTGAGGCATGTTCATTCCCACACTATGGGTCATCATTGCCGGTATGCCCGTCTGACTCCCCGTCATCTGAGCATGTGCGGTTCCCCCCTGCATCTGCTTTTGAGGCATCAAAAACTGGGTTGATTCAGCTTGTGCCAATGTTGGGTTGCGACCATTCTGTACTCCCATTACGGTTGGATCTAGAATCATTCCCGTACTGTTGTCACTGCTGTAGTACCTTGGGACCTGCGGCTGATAATTTTCTGCTGTTTTCAATATAGGCACATCTGGATATATTCTCCTAACCTGCGGTATCTGCGGGGTGAACAGTAAACTCGGGTCCTTAGATCCCGATGGCGTTTCTGAATTCGGAGTTTCATTATTCTGTACCGGTGCCGGAGGGGCAGAACTGGTACTTGGACCTTGTTCACTCTCTACATAAGGTGGTGGACGGTCGTTCAGCAATTGCATGATGAACTCCTCATCCTCTGACTCGTCTTCTCTCCTTAACTTTTCCTCGTCCTCTCTATCTTTGGAACACCTCCTGTTTGTCTTACAGGTAGCTTTCTTGCCTGTCGCCTCTTCTTCCTTAGCAATTGCGGGAAACAATTTTATCCCCTGCAATATATCTGACCTCCACACCTTCTGTGCATTATCCCACCTAGCGTCCGCTAGTGTCTTTTCTACCTTTCTTATCCTGGTCTCGAACTTCTTTTGCTGTTGCTGTCTAGCCATTAGTTCCCAAATCGCTAGAGCCTCAAACTGTGCTGGCCTTGGAGGTACCTTCATGTCGTACATCGCGAATCTCAAATTCTCTAGGATCCTTATATTGAATGTCCCATGGATCGGGAACGCTACGCTCCCATGTCTCTCTGTCAGCTTGTGCCATTGCTTTAGCCAAAGGCACGGAGCTACCCCCTTTTCCTCCATTACAATGTAAGCTGGTGTACCTTCGGGTGGCGTCTCCTCTCCTACGCTCGCTTTAATGTAAAACTCCCCCTTCATCGCACTCTTTAATGCTTTCAAAAATTTCATTTTCTCGTCTTTTATTTCACAAAATTTGTAATCAATAAGTGACTTTAATTCCCGGAATACTCTTCGCTTGCCTTTCCCCTTCCAATCGAGCCCCACGGACTGCGTCCAATCCGTGCGCGACCCTTCTCTGCAACCAACCTATCCCAGCGCGGCTCCTAGTGACGTCACACTCACACACTCTGCGGCTGACAAAGCCTCGCGGCTAGTCCTCCTTCACTCAGCTCCTCTCGTAACAACTTCTGGCATGTATCGCGAGCAACCAAATAATAATAAAACAGATCTGTCGGTTTACTACAGGAAGGGTAACACAATCGCTTCAGGACCTTAGGGATTTTTCACTAGCCTCAGCAGTTATTCCATCTTTCTCGGTCCCCACTTTCGCAAGCAAAATCTGACCCGCAGATTCTGCTCTCAACTTGTCAGTGATCTATTCTAGTGCACTTAGAATTTGTCAAAGCCCGAAGTCGAAGTTTTCTTTCACTCCCTTAACACACGTACCGACTCGTTGACCACGCCCGGTCAACCTATTAAACCGACCAGACCACAACATAAAACAAGTGTCTCATACACTTTTCAACATACTCCGGAGTCTCTTGACCTCGCAGGGCCCGTCTCAACAACAACAACCACGTGGACCTTTTTCTGCACAAAGCGCCACATGCACATGAAGTTCGACGACTTCCCTACTCTCACACTCGGAGTCGCACCTCTGCTATTCTCTAAAATCCTCGCAACCTTTTGAAACAATCTGCGGCAATAAGCTGTGCAAGCGCAAAACCCTGACTTCACTCATACCGTCACTAGTACCGCCAACGCCGATTTCACACCTCCATTCTCTCCATTCGCAAGCTCCGAGATCCCGGGAAAGTCGCGGGGGACTTAGGGCATCATCATTCTCTCAATCTGTTTTACCCAAGAAAAATCTAATTCAACACCATATACCTCTCGAGTGGGGTCCCAAAGGGCGTAACCGTCAATTCAACACCATATACCTCTCGAGTGGGGTCCCAAAGGGCGAAACCGTTACCTCTCGAGTGGGGTCCCAAAGGGCGGAACCGTTACCTCTCGAGTGGGGTCCCAAAGGGCGAAACCGTTACCTCTCGAGTGGGGTCCCAAAGGGCGAAACCGTTACCTCTCGAGTGGGGTCCCAAAGGGCGAAACCGTCCTCTGCTACCATCTACTGATAGAGCGTTCCGTCCTAATAAATTACCTGTATTTGGACGCTCTTGGGTCGATGAATCTTTTGACCAAGTGGGGCTCTCTTCACCCGAGATTAGTCAATTTAATCAAATCAATAATCAATAACGAACATAAGCAATGCCCTGATCAACATAACATTTCACAATTAATCCAGAAAACATTTTGGCGAACCATGACCTTCCGGCCATGAATAACCACACCAGTTTATTCAAAGTTAATGAATTTATTTCCCTATATTAACAAAGCTAGCACGATATAAATGTGTCTCAACACCAAATGATATATGTAAATGAACATTAATAGCTGTCCATAACGGCGAAAAAGATGCAATCTATGCAGCATTTGAATAACGATGCATTCGATAATAGCAACGCAAACCACTAAAACTATAATCTGTAATGGGCTAATTGCATACATTAGTCAGCATAACAAGGTCTCAAATTGCATCGTGCAACAAATGAATCCTCATCTAACCTCAAATTAGCATCTGCATGTGGGACTTCATGCAAAAAACAATTTAGCAACATTGATTTGGAAAACTCCTAACTAGGGCTCTTATCAAAAATCAGCAGTTGGTTACCTAAAAAGAAACACAATGCAATTGTACATTTTCCTTTCATATTTACCAAATTAAATCAGCATTCAAGGAAGTCTTCGTCTCACAGGTACTGGTTTCGATCAGCATGGGACGGGGGCAAAGGGGGCAGGGTGGACGGGGCAATTGCCTCACAGCGGCAAGATAAAAGGACAAAACTACTACTTTATGCAAAGGGGCAAATCGAAGTTAAAGTCTCTAGGGCGAGAATTACTTAAAGTCTCTTTCTCTCGATTAGAGAAAGCATCAAAGTCTCATTCAAAATGGCGTCGAACATCAATTGGCATCGTAGAAGATGGCAAAATGACGAGGTCGGCAAGATGGGCCATAATGGCTGCAATGGGCAATAATGTCCTCGATGGGTGCAATGGGTAATGGCCAATGGCTAATGGCTGCTTTCTTCTTGTGCACCAGGTTTAAATAATCAACAGTTCAAATCCAGTAGGGTCTTCCATTGGAGGGTTCATAGGTTGGCTTCAAATTGTCCAATCAAAAACAACAATTCACAAGCTTCTACCTAGGCATACATTATCCTTGGAGTCGGGAACGTAAGTTGCAACATATTTTACCAATTAACTCACTTTTAGAGCTTCCATTGTCTGCACCTGCAGATTGACCTTGGAGCAAAGAAGAAGATGCCAGGCTGGCACGAAACCTTAAAGATAAGCATGTGAACCGATCTCACTGGAAAAGTACAGCTTCAAGCAAGAATACACGTTTTATTAGCACATTAGAAAAACACGAGCATCTAAACCGTGAGACAAGGCAACTAGGCCGAAGCCTCCACTAAAGTTATGCTAAGTTAAAACATTTCAAACAAGCAAATCATGGCACACGTTTACGGTTATGTCAGATTAGTACAATTCTAATACATCACGTTATATAAAGCACGCTTATAAATGTTGGTGAACTACTCTGAGGGCACATTTGTCCCCGTACAATCTTTATTAGTTCGGTTAAAGTCACACTTGATTATTGCGGCACTACGTTTATTGCGCTAATAAATGTAAAACCTTCGTTTCTGCGTCATCACTAGCAAGCTTCCAGTCTTTTATTAGGGATTATCATGCTTTTTATTTCTCCAGTTCAGAAGAAAAATGCGCAGCACAGCCCTACCTTGGGGAAAGGACTAACTACGCAAATGTACGTTTTTTTGTATTTTTTTATTTCTCCATAGAGAAAACGGTTTTTCTTTTGGAGTAGTGCCTTTTCCTTGACTGTCACGAACTTTTGGGGTGCTTCATTCCTCTTCCCACCCAGAAAGAGGATTTACTCCAGTCCTTCGCTGAAGCAAAACATTTGTGTTTGCCAAGTATCCTTTTTGTCATGAGGGGTGGCTGGTATTATTCGGCTTGAAAGACGTCGCCCTGCCGTTATCAGTGAAGAGGCAGAGGTGCGGAAGGAACACTCCAAGAAGCTCAGTGCACATTGCTGACTGTGCTCGCCGATGGTGTGGGCTGCTGCCTTTTTTGTAGGAGCCGGGGATGTCACTGTGCATGTACCATGTGAGGTTTTAGTTGTCCCGGAGGCATAAGCCGATACCATGACCTCAAAGGGTAGTGTGTGACCTCTTTTAGTACTGCTGCATTGGGTTTGGGGGGGGGGGTTGTTTGGGGAGGCGGGTCCTGCTACTGTGGCCGAGGACGAAGTCAGCCTTGTGCTATTTAAGCAAGGGGTGGGGGCAGGGCAGGCTGATGGGAGCAATGAGAAGTTGGTGGCAACTTTAGTAAGGCCACTTCCTCTGGCCTCCGACCACCATACACTGCTGGTTTAGTTTCTGCTCGGCGGCATCTCTGTCTCAATTCTGACCTGGTTTAACTTGCTCCAAGCTCTAGAAGGAAGAGTGCCCATTTTGTTTTGCTTAGGGAGAGGAGTATCTTCATCACTATCAAGTCATTTCTTCCGATCTGGGCCCTTTTGTTTTTTCCTCGGGCTAGCAGTGCTTGTGCTTGTAAGCTGGAACGGCAACAGGGCGGATGAAGCACTCAGAAGGCACTAGGAACAGCCCAACGGGAAAACGTTTGCAGCCTAACAAAAACGTATCTACCAATCCACGGCCGCCATTGAGATAATTCTCACCACCTCACACATCACTGCTGCTCAGTGCTGCAGAAGTAGAAGCTTCAGGGCTTGCCAGTCCCAACTAGACTCTAATCAGGGTGAGCATGGCAGCCCTGGCCTGCTGATGGTTGACATGACCCTGCTTGTTCCCTTTTAGGCCCCAAGGCAGATTCCAGGATAGAGAAAGAAAACTCCTGTCCTTTCCCTGACTTTCCTTTGCTCAAGGTGCCCATCAGCCCCACGTTCTCATGTCACCAGAGGCACTCCTACACACTGGAAACTAGACAGGGTGACATGCTGATAGCAGGCCCAGCAGTCATTCACTGACCATCCCACCAACGTTGCCTCTGAATGTGCCCACCAGACTTTCCATTCTGAGAGACAGTGGCGACCCGTCCTTTAGGGCAGAGGGGCCGCACCCCCCCAGCCCTAAGCCCCCCATGAAGAGTGTCTGTCAGGCTGAACAAAGGTCAGCCTGACAGACACTCTTCATGTTCAGGTCAGGCAACCAGGAGCAGACATGCGCGATTTGCGCACACTCCTGGCTGCCTGAGCTGAACTTTGCTGGGCTGAGGAGATCACAGCTCCTATGGGCGTGACCTCCTCAGCCCAGCAAAGGTGCCTCGAGGCCCTCCCCTGGGTGATGAGGAAAGCGTCACTAATTGACACTCTCCCTGGGCGCTTCAGGTTTAAGCACTGAAGTGCCCAGGGCGAGTGTTAATCAGTGACACTTCGTCACAGAGTGGGGTGGGGTCAGCAGTCTCACTAACCCCATCCCACTCTGTGACGAGGCTGGGACTGCTGCCTTCCCTCATTGGCTGACCTACGGTCAGCCAATGAGGGAAGGCAGCAGTCCCAACCCTCCTGGGACCTGGAGGCCGAAGGTAAGTGTGTGTGTGTGTGTATGTGTGTGATGTTTCAAACTAAATGTTTGGTGCGTGAGAGCATGTTTGAATGGTATGAATGTTGTTAATGGATGTGCGTGCGTGTCTGTGTGTGAAAGAATGAGTGTGTGTGTGTGTGCCCCGCCCATCCCCTCCCTCCTAAAGCTGCCAGCCGCCACTGCTGCTGAGAGAGACCCTGAGGCCATGCAGGCCATACCACACACTGAGGACAGAAGGATTCCGTCCAGAGGTCCAGCCATGGTACGAGTGGGATAACTTGATTTCATTGTCGCTTTCTAGCACTAAGACCATCATTCAGGTACGGAGTTTAGAGAAGGGGCGGATTGTTACACTTACTGTACAGTAAACAGCTTACCCCAGTGTGTTTCAAGAATGTTTTGTTTCTTTAGCACATTGGCGTCAATTATGCAGTGGAACGCATATCAGTGTGCCTAACAGAGAAAATATTATACTTCATAAACCATGGGTGACCTTTTACTTTTGCCTTTTGACAACAGAAATTTAATTAAAACGTATTAGAAATACGTTTTCAATTAATTTGTGCTGTACAATGAACCATTTAAGCTCACTTTTTTCCAAAATGTTCTTCCATCTCTATATTTGTAGTCATACTCCCTTCTACACTTGCGCATTAAATTCACTTTCCAAACAACCACGTACAGAATCCACCACTAGCCTTCACTGCATTTTCAGCCACAAATATAGTTTTATGCCTGGAAAGGCCTTTGTGAAATCGTCCCTTAAATTCTATTTGGGTACCTGCACAACATGTTAGTTCATTGGATTTTGTTGCAAGGAGAAGATGGGTCCATGTCAAACAGGCATTGGCTTTGGAACCGCTTGACATGGATTTTAATCTTGCCTTTGCCACTTGAATAAAGTGTGTGGCCCTGGATACATATATATATATATAATATATCCTCCACTTTCCCTCATTGCAAAATTGAAAGGGTTAGAAACAGCGCACTATGGAGCACTTTATAAAAAAAGGATATTGCCACAAATGCATTGGTTTTACTAACAATAGTGCTTACTTGACATTTTATTCATTTCGTATGTACAGTACGCTAGTAACCAGACTGACTGCAACTAGTTTAATGACACTGGTGCTTCATTGCTTCAGAGATTTTGACTCTTTGAATGAAGAAGACGCCATCCGGAACAATCAGCTGGCGTTCGACATCGCTGAGAAAGAGTTTGGGATTCCGCCAATCACCACAGGCAAGGAAATGGCGTCCGCCAGCGAACCTGATAAGCTCAGCATGGTCATGTACCTTTCTAAGTTCTACGAGCTCTTCAGAGGGACACCTCTGAGAGTGGTTGGTAAGTGACCGTCTTTTGTACTCTTTTTTAAGATATCGTATCATATCCCGTCATGGTTGACTAATCTGTCCCTGAATTCGGTACAAAGTTAATTTCTCTTAGCTCAAAAGACCCAGGGTGTCTTAGGATAGTCTGGCCCTTATTGTCTTACCGTCCGAGATAACTTGAAAGGAAAGTGCTTGATGTAGGTCCAGGATTATTATTTTTATTAGTTATCTAATACAGAGAAAATCTAATCAGGGGAAACCCGCAGAGTGCCTGCAAAAACACTAACAAAAGAAACAATTCGGACAAGCAGAAAGGAAATTCTCTCCCTCTGTTTTCAAGCGCAAGCACTCTGATCTGTTGCAGTCGTGGCTCGCTGGGGTTACAGGGGGAGGAGCGGGATGGCACGTGGGGTGAGAGGGGGTAAAGGAGTTTTAATAAAAATAAAAAATAAACTTACCTCTACCCCGCTCCTTGCTGCACCACTCCTCTCTCCCGTGTCGACACAGGCTCCCAGCCTGCCCTGTTGCCAATCTTGACGCTGCTCAGAGCAGCATCAGGAGTGGTTGGGAGCACCCAGCCAGGGTGCTCCAAGGCAGACTGGGAGCCTAAGCAGGCTCTTGTTGCCGGGCTGGAGACAGCCTACTGCGCATGTATGTTTGGCTGGCTGGAGCCGGCCGGCCAAACATAGATGCGCAGTGAGGGGAGTGCACACTGCACCCCCCTCACTGCTCGTCACCCCATGGCCCGCCCGTTTCACATAGTTTATTGTCCCTTCCTTGTGAAAGGTTTGCAGCTTCTGCTGCTGGTGGGTGGGCGACACTCCTCCTCCCAAGGAGGGGAGCCGCCACTGATCTGTTGTAATCTATCTGTGGGCTTTTAACCACGCCCACTGCACGCCCCTTGGTTGTTGGCTTGCCTTTCATAAATCCTTTGTTGTCATTGGTAAATGCTTTACATTTGTTCCTCCTTGGGGCAGTTTTGTTAGTGCCTTGGCCTTCGATCCTGTTACATGGATAATTGCACGTCTGCCGATACATTTGACTGTGAGCAAACTTCTTTTTATTTTTGTGTCTCTCCTTCGCGCTCATGCTCCTGGCGGCCATGGCGCTTTGAATCGGCTTGCCTATGTCAACTGTTTTACTTTTGATTTTAAATTTATGTGATAAGAAAAGTTCAGTAAGAAATTTACAAGGCTAATAGCTCTAACTCGAGCAAATGCAAGACCCATTGCATTGTCAATGCTTATTTTTATTGGCATGGCTTTGTGTTTATTTAGTGGCTCCTACCCTTGATGAGGCGCTGAAGTGCTTTCACATGGTTAGCAGTCCATTACGTTGCAGTGGCCAGCATCGGAAAGTGTGTGCACTATGTGGCCTATGTAGGTAATATAGGCGCCATATGTAAGGATCACAGTTACATATTTTATTGCTGCACCTGTGCATAAGAAGCTGTCATGCACGTGGACTTGCAGTTTGTCAAGTAGTCTAGTAGAAAATATGCATTAAGTAGAGACCACTCACTATTCGGTGGAAACCTTGAAATAAAGACAAGGTTGAAACCAAATTATTCAAACTGTTTTTTAACGTAAAAAACCTGGAGTGAGGCAAGAGAAATAAAAAACATAACTTTTGCCTGGTCACCTAGATAGAGATGCATTGAGACCCAGGGTCAAAATATGACAGAATGAAAAAAGAAGGGTAGTGATAGTGAAGCAGTTACATAAAACAGAAAAAATAAGGTGAGGGTGAGTACTGATGAAAAGGTAACTCATTAAAAAAAACTTTAACTGAAATGAAACCAAATATCAACCTTGCAACCTTATTTTTTCAAGATGAATAGCATCCAAACTGAGAAATTTGAATTTTTCACACAGTCTATAGATCAGTGTTGATTGTGAGCTGAGAAGTGAACTGAGCAATAGCACCTTGCATCTCTTCCCTTAGTTTTAGTCATTCTGTACAAATATTGACCTGGTCCAGATTTTGGCACATAAATATGAGGGTGGAAGTCTGGAGGTCCTGACTTTGCCTGGTCACCCCTTTTTAAAGTATGGCCTTCCTAAATGCAGGACAGAAGACAAAGCTGCCAGGTCAAACGTTTGCTTTCAAAACAACAGATTATTTTGTGTGAACACTTCCTTCATATCTGAATATATTCAGCATGCAAGCGATAATTAAAGACCTGCACTGAATTGTGAAACACAAATCAAACCATTTCTGTAAATATTGTAATGATCGGAGAACTGCTACCTCATGGCCATCTTCAAAAATTAGCATGATGTGCCACATAAATCAATGTGATGTGTCCATGAGTGAACTGCTTTATTTATTTGCCAAGTCGATCTCCTGGTCTACCAGAAACATTATTTAACAGCTTTTTTTCAACTTATCCTTTGCAAAACACTCATCGCCTCTGATCATTTTTTAGATTACCACATTTCTTATCCTACTTTGCCCTTGGACTGTTCCGTATGGTGCTTTCTAGTGGACGCAGGGTGCTATAAGTATTTCATAAGGAAACAATGGCATCCTATGGGATATTAAGTCTAGTGAACTGATATGGTGGGAAAGAGAGAGCACCCATACTGCCACTTGAACAGTCACTCAGGTACTCCAAACCCTGGCACATGGGAATGAACATTGTTACACTGTCAGAGACATTGAAAAGGGTACAGGAACAACATGGCACTGTTACACTAAGACACGAACAAGAGAACACTGAAAAACAGACACTGCTACAGTTTCAGTGTCCTAGTATCACAGTGTCATGTTGTTACTGTACCCTTTTCAGTGTTTCTGACATTGTAACAATGTTCATGCCCGAGTGCCAGGGTTTACACAGGCAAATAAACTCTGACACTATGGCACCAACCCAGAAGCTCTCAAAAGAGGCCAGATTCTCCCACTCCTAAAGAAACCTACACTAGACCCTCATGCGCTCGCCAGCTAGCAGCCCACAACTCACATACCATTCATCTGCCATATCATTGGAAAAGCAGGTCATCTTCAACTCTGTGATCACATCATACTAACCATCTTCTGCATGATTACTAGTCACATTAAGATCACATGGCAGCACATAGACCACTAACCTACACATCCTAGATGAGGCCCTCTTAGCCACAGATCTAGATGACCCCTGCCATCTGATATTTCTGATATTCAGCTCCTTCCACAGTCGACCATCCCACACTCATCCATACCCTGGAGCCTTGGATGGGATTTACTGGCAAATGTCCACTGATTCTCCTTCTACCTTTGCAATCAACACCACTTTGACGATATGGTGGGCACCTCCAGTTGACAAAAGATCCCTATCACCTGTGGGACCCCCCCCCCCCCCCCCAGATTTACATGCTGTCTCTTGTCTTCAGTTTTTCATTTGGTGATCTACTTATGAATAACAGCATCAAGATTCACCAATGTACAAATTATACATACATCTCCTTGAAAGTCTTCTCTGCTTCTGACATTGAATGCCACAAACACTGATTGCACATTATCCAGGCTTAGATGTGCAGCACCTACCTGAAGCTCAACTCCACACCAAGACAGAATTCCTGTTATTTGTCAGAACAACAAACTAGAATCAGTACAAACCTGGCTCAGTAAAATTAACTTTGACAGTTTTGAACGCCAACTTTCACAAAATGCCAGGCCACTTGGATACACCCTGGACACCAGCATCACCTACATGGAACACATTGCCAAAAAGCAGTAGAGCCTAGTACTGCCTCTGTCCCCTAAAGAAACTCAACCCATTTCTTCCTGAAAGTGGCTTTTGAACTGCTGTTCAAGTCCTCATTATTCTGGCAAATGGATGGTGGTAATACCCTGCTCCAGGGCCTCCCACTCTCCAAGCTTGCCTCCCTTAGGGACATCTTGCATGCTGCAGCATGGCTCATCCAGGGACTGAATAAATATGATTTCATCACCCCAATCCTAGTAGAACTCTATTGGTCCCCCTTGTCAGCAAACACCAACTTCATAACCAGCTGTATCATTTACTAAGTCCTCACAACCATCACCCACTTATCTTACAGACAAGCTCACCATTTCTTTTAGTTTTCAGAATACATGCAGCCAGGACACCATCAGACTGCAGACTATGAAGTGTAAAAAAGACAAAAAAACTATCTTAATCTATGCAGGCTGTGTCGGAAACAAAGTCCATATCGATTAGGACCAATTCAAGGGCTGTTAAAACTTAGGAAATACTTGAAGACCTACCTCTTTAAAGTACAGTACATTTCAACGCATTAACCATCTACAACCCAACTTCCTCTCCTAATACTCATTGGCTTTATGCTTCTCTTTGACCATGTACAGTACTCCACTGCCTTTTGGCTAGGTTTGCACTGTCCAAATACCATTTACATCGATACATCCATATATGAGAAACTGAGTCAGCTGTACCAGTACTGACAGAGCAGTGACAGTAGGACACTGGAAAGGGGCCCAGATGCTAATACTAGGACACCGGCATGAGGAAATCATAATGTGATGGGTGAGTTGCTTGAATTAATATCAACCACTGAGAATTAATCTGGCCCATAATCCAGTCCATCATTTTTTTTGCCCCCCTGACACCTTATTCAGTAATGAACAATATGCAAACCCCCTTGCACTGCTGGCAAATACATATTTGTCTCAAGGCACTGCCCTATGGTTGACTAATATGCCAAATATTGATCTCCTGCTCCTGAACCATTGGATTAAAGCTCCACCCTAAAGGTCTGGGGCTGGCTTGTTCCAATGCCCTGTTTCATTGCTTTTGATAATGTTGGTACTGCTGATTGCCTACAGTTTGTGCCACAGCTAACAGAGTATGAGAAGAGATTTGCTCTGAGCTGTTTTTTGAACTAACCAGAGATGGTTTTTGTATAGTTTGGGGTTCTTCCATTCCAAATTAATACTACCATTCCTTACAGCACCACAAATTAGCTATCATATTCAGATGTCAACACCAACACAAAAACATGTTAGGACAATCAAAGCTAAACATGACAAATTCAATCTTCAGCTAATTCCACTGGGAAAAAAATTAAGATTGTGGATTTTTTTCTGTACAGAAAATGTGATTCTGCAACATTGTTAAATGCCCAAGAATTATAGAATTCTCTAGCTAACTTCTTTTTAGATAACAACAATAAAATTTATGCTACGTTTGCTCTAAACCTCAATTTTGATTCATGCCTAGTTGTTTATTAGGAGCACCCAAAAGCCTACATATTTGACTAAATTTGACCAGATTACTTTTGTTTGAATCAAAGAAATAGTACCAATACTGAAAGCAAAAGTGGCTCATCTGAAGGCAAACCTGAAAGCCGCTGCCCAGCTTATCACAGGCACAAAAATATGCAATCATATCACCCCAGACCTCAAACGCATTGAACTGGCTATCATATGCAGCAAGAATCTTGCTTGCATGATTCACAAAACAATTTACCACAACACTCCAACCTACCTGGCCCAGAAACTAATTTTATCTGTCAGGAATAGAACCACACGAAGTACAGGCTCCCTTCTATTGAAGCTCTACAAATTCAACAAAAAGAAAACCTACAAGCATTCCAATCTGGAATTGCCCCTCAAATTTGAAGCCATCTTCAACCCGAGACCAGGTCAAATACCTGAACTTCCCTCTTCAAAACAATAAGTAAAATATCTATTAATTAAAATATTCCTTCCTCAACGATGAGCCAATTTCCGAGGCATGCCACACCAAGAGACTTTCTGCTCATACTACATACCTATTTTTCTATGATGCTACTCTAAATATTATTTTTGTAACCACTCAATCTTGGTTTTATGTCTGTCATATATGTCATATTTGTGCTATAAAAACTCTATAAATAAATAAAAACAATTAAATTGGCCTCCCCTCTTGAAGTTCTTCATCTAGGGATTGAGAAACTAGCATCTGCCTTTGTTGAATTATGTAAATGCCGTCCCTAACTCTGGTGTAGATCTAACTAGCCTGAAACCTGCATGGTTTTACATTTTTTTAAAACATCTTTGACTAATCCTATTATTCTAAGACATTACTAACCACGCTTTCTTCTCCTGGAGCCTATTAAGATACTAAAAAACATGCCATAATTCTTACTACTGACACATTGATCGAAAATTGAGCAATCATATGCCCTGCTCAATCTGCATTTAGGTCATTACATAGCACAGAATCAGCTTTTGTCACAGTGCTCAGGAAATTAAGACAAGTATTGGATCAGGGCAGCAGTGCAGCACAGATTTTTCTCCACCTATCTACTTCCTTTGATGCCATCTCCAATGAGTATAATTATTCAAGTACACAATATTGGGATCAGGGGCTCACCATTAGACTGACATGTGTTCTCTTTACAGGATAGAATGCAAGCATTACACATTTTGTCCTGTTTTTTTAATACTAAAGTTGATTAAACAATGCTTTCTACAGTTCTCTTCCCTAACACCTTTGCAGTTCAATACATACGTTTCTCCTCTTGACCATTTCACACCAACAAAGCACAATTGCTTATTCTGCTAGATGGCCTATCTGGACAACCTAAAGGAACATTTAAGTGTTTTCTGTTTGACATAGGTTAATGAGTAACAGTATCTTAAAACTGATTGTGGACAAGGCTGAGATCTTTGTCTTGGATAAAACCAAAGGGGCTTGGACTGATAATTGGTGGTTATTAGACCTAGAGCCCGTCTGTTCCTGGTTTCAGGTCTTCCTGTCTATTAGGAGAGTGCCTTAGGAAAGTGCCCTTTCTTTTTACACTGAGGTAAACAAAATTACCTCCGCCTGTTTCCTTTCTTTGCAAATCCCTAAGAAGCTTTGTCTTTTGCTACCTATAGACTGTTATAAGTTAGTATTTCAGGTCATGATCTTTTCTAGACTGGATCACTGTAATGGTGTGACCCTTGGATCTCATTAAAAGCTTACTGTCAAGCTGCAGCTGATACAGAGCATTGCAGTCCACTTGATTTTAGATCTCCATACGCTGGCTCATGTTTACCCTTAAAGGTTACAATTACATTAGTTTTCAATAGAGAAGCAACCTTTGTTTAAAGCCATATACATTGCTCATCGGACACTATTTAAAGTGGGACCTTGCTACCTTCAAGGAAAATGTGATCAATATTTTCCAAATATATCACTTCATTCATTCTCTTCCTCTACATTAGTCATTCCGTACCATAGAAGAGAAATCACACTTTTAATCTATTGGCAGCTAAACATTTCGACCACACACTCGTTTCCAAAGTAGGATTTTCATAAAGACTGTGCTCTATGAGAAACCCCTCCCAGTTTATTGCCCAGTACACTCGTTTATTTCAGTATCAGCCCCCTTCTGGGTAATAGCTGTGCTTCATGAACATTAACAGTAACATACTGGACACTAATATAGTGGCATTATGACGCACTACCAGAAAAGTGATATGGCATATGGGCATTGACTGGGGAACGCAATACTTTAGTGCTGACGTGGATACTAGAAAGGGGCATGAACATAAGGCCATTGACACTAAAACAATGACAGATGGGGGAACCAACATTGACATGGGGACACAGACACTGCAACACTGCCAAGATTACTACCACAATGGCACTGCCTGTATGCATAATCCACTGTCACTGGTGCAAGAGGACACTAACATAGAAAAGAAACTAGCATAGGGAAATTGACTTTCAAATGCTGACTTTGGCACATGGACAATGACATAGAAGAATTGACAAGAGGACATTAACCCTGGGCCATTGATGCGAGGGAACTGAAACTTGAGCACAGATAGATGAAAAAATAGGGACACTAACTGAGAATGGAATACTGATGGAAGAACCAAGCCAAGAAACACTGACACAGGTATACTGGTAAGTAGACAGAAAATACTGCTGAGACACTGATAGAGGGGTCTCAGCATTTAGCCTTGCAGCCCTGACAAAGGGATGCTATGACACGTGGACACTGACACTAGCACTGAGAAGTAACACAACACAAGAGCACCAGCATGGAAGTACTGGCACAGGGTCACTGGTACTAATGCACCAACACCGGCACAGGGAAACTGCTAGGGTTGACACACAGACATTGGGTCCACCACCATTCGCACACTAGTAGTTAAAGCAGGGACTTTAACATGGATAGTGAAAATGGAAAACTGACACATGAGCAGTGATATGGATAAATTGACGCTGGAACACAAGCATGAGCATTGTGTAGTCCATCGCTGCCTATATAGCTGAGCCGCAGGCACAATAGACACTGATGTAGGGCAGTTAAAGCCACGTGGGGACACTGACATTAAAACTGCGAGACTGTGGCCAGACATTGATATGCCAAAATATGTCTCTCTTCGGGAGACGTTTACAGCCTAAACCTCATAGGCCTAATGTTGATGAATCAAAAAAAATACATTTGAAACCAGACAGCTATTTTAATTCAATATATCATATCACAGGTGCTCTAAACAATGGCGCAGTGAAAGTGAATAGTAAGGTCAGTGAAAAAGTGGTGTCCTGGTGCTGTACATAAATCTATATACAACATATGTGTAAATTAATCTCTAGTGGTTAATAAAGTTAAAGATTTTTAGCAAGACTCAAAATTAGAGTACAGTACATAAATCATATTAAATCATATCTGTCCACTAGTTCATCTGTCAATGTTTTGACCCTATTAGGAGTGATTTATGAGGGTCATCATCCGGGCAAAAGAGTAATGGAAGCAACCAGTATGAAAAGGGAAAAAACACCAAAGTCACAAAAAATAAGGACATTACTGTAGAGTCAATAGGCAATTGCCAGATTACGCCCCAAGGTTCAAATGAGCATCTTCCAAAGATCAGTGCAGAGGACTTAAAAACTTGCTGTCTTTATCTGAGTACGCGCCGAGCTGCACAGATTTTATTGCCAACTCTACAGTCATGTCCTCATTTATTCTGCTCTTCTCTGTGGTTTTTCCCCTTTTATACCAGTTGCTACCATTACTATTTTGCCCTGATGATGGCCCGCATAAAACTCTCCTAATAGGGGCGAAATGTTGACATATGAGCTAGTGGACTGATATGTTTCAACGTGACCTATGGTCTGTACTCAAATTTTGAGTGGTGCTAAAATCTTTAACTTTCTCAGCCTGAGAGACAAATGTACATATATGTTGTATATATATATTTGTGTACAGCACCGTGACACCACTTTTTTACTGATGTCACTATTTGCTTTTACTGCATTGTTGTTTGGAGCACTTTAATGTAATATGATATATTGAATTAAAATAACTGTCTGATTCCAATAGTGTGCTTTTGAATCATGAACAATAGGCCTAGGAGGTTTAGGCTATAAACCTCTCCCAAAGGGAACCATTGTTTTTTCACGAATTTAATAGTCCACGTTCCCCGAGTTACAGGGTTGCCCTTAATAGTTTGTGTGTCTGACACTGATATGGGCATATTGACACTGAGACACTAACACAGGGACATTGAAGCTGGCAAAGGGAACAGCGTGGACATGACAAGACCAACAATGATCCAGGGCATTGACATTTGGACATTGGTGTGCGGACACTGGCACCTTAATATTGTAACACTAATATTGGGAGACTTGCACTGCAGCACTGACACTGAGCCATGGCGATGCAGGGAAACAAGGTCACTGGCGCAGGCTCTGAAACTTATACAAGGTCATTGACATTAGGACTGGAGGAACACAGGGACATGAATGCAAGGTAACAAAGATGAAGCCAGGTAGACAGACCTGGAAACCACTGACATCCAGATAGACCAAAAAAATCTGCATTCCAGCTAAACAACATTCTTTTACAACTCCATAACAAAGACTGCATGACATTGACAAATGCTGTTCAGGGGCAATTGTTCCTAACATTTATTCTTGAAATAACGAGGCAGACTATCAGCTTCCACGCACAATAACCCCTCAGCACTGTCCAAAATAACTCTAACCCCAACCCCTTCCTCATCTGATTAGAGTTGCTTGGATACACCATTTTGGTTTCCAGCACTTGGACAAGGCCACATGCTTTCTGCCACCACAATGAAGAAAAAAGGGACTTCACTCAGGTTAGGTCTGCTGCATGTGGAGGAGTAGAGCAACTGTGTTTTCCCTTGTTAAGTCCAGCCCTCTTCATCATTTAAATGGCACTACCTGCCACCTTCTAAGTATATTTATAATCACTGTGGATATAGCCACTTATATTGAACGATACCAGTACTTTGTGAAAGTCTTACCACCACCACTCACTGTCGGTGGCTTGTGCTCCAGGCAGTGTAATTTGGGGAAAAAGGTAGAATACTAATGATTCCTTTAAAAAAACACAAGATCTGTTGTATTATTTCAAACCTCATGCTGTTGTTTTAAAAGATATTGGCCCACATTACAACTTTGGCGGTAACTGCCGGCTACCGCCACGGCGATGCCCGCCAACATACCGTCGCCGTGGCTACCAGCCGGCCACCCGCATTATGACCGTCAACGGAATTCCGCCAGAGGGCTGGCGGAATACCGTAGACAGTCATGGCGGTGGACAGTGGTAAGGTGGCGTTGCTGTCAGCAGCAGCGCCACACCAGCACCACACCGTCTACCGTATCATGAGCAATGATACAGCCTGGCGGTTTTTTGCTGGTGGACGCTGCTGCTGACAGCAGCGCCGCATCCAGTCTCCTGCCGGAGGACTGCCTGTAAGCAGGTAAGTTGGATTCCCTGGCAGGGGAACGCGGTGGGGGGGGTGTTGTGTGTGTGTGTGGGGGGGTGTCTGTTTTTGTATGCGTGCATGCGGGTGTGTGTCTTGTTGAATGCATGTGTGAATGACTGAATGTGAGTGTACGTGTATGTTGTGTGTTGTGAATGCTTGTGTGCGACAAAGTATGGTGGTGTGTGTTGTGGTGTGTGGGTATGTACGTGTGCATGCGTGGGTGGATGTGGGTATGCGTGTGTGTATGAGTGTGTATGTTTGCACGTGTGGGTGTGTAAATGTGCAGGGGAGGACTCTGAGGATGGGGCAGGGGAGACCCCTATCAATGCCCGGGAAGTATTTCCCTGGCACTGATAGTGCCTACCGCCATGGTTTTCATGGCGGTACACTTGACACGAAAATCATGGCAGTAGGCAGGGTCATAATCCCGAGGGTGGGATTGTGAAGGCTGCCTGGCTGGAGACCGAAGTCTCCAGCCCAGCGGCCGTTATCACCCTGGCGGACGGAGTGGTACATTGGCAGTTTGGCTTGAGCCACACCACCAATGTCATAACTTGGGAAAAGGTACCGCCAGCCTGTTGGCAGTACCTTTCCCCAAATTAACGCCGACTGCCAGGGTCGTTATGAGGGCCATAGTGGGGTGAATCAGGGAATCATGCCAATGTTTAACCCCAAAAACACGTTTATGTAATATTTATTCCATAAGGAGATACCACCTAGAACATATACCCCTTGTTACAGGAGCAACTATGTTTCAAAGGAGAACATGCATTTCTCTCACATTTGTCACCCTTTACATGATAATCCCTCTGTGTAGCATGTAACAATTGATTTGGACCAATAAACAGAAATAACATCTGAGAGGTACCCCTGCCTCCTGCCAAGTCCCAGTGACATATTTCTGTTCACTGCTCCTCTGCATATTTGTGTACACTTTGTCCACTGGCTAGGTATGAACATTTAGATATGTTATCATTGATCACCTGCATAATGTTCAGACCGTCATAAGTGGGACATCCTGCATCAGGGAAACACCCCAGTTGTGCAGGCTTTCAGACGGTAAATGCTTGCATCAGCAAAATAAGACGACCACATAGACTTTCCTGATGCAAACGTTTCTAAGTCCACTACAGTTTGTACACCTTAAAAGAGTGGGTAAATGCTAGCATAATGATATGTAGTCATTTTTCATTGTCAGCCAATGTCCATGGATTCCTCTATGCTTGAAAGTCTGTGTGTATTAGTCGCTGCAAGGATGTTGGTCTGTCTGTATATTGATGTGATGCATGATCTATGTCATTGTGTGCACAGTGTGTCAATGCTGTACAAAGTCTGTATCTTCTTCTTAATAGTGTTTATTTCTTTAGGGTTCTCAGTTCTATAACATGCCAATTTGATTTCTAGACCTCTGTGATACTGGCTCAGCATTTATGATAAAGTTTGCAGTTCTTTTAGTCTTGATATTACAATATTTTGCTTGCCATTTTAATCATTTTTAGGCCACAGCCTACCAGACAGCTCAGCTGTCTGGTTTGCTAAAGACATCTTGGGAACATTCAGAAAGCTGACCTAGGAATAAATCCTGCCCATTGCTTGCCATTGACTTTGTGATTTGTAACTCACATTTTCTGCTTTCCATTTGCTGTCTTAGTTTGTTGAGTTCATACTTTCCCTTTTCCAAACTTTATTTACAATATCCTTCCAAGTGCTCTCTTTCTGTAAACGGGCCTGTAAATCTTGTTATCTCATCACATTACCTGTGCATTCAAAGACCAAGGTCAAATGTCAGGCACTGTCTTCTGAGGGCTGTTGTTTACTTTTCTTTCTATGACTTTAAAGTGAATGGATTTATGTGGCAATCTTGCTGGATACTGGAGTAGGAAAGAGTTTTTACTAGCACACAACAACATTTAAATGAAATGTGTAAGTATTTCAGAATATATCAGAATTAGGTACAAAAATGAAGCACATTTTCGTAATTTCTGAAGTGTGTTGGAAACAATGACTTTAATATGATCAAAACACATCATAACAGTAGGTGATACAATTTATACACATTTTCATGTGTGCATTGTATGGATTTATTAGAAAAACTGTATGCCTGTGCAAATGTAATAGTAATTTCAATTGAAAATGTGTTGTCTGTAATGGCAGTGTGCTACCACACCATGAATACTCTTCTCTACGCAACTCCACTCTACTCTGTGCCACTCCACACCACTGCACTCTACTCTGCATGACACCATTTCACACTACTGCACTATGCACCACTCCATTCAACGCTACTGCACTCTGTGCTCCTTCACGCTATGCCTCTCTACTCTACCCTGTACAACTCTACTCTATACCAATGCACACTTCACTACTCCAGTCTAGGTCACAACAAACTACTCTGCAGAACTCCACTCATCGCTGCTGTACTGTATGCCACTCTGCACTCTACACCACTCCACTCTATGCCAATACACTCTGCTCCAATGCACTTTACTCTGTAACACTCAACTCTAGGCCCCTGCACTCTACTGTAACCCACTGTACGCCACTCTAATGTACTCAGCACTATCTGCCACTGCACTCTATACCACTTTACTCTGCGTCATTGCACTCTATGCAATTACACTCAATGCTGCACCACTCCACTGTATGCCACATCACTCTACTCTGAAACAATCTACTCTATGCCACTGCACTTTGACACTCTACTCCTCTCTGTACCACTCTACTCCATGCCACCGCACTCTACGCCACTCTACTTTTAACCACTGCACTCTGCACCAATGCACTCTATAGAGTTGCACTCTATGAAACTGCACTCTGGGCCACTGCACCCTACTCTGCATCACTGTACTCTACACCACTGCTCTCTAAGCCACTCTGCTTTTCACCACTCTACACAATTGGACTCTGGCACTCTGCAACACTGCACTCTTCACACTGACCTCTGTGCCACTCTACTATGCACTACTCCACTCTACGCTACTCTACTCTATGCCACTGCATTCTATGGCACTACACTCTACTCGTCACCACTCTATGCTACTTTACTCTGCACCACTCTACACCACTGCACTCTATGCCATTCGACTCTACTCTGCACCACTCCACTCAGCATTCTACGCCAATGCACTTTACACCAGTCGACTCTACTCTATGCCGCTCTAGTGTATGCTACTCTATGCGACTCCACACTGTGCCACTTCAATGTATGACATTAGCTGCCCCTCCACTCTACAGCACTGTACTACACTCCACACCAGTGGTTCCCAACCTGTGGTCTGGGGGCCCATGGGGGTCCATGAAGCCTTCTCAGGGGTCCGCGACTGCTTAGAAAATTAAACAAATATTAACAAACATTAACAAATTATGTCCCCAGGTTTCAGTAATGACTCAGTTGGGGAGAGGGGGCAGAGTCCAACGATGATTCAGTGGGGGTCCCTGGAATCCAGTAATGATAAATTGGTGGTCCACAGAAGTCAAAAGGTTGGGAACCACAGCTCTACATCATTCCACTCAATGACACTCCACACCAGACCTATTGGCTTTGCCAATGCTTGCTCTTTTACCTTCCTTGTTGAACATGTATTCCATTTTGGGTGCTATCTCTAGTAATATGAACTGGTGTCTTTCCCCGCTGTTGTTCTCTCCCCCTTCTACTTTCTCAAAAAGCTCCTTCCTGCTCCTTTTACTTATTGTTATGTATCTGATGACGAGCCTAAAATTTCTTCTTTTTATTTCCTATCTCTGATTTACTCTGCCGTTAGCAGTTCTCCTTTGTTTTCCTTCACAGCTTAACGGTATCTCTGCTTTCCTACTATAATGCAAAATAGAAACCAAGCATTCTTCCTCATTTGAGCATCTTTTTACCTTGAGCAGCAGCCACCCTGCTGGGAAAGCAAATTGAAGGCGTTCATTCTACTGGGTGTATCCATTTTCCAAAAAGAGTCTGCATATTGCAGCACCTATTCCTTTCATTCACAGTTTTGTCTGGCCAAGTATAATTTTTAGCTATGAGAAACTGGTTTTCATCTTGAGATCCTCATAGGAATGACTCGATGAGATGCCATTCGCACACAGAAGACTATGGTGATGGTAGATGTTTCTCCACCCAGCAGCCGAGATCTGCATCTCAGAAGGTTGATGACCATCGGAGTTTTCACAAAGTATCATGTCTGCTGTGACAGAGGCTGTTACTTTTTCTATCACCATCATCCAGTCCTTTTCATGTGGCATCTCAAGGCCATTCTGATACAAATCCCATATATTTTCATCCACACCTTTATTATTCAGCGCTCTACCGAATTGCTCTTCAGTCGCTCTGCAGTACTTTCTCATTACTGCAATTCACCGTTGCCTTGGCTCCAGTCCGGGCTCCTTTTTGCATCTGACCGGTTCTTTGTTTTTTTTATCCTCTTGTGTTTTTTGTTGTTGCCTATTTACGTTGCCGCATCTTGCTCTCCCAGTACATCTTATGGCACCTTAGCCCGCCTCTGTCAAGTAATTACATCATTTTAGTGGCTCTGGCTGCTCTCCAGGTATTTTCCTTTCTGGTCTCCTTCGGTTAACATTTCTGCTCTGGTTTGCAACAGCCCTGTCTTTTAAGGGATGGATTTGGAATATGTTTGTGCATCACTTATAATCCCCAATTTCCCTGCCATTTTATGGTGGTGCTGCAACAACATGGCAGTTATAAGCTTGTCTTTTATGCATCAATATTTTACATGTTTTTCCTAAATCTATTTGGCTGTGCAAGCTACTGTGCGTTATTATTGTGCATTAGGATTGCTTTCAGTCCGCAGAGGAACACCCCCCTAGGTGGGTGTCCGCTATCAATTTTGCCCTGGCATGTGGAATGTGGCGGCTGAGGGGAATGTTGCCAAGGCATGGAAGCACAGACTGCAGGTTGTACAGAAGAGGGTGGGCACCAGGCAGTGAGACCCTGAGTCAGTGAACTGGGAGGAGTTGAGTTGCTGGATTGGGAGGAGTCTAGGAAGTGAGGGAAATAATTCGTCTTTGTGGTGCTACTGAAAGCAAGATAATTTTTTTTAAGTACTTGGTGAGAAGGGGATGAGCAGCCTTTTGCTGTGTAGCCTAATAGGATGTGGGGTTTCCGGCAGAGTACTGACAGTCCGATAGGGTTCATAGAGAAACAAGGGTTGGCACAGCCAAAGCCTTGCCTTGGAGTGTTGTTAGTCACTGTGAAATTGTATTCAGGAAAATGCTGCCACTTACAATGCAAGAGAGCCAATGGAAGAACTAAGCTGATCCATTGCCCCCACTGCTTGCTGTTGTGTGTGGTAGCAAAATGTGACTAACAGTTTAACAGACCAATTAATTGATGAAGAAAACTGACTGAAAGCCCCTGTATGAATGTATATATGCATGTATTTTTAATATGAATTGTTTTAGAAAACATGAGGCTGGTTAGACAGGTAATAGTGTCTCTGGTCTAGGTTAAACACCAATTAATTAATCTATCATCTAATTCACATTATCCCATAGCGTATGTCCATGCAACTCTGTAGTTACTATTCAGGCGAACCGACTTGTTTCAGTAATATGTGATGCTAGACATATGTTTGTTGTACATGTCGTATTCTCATGTTTTCTTTGCTGTAATATGTTTGTGAATGATGGGTGTAGTTCGTGTAGAGAAGATTAACATTGTTGTTTCTTATTCAAACAGACAATGCTTGCAGAAGAACTGGAGAAAATGGTGCAGATTATCCGTTAAAAACATCAAATGGAATTTATAACAACCATATAAACTTAACATTACCTAGAAAGCGTGTCCCGAAAGTAAGTACCTTGCTTTATTTACTTTTTCGCTAAAAAGTAGGGGGGGGGATAGGTACTCACACTATTTGGTAAACTGAATATTATTATTGTTCTTTTCTTTGGAATTTAAAGCACAAAAACAAGAAGAGGAGTGTTTCTTTAAAGATGACCTTGGACGTGCTTGTTTTTATATTTAGCCAACTTTGTTCTTTGAGATCATGCTTACCAAGGATGTTGACGGGCACCAAAAATCACCTTTCAGATTATTACAGTCAATTTTCTCAGAGTATTTTAATGTTTTTTTAAATATATATTTTTAGCCCCTTTAGGTACAATTTACACAGCTTTCTAAATATACTTTTTCTCATGTATCAATACATTAATGCCTGAGTGGGCCATTTGATTTAATCTGCTGTGGTGGAATTTGTTTGTGTCCTGATTGTGTAGGCATATCTAAGCACTACTGACGGATATCCTGTGCTGTTGTACCCTAGGTTGAAAGGAAAGCTGAAGAGAATGAGCCAAACAAGAGAAGGAGGAAAGGCCCTTATGGGGATGAGGAGGTTGGTACAAATCTGTTATTTTAACCCTAGGTCCTACCCAGTGACCGCTTCATTTTTACATTATTAGACTGCATTATGAACATCCCAGGCTCCTCCCTCCAAATCTTTTTTTTTTTTAACATGTTAACATGCGGGAAAACTACCCACAGCTGTGATGAAAAGGGCATTTTATTTGGTCACTAAAGTTTCCTGATAGAGTTGCGCATTTTGATATAATAATGTGTAGGTCACACTAAAAAGCAGTTCAGGCCAATTTATGATCCCGTTTTTTCCTAGAAAGATGGTGGCCTTGTTTGTAATTGCAGAGCATCTTCCTGAGAGGTGGAGCAAGGGAAAATAATACCCCTCCTGTGCTGAGCAGTTACTTCTTCACACAGTTCCCTTTCAGAGCAGGCAGTGTGTCCGCCTGTGCCCCAGAGGATATCATGTTATCAGGAAAACCTGCCATTGTCCCTGAACCAGATACTGAAGTTTGTGCATGGTGTTTTCAATTTGCGAGAGTGCTGATATAAATAAGTATGAGAGAGTGCTGCAGTACGTTAGTACGGGAGAGTGCAGCGAGATGTTAGAATGGGAGAGTGCAGATACACATATGTTTGTCTACAGTGAAATGCTGATGTGACCTGATACCAATAACCTGAAGATGGTTATTGGAAGGCTTGCTTCCAATATCCTCAGATTACCAGTTTTAAAACCCAAAACTCGCTGACAACTGACATCCATTGAAAAAGGGGTGAACTATGCGAATGAAGGATGTTGTATTTGTACGCCCTCCCCGTTTCCCAATAGGGCGGTAGCCTATTAATTACTGCTTCACAATTTGAAGTTGTTAGCATAAGATCAGTGTTCTGAAGTGACCGAAAGGCACTGTGCAACAATAAATAAAACGAATTTATACATCATTAAGACAAATAAACCCACTTAGATCAGTTCATGGACCATGCAATGTAAACAGCACACTTATCACATAAAAACCTGCTCTCTGTGACTCTTAGATTCTGCTGTTTAAACACAATACCACAACAGGATTGTGAAGGTTCAGTTTTCAAATACCAGTAACAGGGCCTCCAACAAATGTCAACTTTTGCATTTAAACAACATGTTTATATGAGATGCCCATTTACAGAAACAGAAATTTGCTGAATGAAGACTTAGTTAAGAATGATGCATTTCTTTTGCATATATTTATATCTGCCGCCAGTTGAATTGATCAATAAGTTTAAATAGATATTGCAAGAACCAAGAAAGCAATTATTAATTACCGTCTTGATCAGTTTATCGCCCAGGCATTATGACTGTTGCATGGGTTTTGGATTAGTTTTTTCTGAGAAATGAAAATAAATCCATTAAATAATAAAGATGAGGTGGGATCTTTTACATCGTTTCCAACAGATTGACCCAGAAGAGTTTGGAACTGGTCAGGCGAATTATATCATTTGATATCATTATATCATTAAATATTTTGTTTG